>NC_087439.1:321428-642857 GCF_036321535.1 Camelus dromedarius
TGCCCTCACCTCCAGTGGCATCCATCCAGACACCAGCACTGACACTGGCCGTGCTCAGATCTGCCTCAGCCCTGAAGACACAACTGACAAATAGAAGGGGGCCATGCCCTGTTACAGCAGGTGCTCTCACTTTGTGGGTCCTTATGTTACTGCGCATTGTTATTCAGGATCGCCCATTCTACATTGTTTGAAGCTGCTGCGGTGTCTCCTAGTTATTTGTCTCTGTAAGTACTCATGTATTTTCTCCAATGCATGGTACTAGACATCTAAAAATGCTTTTTTCAGATGAAAAGTAATGTGTATTTAATATAATAAGTCTGAAAAAAGGGGCAAAAGAGGTTATCCTTGTCCCACTACTCAGAGACAGTAATTAACACTTTAACATCTATTTTCTGTCCTTTTCGTCAGTGTGTATCACCTCTGTCATAAAAACCAGTGAGCACTCTGTGCCTGTTTACTGTGTGGAGACCTCCATTTTCCATTCGGCTTATTACATGTTTTTCTGCAATATTCTATCTCCGCTGGCATGATTTTTAATGACCAGTATAGCATTATGTCTTGTGGAGGCATCGTCCATTTTACTTCGGACTTAAATAAACTTTAAATTCAACTATACTTAACTGAAATACTGAAAAGAGAATTGTGGTGGTACCGAAAGGCCCCTAAATCCCTTCCCCTTATTTCCTGAGTGTAAAAGCTGTTGACAATGTGGTGTATATATTTCATGACCTTTATGCCTATGACATATATATATACCCATAAATACATACATACCTACATACATACACTTATATGAGAAATCTATGTATATGTGTGTGTATATATGCTTTATTGAAAAATAAGACCGTACTATATGTGTTCTGCAGCTCGCTTTATTCACTCACGGGTATATCATAGACGTCCTCCCACTCCAGACTCACCCGGTCCTTTCAGATAGAGAGGAGGGGTCTCCTGATGTGCAGGTGTGGTCTCTTGTGGAAGGACACCTTTGGTGGGAGAGTGATGTGGACAAGGCCCTGGACAATGCCAAATCACCGGCCCCTTCAGAGCCCACATCTTGCCGTGATTTACCGCATCATTTTCTTGATGTTGGACCCTTAAGTTTTCTCCATTTTCCACTTTCAGAAAGGATGTTTGACTGGCATCCCTCTTGTACAAACATACCTGTGATCTTGTATGAGTATTCCTTTAGTTAAGGCTTCTGGAAATTTAGTCCCTGGATGTGACATTTACATTCATCACAGGCTCCTTTCAAGTGACTCTAGAAATTGCTTCTCCAGTGGGGAATGAAAAGCTGTAGAATAACTTATGTAACCAATTCTCAATCACTGGATGTGATTTCACTTCAGCTTTTCATCCCACCATTGTAAACAGTGCTGTGTAAATGCTCTGATGAGTACATCTTTTGAACTGATTTTTTTTCTAAATGAAATGATTCCTAGAAGTTGAGTTGAGTCTGTGTGTACACACGTTTTTCAGAGTTTAAATATCCATTGACATGTCGTCCTCCAAAATGTCACTCACAGTTTGTTCTCTCACAGATGGACACTAGCTAGAATATCGTTTATAAATATTTGCCAATATGATGAACAAAAGTGCTTTTTCATTGTTTTAGTTTGTATTTGATGACCAGTGAGGTATTGAGCATTTTTCACTCATTAGCCATCTGACTTTTTAAAAGTGAATGATCCCTTTTGTCCTTTGTACACATTTAAGTGAGGGAGCTTCTTGTTGCTTTGTGACAGCTCTTTGTATGTTATGAACATTAACCCCTTGTCTTCATCAACATGTATCACAGAGCTTTTTCTTGTCATTTCTTGCCTTTCATTTTGTTCAGTAGTTTTTTTTATTTTCTTTGTGGCCCAAAATATTTTTAAGATTGTAAATGTCTTCCTTTTGGGTTTTATCTTTGGTATTATTCTTAGAAACACTTTCTTATAATGATATAAATCTCTTCTGTAAGTTTTTTTAATCTCTAAGATGGAGATGATAATAGTACTTGTTATAGTGAGGAGAAGTTGAATTAATTTGAGCAAAGAGTTGCATTAGTATTTTAATATTTACATCACTATCTGTAATTTTTCTTGTGGTTATTAGCACAGGAATAGAATTTGTTCTTTCCAAGTGATTCTCTGATTGTCCCAGGAAAATTATTGAATTCATACTTTGCTCTTTGATTTGAAATCCCAACTGTACAATATACTTATGTACACTAGAGTCTCTTTTTGAGCTCATGGTTTATTTCTGTCAATTTTACTTTCTTACTCCAGCGCTATATCTTACATATTGTAAAAATTTATTTAATAACTGAAAGTGTGATTTTTTTTGATTCTTTTCTTCCATCACAAATTTTCTTGGCTAGTATGAATTTATTATTCCTGAAGAATTCTAAAATACTTTGTTCAAGTTAAAAAAGACAGATAAGGGTTTTAATGGGATTTTTTAGTAAGTTTTGAATTATCTTTAGGAGAACGTACATCTTTACAAAACTGCTTTCCTCCATGCAATATGTTGATGTCTCTACATTCACACCTCTTACTTTACTCCTCAGTAGAGTCCAGTAGTTTTCTCCATGTAGAACATGGGCTTTAATTTTGAGTTTATTCCAGATTATTGTTGATGTCTTTGTTAATTTTGTAAGTGAGAATTTTTTTGCTATTATATTTTGTAACTGTTAAAACTGACACCTAGGAAGGCAGAATCGGTTTGTAAATACTCACTTTGTAAATTGTCATTTAAAATTGTAAGTATTAACTACTTGTTCCAGAATCCTTTCTTTTCTGTTTTTAAAAATTTGTTTCCAAGATTATCAAAATGGTCATAGCTAAGTAGTATATTTGGGGAGACAGATGGAGAGAGGTAGTGTGGCTTATGTACAAACTCTGAGCAGTTTCATGGCTGCCTTTAGGCTGGAGAAGCCGCAGAAGAGCCCAGGTTAGACCAGGGATGGCTTTGTATGCACTGGAAAGCCAGCTTTCCTGCCTTTGTGGAGAAGCCTGTTGGGCGTGACAGGTAGATGATCAAGGTCCGATGGAGGCCATTGGCTGCACAGAGCGCTGTGACTGTGAGAACTGGCAACCATTAACATGGGAAATGCTTGGGGCCAGGAACACTGCAGGGGAGCTAGGCAGCCTGTGTGTTAAGGATTTTCCAGTCCTGGGAGTGGGAAGAGCAGACTCTGCATTCAGATCTGAGTTTGAATTCATCCTCTCTTGTTTACTGGTCCTCTGACTTTTGTCAAGTTATATATCCGCTTTGAACTCCTGTTTTCTTGTCTCTCAAAACAGGAGAATTACGGCCTGCTGCTAGAGTGCTTGATCAGGGTAAATGATTTGTGTCTATGAGATGCCACGTACAATCACAAGCTCAGTAAGAAATGGGCTGTCACCTTTCTTCTGCAACTAAGTGCTTGACAAGACTTGAGGGAAGCCAGTCCATAATTTGTGTGTGATGTAATTAGGAACAAAATTAATGTCTTGCCTTTCCCTAGCAGTATTCGTACTCCTTTGCTTCATTTACCTCTTTCCTCCTTTCCTTTCCCCTTTCCCCTCTTTCACCATAAGAGCCTGAGACTCTCTCAAAACACTAGATTCAAATTACTTTAAAGGTTGTCTCATCCTCATGAAATGACTGTAAGATAAAAATATCTGTAAATATCCCAGAATTCATTGTATTTCATTTATACACACACGCACACACACACGCACACACACACACACAATCAGGCTACCTCCCACTTGCTGAGGGAGAAGGAACACTTTTTCTGTGTTTCCATTCACTGAGCGTGAGAACAAAGTCTCTTATGCAGAATTTCTCCCGGCTTCTTGCATGGTGTTTTTAATTGGATTTCTGCTTTGTTGCCATAGAAATATTCTCCTAATAGAAGAGAGGAAGTGGAGATATAGACATTCTGCTGAGATATTGGTTTAACCATATTTGAGTTGGAAAGTACTTAAGATCATAGAGCCGTAAATTTTTATGGTTGAGAATCCATGATGTTGTAACTTGGACAAGAACATGGGTCTTCTGCCATCGTTTCCATGCGGGCGAAGAGGCAACTGGGCAGGGGATGGCAGGGGTCCTTCTTGCTTGAGTTCCAGGGTCTTGCTAGTTTTCATTGCTCACCTGCCTTTAGTTTATGTCCATGTGGCCTCTCATGGGAAGGCCACTATGTCCTGGTAGACTGAGTTTCTAATCAGCAAAAAGCTCTGGATCCACTCATATTTCCCAGAGTTTTTCTGCTGACCTGCTGACACTTTATATAAATGAGGCCTAAGAAACTACTGAATACAAAATCCTTATTGATATCACTTGCCCTCGAGTTCCAAAGGAATGGGGTGCTGTCTCAGGCTGTCTAAGGCTAGATCTGAACAAAGATATGGTGATAGGCTGTGCTGCTGGACCCTCCACAGTCAAATGGGATTTCCACCTGGTTTTTAGAATCAGGCAGATGAGTTCAAATCTTGCGTTTACCAGTTATTAGCTTTGTGACCTTGGGGAAGAAACTGTACTTCTTTGTGTCCAATTTTCTTTGTCTGTAAGTTCAGTAAATATTTTAAGGTTTTTTTTTATAGAATTGAATGAGCTAATTCCCTCATTTATACCTAAAATACTGATCACGTGGTTCTATGTTGGTGCTTTGGTAGTTGATTACTAAGGAACTCGGCAGTGAGAATGTGGGTGGTGGACCCCTGGATCATAGAGCTTATATTCCATGATATGCTTGTAAAAGACTGGATGTGCAGTGGATTTTTAGTAAATATCCATACCTTTCCTAATCCACATTGATTGTTTATATATCTTTACACTAATATATGAACAATTTTTTATTGCAATTTAAATATCTTTTTAGTATTTAAAATATGCAGCTATAACAAAAATACATGAAATAAATAGATTTGACTTTTATTTTCTTTATAATAAGCAAAACAAAATAAAATAGAAAAGAAAAAAGATTTGAAGGAGTAGAAATAATTTTATTTCCATGGAATCAATTCCCTATGTTAGGTTTTTTGGTTGTGTTGCTAAACAGCATATAAAATTTATAGGTTGTGACATATTGGAAATGGGGAAACAGTGGAGACATACTACTTCCAATGAAGTCATTTAGTTACCACGTCAAAGTTAGTTCTGCCTCCTGAATGACAGGCCAGTAAATCGGGAGATGAGGTGTTAGAGCAAGGAATAGTGACTTTATTTGAAAAGCTGGCAGACCCAGAAGATGGCATACTGATATCCTGGAGAACCCTCTTCCCCAAGTCAGAATTCAGTCTCCTTTTTTACTAAACAGGGGTGGGGATGTGGTTGGTTGTTGCAAATTTCTTGCTGTACGAATTGATTTCCATGGAATCCTTTGTTCTTGCAGCTGTCCGTGTGGGTCAAATCACGTTGACCCTTTAAAACTTCCAAAAAAACAAAAAACAGGTTATTCTCTATTTTGCAAATTGCCATCTCTACATAAGTGTAGAAGAGCTAACATCCTTAAAGATCAGAGCCCGCAGAATAGGCCCTCCTGGATATTTCAGGCTAAAGGCAACTTTCTTTTACAAAAGGTGCAGAGCTAGCATGTCTAAGCCTAGAAAACAGGGCACAGGTTTAAAGCCAAAGGAAAACATCTAACATTAAGTCAAATTTTTTTCTTTTCTATTACAATTCCTTTTTCCACCTCATAAATAATTTTAGTAAGGAACATGAACAATTTTTAATTTTTCTTCTCAATAATGGATAAATGAGCCAACTACATTTTTGTGAGCAGCGATGCTGTGCGTGCCTTGGGGTCACAGCAAACTCTTGTTGGGGGTGGTCGACCCTGCAACATGTCTGATGCCCTGTGAGTGTTGGTGAGGGTCTCCCTAACCTGGGGCTCTCTTCAAGAACCAGCATATGGGCATTGACCTCTGGAGACCTCTTTTTAAGCTGCAGAAATTTTTTTCAGATACTGTGATTGAAAAATCTCTCCAGCTGGGGATAAGTAGGGAATAAAGGAAGAGGAAAAGGGCTTGGAGTAAACTAGAAGAGAAGGACAGAAGATTAGGGAGCCTGGGGGCTTGGAAGCGGGGCTTCGGGAGAGAGACGAGCAGAGGTGGGGAGGTGCCCGGCTCCGGAACCAGCTCCTGCACCTGTCCGTGCGCCCAAGCCACACAGCATTTAATTGGCCCAGGACGCTATCCTGTCTGGATGTCACCCTGGGCAGAACCTTGAGAATCGAAGGTAAGGGGTGGGCAGCACTCACCTAGGGGACACTGAAGGCTTTAGTCAAGTCCACAGTGCCTTTTATACTCATGTGTCTTCACTTGCCATTTATCTTAGGATCTGAGAAGCAGGAGCAAGGAATTCAGGGAGAGATCCAGGAAGACATCTGGCTCTGTTAAGAGACGACATTCACAGCGACACGGGGAGCGAAGACACTTGCAGCAAAGCAAAATTAATTCACAACGATTGTATCAGAGCTGCAGGTGTGAGAGAGCCTAAGCCTGTATCAGAGTGCAGGGGACAAGTGGAAAGGAATGGTAAAATTTCCACTGACAATTGAAATTTTGTTAAATAGCCTGCTACTCTTAATTGTATCACTTCATTGTATGTAGGTGTAATTCTGTGAGCATTTATAGCTTCACACAACCCCACCAGCACCTCTTGCCCCCATCGGGGATGGGCTTTCTCAAGCACAGTGCACCCCATGCTTGATTGGGCCACGCTACGGGTCCTGGCCTGGGGCCGGGTTGCTGCAGGGCACTGAGTCCCCGAGGCACGGGCAATGAGACAAGACAGGAATATCTCAGCTCATGACTGAGGGCCTCCGTTTCCCCCTGCAGTGTAAGAATGCCGGTGAATCAGTTAGAAGCATGCTTCGAAGCTGTCCGTGTACTTGCCACCCAGAAGCAGAGCCTGGGAGCTACCGAATTTCTCCAGAATGCAGTTTACATTCACCTTGACAAGTGAGTTATGTCCTTTTACAAGTGGAGGAATTGCTGCCGTTTCCCTGGAACTTACTCACCACTAGTGTATCTGATTTTCCTTTGCTAGGATTCAGTATAGCCTGCTAAAAATTCTGGAGTCAGATCTTGAAACCCTGATGAAGAGGATTATTTATTTTATTTCTTTATATGATAGTATTTTACTTTCAAAATTCAGAGTTTTCAGTTCACTGAGGAATTTTTTCGGGGGTTGGAGAATCAACGTTTCTCTTACCAACTTTGTGACCTGTTGCTATATGCCTCTCACCTGTCTTCTGTCACTTGTGAGGCAGTTCCATTTGTGACCCTGTGCGGGTTGTTCATGTTATAAAATATAAATTCTGTAAAACTACAGTCCCTTTTACTCCGAAGACATTCCACAAGTAATACTTAAATCTGGGTGTGGTTTTTAGAAGACAGAATCATTAGGACATGTACTTGTAGGTTGCTAGTGCAAAATCCCCAAATCAATAGTCTAGATCAACATCTAAAATCTTTCTAATCTACCTTGGATTTGTATGGATAAGTGAAGCAGTTTGCTAAGAAATCAAGACCAGGTTTAGAATACAGGCTGGTGTAGCTCAGCAGGTCCTCCCATGCTGATGCTGTGCCAGAGGGTGGGGCCAAGGGGAGAGGGCGTGTCCTGCCCTCCCTGAGCTGACAGTTTGATGGCAAAGACCTTCACCAGGTGAAGAACTGGGAGTTTCTTCTAAGAAAAGTGGGTTTGAAAAGAGTCCTAAAAGCGCGGGAGTGACACAATCCCATTTGTCTCAAGTAGGGGAGAGCGGCTGTAGGGCCAATTGGGAGACTCGTGAGTCCAGGAGTGCAGTGTTGGTGGCTTCCACTTGAGCGGTGGGACTGTCAGTGTGTTAAAGCGAACAGATTGAAGACATGTTTCGATGGTAAAAAGGAAAGGATGAATGCTGTCTGTGAAGTTAGAATGGAGTAAGACCCAGGTTTCTGGGTGGATTAATGAGGTAAATGATAGTCCTGCTGTGCTGTGATGAGGGAAACCTGCAGAGGAAGTTCTGGGGAAAATCTGATGAGTTCAGCTGTGGGTAAATGAAAGGCTGTTAGATGTGTGGACTGGGAGCTCTGGTGAGAGCCAGTAGTGAGTAGGGGGATGGGAGAGAGTCTTTCAAATCATTTTGTCTTGTGAACATACAAATAAGGATGAGCAATGACACACTTAACACCTCTATATTCTGGATTTAAAACCCAGTAACATTTTGCATTATTGACTGCAGAGGTTCTTAATTTTTTTAAGAGAAATAAAATATATAGAAACAAAATAGTGGAGTTAATCAACATCTTAGATTTGATGTGTGTCCTTGTGTATATTTTGATACCTCATCTGTTTATAACTATAATCTACAAAAAGTTAACTTGCTTAGCATAAGAGTTAAATAGAGGGACGTGACACACACTGTTAGGGGTTGAAGCTGATCACCTTGGGCAAATTATGTCGCCTCTCTGGGCCTTAGTTGCATCTTCTGTGACTGCCCCTGGGCCCCTCATCACAGCTGATTTCCTAGACTTGATGTTGGGAGGGAGGCTGCTGAAGGGATTAAGAAGTGGCAACTGCTAGGGATACTGAAGAGTGAGACAAAAGCAGATTAAAGCCTATAAACTTAGTACAAATACCCTCAAAAGAGAAAGAACCTTGCAGTGTTTGGAGCCACTTAGCGTAAGGAAAACAAAATCACGTGGACCCAATTCTCTTGAACATTTGAGTATTGTGGGTTGGAGGGTGTCATCAAAAAAGTGTCAAGAAAAGGCCTTTTGGTTTCCCTTGACGTTTCCAGTAAGGGTGAGTAGCATAAGCAAAACCCCTCCCGGTTCACAGTGGAAGGTGCCTTTTTGTGCAAAACTGACCAAAGTTTGGAAAACAGTCTTCAGCGGTGCTGGCAAATGAAGAGATTTCTGGATTGGGTGGGGCACTTGCTGTGACTTCCAGGTGACCTGCTGGCTGGGGACTGTTAGGCGGGCAGTAGGTTTGCAGGGAGACCCGGGTATAATCCCTGCCTCTGAGGCTGCTAGTCTGATTAGTCCCCTGGGCACATGCAGTCCTAATGGGACAGCCCGGGATGTGGCCTGGGACACCTGCAATGCTGAGGGCGAAAAGAGGGCTTCCCTGAGGGGGTGTCCCTGCAGAGAGTGGAAACGTCCTCCTGCAGGTGAGGAAGAGCCTCTGAGCAGGGGGAAGGATGCACAGGCAAGACCAGCCTGAGCACGGAGGGTTTGGGAAGCCAGAAGTCATACAGTGGCCCGAGCAGCCTTGTTCCTGAGAGACTGGAGGTAAAAGATGCTGAAAAGGCAGGCTAGGTTCAGACCCTGTGGTGTTTTATGAGTGACAGGAAAGGACTGGTCAGGCAGGCATGAGAGAACCCTGTGGGCATCCCAGCTGGGGCGTCACGCCGGAGGGAGGAGCAGAGTTATAGACTTTGCCACTTATTAGCTGTGTGACTTTGAGCAAGATCACCCCAGTTCTCTGTATATATATCTTCATCTGTAAAGTGACACAGTGATAAGCTAGTGTCATCAGAAGGCTTAGTTTAGCTCTGATCCTCTGTGTCCAGTCCTGTCAGTGCTGCCCTGTGAGGTTCTGTAGCGGCTGCTCTTACCCTGAGATGGGAGGGCGTAGAGGGACATTGTAGCACCCGAGGGCAGGATGGGTTTGCTTTAAAAGCAGACATGTTGCCGCCTGCAGCTGCAGACCTGCAGGGAGCTTGGTTGATGGTCGTGGAGAGAACTTTGGAGTCCTTAGTGTCGTCTTAAGACTTGTTTTCACTTAGGGACCAGATATGCCTTTGCAGATTAATGTTGAATATTTGGGCTTCTGGCAAAGCTGTTTTCAGAGATGGGTATATACGTAACATATCATATAAAATAAAATGATTTTCTTAACGTGTGGGACTTTGCAGCTGTTGGGAACATCTCTGTTGCCCTGGTCTCCACAGAGGACACTAGGTGTCAGCAGAGCGTGCGGGAGGGCAGGCAACCCACAGTGCTTTTGCCGGCTGTTCTCCCCAGTAGGGCAGTCTGCTGAGTTGACTCTTCTCTGAGTTTGGTTACCAGATGAGCAGACAGCAAAGTAATGAGTTCTGGTGGGACTGTATAATGACAGGAAGAAAGAGGAACCAGTAGTTTTTCAGGACTAGAACACGCTTTTGGTTCCTGATCCAGTGTATTCTATTACAGAAGTGATGAGTTGTGTCTATTCTGGGACTTGATTGAAATAAACGTTCAGCCTAAAATTAAGAGTTGTGTTTCATTTGGCGGGAGGACTCGAGCCGGGATGACAGCCTCTCAGATCACTCTGAGGAACTGCTCCCAAGAGGTATGGGAAGAGCTAGGATATACAGGAGCTTTACAACAAAGACCAGGTAGTTGGAACAATAAAAGATTGCTTGTTATCTAAAGAAAGCCAGGTATCTCAAGTTCAAGAATTTAGTGGTTTTCTATGTATGGGGGGAAGCAAACATTTGGACTCACTGAATTCATACTTTAACAAGCACCTAGCTATCTAGGGCAAGTATCCTGTCCTTTCTTATTCTGAGTCTGCTCAGAGGGCACCAATATGAGTGGCTGAGAGGCTGGGTTTCAGGCATGTCCTCGCTGGGGTGTGGCAGCGGCTGCTGATGGCTTGGCTTCAGGATTCTTTGTTTACTGACGTGGTTGCAGTATTTTCTTTCACATTGTAGTACTTTCATTCACAGTGCTCCCCCTTGGTCCTAAATTCGACCAATATTTTGAGAGAGGTTTCATGACCAATTTTGTCCCACAGTGCTAGGATGGCTCATTCCTACTTCTGGTGAAGTATCTTCTGAGCTGCCATTCAAGGTGTTAGTTTTTTATCAGACCCTATTGATACTAAAAGTTCTCTGGATCGCCTGTCTTACTAGTCTATTATGATCCAGGAATTGTTTACCCTTCCTTGTTCATTAACATAACTAGAATCACACTATTACAATTATTTTATACAGGGTTATAAATTTTATCTATTCCTTCAAGATGTTTAGCCATCATCAATCTTGTAGGCCTAGTTACACATTGGGAAATGTAACAGACAACAATTTTATTATATAGACAGGATATAAGTAATTCAGATAGTAACGTTTATAAAGTCATGAGTAAGAATTTAATAGTCGAGAAGTTATATTTTTGGGTTAAAATTTTCCTTGTGTTCCTGATTGAGTTTGAGTGATCTTATGAGAAATTTCATATTTATGGTCAGGGTCAGAGCAGGTATTAATTGGCCAGGTGAAGTCTCCCACCTTGTAAGATCAACAGTTGCCTAAACAGAACTATTATTTCTTTTTAGAGTAACGTTTCTGAGGGCTATCTAGTTAGAGCCTTGGAGTAGGGAAACCCACCAAGGTAACACAGAAGTACTAGACATAGGTAATTTACCATAAACTTAACAGTTGGAGTAGTTCATAATCAAAGGTAGGAGAAATTATCAAAGTAATTGGCATACAGGCCTGGTTCGGTGTCTTGGGTCTGCAGTCTTCTTCAGATGTTGTCTTCTTCTCATCCTGACCTGGTAGATTTTTCTCCATTTGGGCATTGTTTTAAGGTGAGCAGTGCTCTATAGGCCAGTGCACTGCAGGGGCTGTTTCTGATAGGATATGAATCTGAAAGTCCATTTCCTTCAGCTTTGGTTTGTATGGTCTTGTTAAGAGTACCTGATAAAGGGTCCTTCCATTCAGGTAGGAGAGAGTTAAGTCATGCCTGTTCCAGTATTTATAATTCCCTGGCTGCTGGTCATGGGTCATTGGAACTTTACCAAGGATAGATTACTGAGCCTCAGAAACAAACCTAGAGTATTCTTTTCATAATTCAATTAACCTTTACAGCAATGTGACATAACAGCAAGGAATGATCTGGGAAATGTCTAAGTAAATATAGACCTCAATCAACAAAACTAGAAATTAATATCCACTAAAATATAATCTTTTTTCTCTCTAAAGTTACCCTCAGTTTTCTCAAATATAGTCAAATCAAGATTAATTTATTTACAAGCTAAGTCTGATTATTTGATTATATAGGCTTTTTTTAAATTGGCTGTGTTGGAACTTTTAATTAGGAGTCTCAGGGTAGAATGTTAATAAGGTTTTCTTAGGCCCGGAATGCCTCGTCAAGGGCTTGTCATGGATTTCTGCCTTACAGATTTAGGTAAATTCTTTTCTCTTTATAATACTTAAAATACTTTGAGATTGCTATATCTGTTAGGAGATGATCTTCCTCATTTGTCTGATAGACCCACTGGGGACCTTAGAGTTTTTAGTCTCTTAAGGGATCAGATAGAGAGAAAAGATAACTGTTCCAAGTCTGCTTACATAGGTATAACTTATCAAATTTCTGTGAATCATAACTAGCTTAAGGAGAAGAGTTTCTTTATGTCTGGGAAACAGGTTAAAAGCCAGTAGTATGTCAGACAAAATCAAAAATTATAACCATATTCACCAGTTTACTCAGTCCCATGTAACTAATTCTTTTACTCAGAGTTTTCATTAGACCTTTAAAATTTCTTACCCAGTTTAGTTCAGTGCTATAGTTCGAAATTTATTTGAAATCAATAAATCTCCTTGAAGAGAAAGCAATTTGCAAAATCATCAGAAGGAAACAATTAACTGTATATAAGTGACAAGTGATTTAAAAGCATGGTTAAACAACGTCACACTATAATCGATATAAAAGCTGGTCACTATAACTAGAATTATGACTGGTAACATTTCAGATATACCAGAATTTTAGGGAATCCATATAATTTATAGAATATCTATATTAATAATATTTTCTCATACAATATAACCTAGGAAGATCTATTATTCATTTGACAATACCATGTTATTTAGCATGCCAAATGAAACTTACTAGTTTAAAATCTCTCTTTGGGATGTTTCAGGGGCCCTCTGTAGCATCCCAAACTTAACTGGAGATTAAAAGAACTTTAATTAGAAATTGATATTTGGGGAGCTTGTTAAAGGTTTTCAGAACACTTGGTCAGATAAACATATAGATCACTGTAAAGTAGTTCTTTTTCATTAACAAGAAAATACGTTAAAGTAAAAGCAGAACAGGTCAGTTATGTGGTATAAGAAGCTTTACAATTTGTTACTGAAAGTGGATAAACATTTTTAGAAAATTTTGTCATCTTAACAGAGAGAAAACCAAATCTAGTCTTGTACCAGATTACTTCTAAGATTCATTTACTTTGCCCAACTTGATTCTAAACTTAGACAATTCCGACAACGTACAAAACTCTTTCCTCAGGGTTCCTCTACCTCAAGCGTTCCACAGCTTTCTATACTCACATTAGTGTGTCCTTTATTTTCTCTTCCATTCAGAAGTAACCAGCTTCAGAAGAAAGTCACTATTTTTTATTAACAAAATATAATTACATTCATATATCTTCCTTTACACATTTATCTTACTTTCCTAGGATACTGAGATTATACCCTTAATAATAGAGATTATTTCAGGGTAGCACCAACCATTTATTAATATTTCTAAACACCTTTAGTTTCTCTGTAAGGGTAAGTTAAATGTTAAATAATTCATATTTCAATCTTATTTTATCTGAAAGTGTCATAGCTATTTAATAAAATCCTATCATTTAACTTAATTTAGCACAACTCTAGAATTTAAAGATACCAAACATTTAGAGATTATCTTAACCATACATTTTAAAAATATATTTTAAAAATTTACCCAAAGCTCTCATCTCATTTGCATTTAATTTACTTAAAATTTTACTACACCACATTACTATTTTTTTTTTCTTGACAATTCTGCAACAGATATAACAGGATCTTATTTGACTTTCATTAAAACTAGGTACAGTAAATGTATTGTACTTAATATTGATGACTTTAAAGATGTCTATATTAATTAGAACATACTTAAACTAAACAATATCAAATATTATCTTAATATTGAATATTTTCCAGTTCACGTGACGCTGAAAGTCAACTTGGTCAGTTTTTATTTTAAAAATACTTAATTTGTAAGCTCTTATTTTTTTTTACGTCAATTAAGCAGAGATCTTTGACTTTGATTTTTTTTTTCAGCTGTAGAAATATCTCACATCTATAATGTGTACGCAGGCTTATAAACAGACAAAAGCTAGAGATCTCATAGGTTCACTTTAAAACTTACTTATAAGATAGGTATAATAATAGTTGGAGTAAGCTGAATTTGCTTGCTCAAATCACTAAGGCTTACTATTTATGAAACCGACATTTAAGATTTCTTGACAAATGCTGAAGGACACGTCAGAATTCTGAGTTCTAAAATGCCAAAAATTTCTTGGCCTTAAGTATTATCTCATTGAGCTAATTAGGCTCAGTCCTAGTTCACTGTTTGCTGTATTTATATTTCTGATCTGCAAGACAAAGACAGACGCTTCCAGTTCCCCAGAGAACTGCTCTGTCATATAGGCCCAATTGTATCTCCTTATTTGGCTTTTTTGTATCAGTGAGAAGAGCTGTAAACAAAGAATTCCATGTTTTAAAACTTTAAGATTTACTTTAGCATGTCTTCCAAAGCTTGCATAAGGTATTTAGTGAGGTCTCTTTTCCTTGAGTTATAAGTTAAACCCAGGGTAAACCTCTTATTTTATTGTCTATTAGCCACTGAATATTAGTTTTTAATTTTACGTTATATTGGAAGGCTCACGAAACTCTATTGGTTTCCTTTACTTTGTTCAATTAATATTTTCTAAGGGATAGATATGTGCCCAGCCTTATAATACCAAGAAGGGGAAGCGTTTTTCCATTGAAATATATCTATCCCACAATATAATTATGCAAAAGTTTTATATAAAGTCCATTTAATATACCAATTTTACAAATTTTATCTCAATTTTATTAAATCTTGTACCCTTAATTTTTATATATATTAGGTTTAATCAGTAATTCCTATTTCTAGAAGGAGTGTCAGAAGCTTTTTTTTTTTTTTTTTTTTTTATGTGCATTGTATCTAATTATATAGAAAAGTCTCTGGGATTCCCAAGTTTCAGCCAAAGAGCTTAGGCCCTTCTCAATTTTCAATTTGATTAATAGGTCTGTTGTCCCAATCATTGATCAAGTATTTCAGTCTATAATTATGTATTTTTTTTAGCTCTATAAATACATATATTTTAAACTGTGCTAAAGCGGACTTGTTTGAACTTTAATGTTAGGGGGCAGTAGGTGATCTCTTTGGCCTTTTATTTTACTTTACATAGTGTAGAATCAAAACCTTGTATCTAAATCCAAAAATGTCCATTTTATTTATCTCATTCAAAATAACCATATAAAAATATTTATCCATTTGGGATAAGCCCCTTATCTTTTTTTTTTCCGACATTTTTACAATCCTTTTTCCAGTTATTCAGCCTAATTAACATTAATTATTCTAAGTATTTATTAACATCTCTAAAACCATTGATCGGAAAGGAAAAACACAAATGTAGCTTTTCAAACCAGTTTTTTTTTTTAACTAATTTCTTAGGTTAAACATTAGATATATTTTCCTACCTTTAAACTTGATTTTAATAGGTACCAATAAAACGGCTGTTTATAATGAGAGCTCTTTCAACTTTCACCAATTTAAAAGTTTTCCCAAATTAAAGGATCCATCATATGGCCATCAATTTATATATATATATATAATAATATATATATTATTATTATATATATATATAGTGATTTTAAACCAATAAGATGAAGAGGCTTTTCCACATGAGAGTGGGGGTGTTGCTTAAATAAAATTCAAAATTTACTTTCCAAAAGCTAAAAGCCTTTGTGGTCCAGGCTGATGAAACAACGGTTAAGATGGCAAAATATCTGAAAATTGGTACAATCAAAGGATTTTTGAGAATCCCAATTTATTTGCTTGGCCACAATATGTACACAATACTTGTACCTTTTGTATGACAGAGTCCAAGGTTTCGTTTAAAATAAAAGAAACACATATATACATACATACACACACATAAAACACCCAGAGAAAGATAAAACGTTTAGATTTCAAGGACACAGGAAGAGAAATCCAAGTTCCCCCTAAATGGGATTTTGTTCCTATAAGTTCAGAATTCCAAAAAATATTTTATCAGGCCTGGTTAGTTACTTTCAGGGTGAGTTTTTTTTTTTTTCTAATTCCTAATTAATGTTGTAAGTTTTGTACGTATATAAACCAGGCTAGTGTATTAGTTGGAGGCTGGCAATCTGTCATTTCTTTTTCTTTTCTGTTCTGTGTTTTTTTTTTTATTTTTTTTTTGAAAGTTCTATTCCCCATTGTAAGGTCGGGTATTCAGAATAAAATTGCTGGTAAGATTTCCCGCAGGGACAACACTATGGCATGAAGTCTTTGCATCTACCATTCCTGTAAGTTTCTCCATCACCCAAGAAAGCTGTTACCAGCCAGGAGGAGGGTCCCATTTTTGGAGTTGAAAGGTTCCTCATAGGAGTTTTACTTTTATTCCAAAAAATTCAATGGAGGTAACCAAATCAAGGACAACATTAGACCAGCCTCTTACATAACCACTCAGTCCTGAACCCAGTGTCTTTCAACTTGGACCCACTCAGGACGTTTTCACTGGGTGAGTATTTTCCTGGTATGTTTCCACCAGCCCCACTTCAGACGTCTCCTCAAGGTGGGTGTTTCCTGTTATCTTTCAAACAGGCCCCACCCAGTATGTCTCCACTTGGTGGGTAATTCCGCCCAGTCTCTTTCAACTGGAGGGCCAGGTACCTGAATACACCGCAAAATAAAACTCAGGATCATCAACCAATATGGGAGATCCCTGAACCAGGAGAGACTCGCCCAAATTCATCTGGATTCCCCAAGGAGGCAGATGGGCACAAAGTGCCAATGCTGGTACCAAGGCTCCGGTAATTCGGAGAGTTCAGCTGGAGAGAAGTCTGCTCTGGGTCCCTTCCTGGTGTCCAAAACTTTTGACTGAAATACATGTGCAGCCTAAAAGTTAAGAGTTATGTTTTATTTGGCGGGAGGACTCGAGCCGGGATGACAGCCTCTCAGATCACTCGGAGGGACTGTTCCAAAGTGGTTGAGGAGGAGCTAGGATATATAGGAGCTTTACAACAAAGACAAGGTTGTTGGAAGAATAATAGATTGCTTGTTATCTAAAGAAAGCCAGGTATCTCAAGTTCAAGAATTTAGTGCTTTTCCATGTATGGGAGGAAGCAAACATTTTGACTCACTGAATTCATTCTTTAGACAAGCACCTAGCTATCTAGGGCAAGTATCCTGTCCTTTCTTATTCTGAGTCTGCTCAGAGGGCACCGTTGTGAGTGGCTGTAGAGGCTGGGCTGCAGGCCTGTTCTCGCTGGGGTGTGTTGGCAGCCACTGATGATTTGGTTTCAGCATTCTTTGTTTACTGACATGGTTGCAGTATTTTCATTCACACTGTAGTATTTTCGGTCACAGAATGATTATGGATAATCTGCAAACTTGGAAAGCAACCGAGATGGAATTACTTCAGGTACCTTCTAATTTAATAAGCCGTGTGCAAACATAAACATGGAGGAAGATTACAAAAGAATTTGGTGGTGTAGGGAAGGTGTTCTGCACATTACAGGAGAAGGCAGAATTCCTTTTCTTTGTGGGCAGGGACGTAAGCCCACCTTTCTTTTCTGTAGTGGCTTCTGAGAACACTTTATGGTAATTAATGAACATTGAGAAACGGTGGCAAACATTGCATTCAAGAGCTGGCCGGCTGCAAACTTGTGTATTGGACAGGTGGATTTCATAGGCAAGTGGTCAGGTGGATGGGAGAGAGATGAAGCCCAGGCCTGGGCCCAGATTCAGGTTTAAATCGCCATTTCCTCACCATGGGGCCTTGGACTACAATGTAACCACTCCTAACCTGTTGGTGAATCTGTGAAATGGGCATGATAATATTCGTTTGTTCCTGGGATTGTTGTAAGTTGTAAAGACTATTATAGCACACATGAAGCACTTAACACACTGGCACTTAGCAGTGTTCACTGTGTGTGGACGTCCCTCTTCGCGTGTGTCAGAGCCGTAAAGGCAGCATTTGTCTGTTGAGGATGCACTGGTAGCCCCCTGGTAGCCCCTTGAATACGTTGTGAATTTGGTGATTTCCTTTTATCTTGGTAAATCTGTGTGCCATGGGCAGTTATTTTCATGGACAGATGAGGAATCTCAGGGTAAAGAAGACTGTGTAATTTGCCCAAAGTCAGACCTTAATTTTGGGTGCAGGGGCCTCAGTTCAGCATGGGTCCATCTGCCCTCTCCTTTCAGCACCTGAGACAGATGTGTGCTCGGCTGTCTCCCAGCCCAGAATATCTAGCAGGGAGCAAGACATACCTGGCCCTGTGCTGCTTGAGCAAAACTCCAGGGTGGAGGCAGTTACAAAAAGGATAAACATAAAAACAGATGACTGCAAACTGTGGTCAGCTCTGAGAAGGAAAGGAACAGGCCTCGCCGTGCAGCGCTTGGAACTTTCCCGTCAGGGCTGCTCTGGGGGCGTTCATCTCAGCTAAACAAGCTCTGCTGCTGCACAAAGGCAGGAAGGCAGGGCGCGTGTGACCAGGTAGACTGGGCCTCGTTGGTCATACTCATTCCACATTAAGCGGCAGCTGTCATGGGCACTTACCTAGTAAACAGATGTTGGCCATAATCATCACGCACTTTGCTTGGTAGTTTTATTGGCCCCACCTTTGAGATGAGGTCATTGAAGCTGGGGAGTTTGCTGCATGCCCGTGATCACCATGGAAATACCCCCACTGGTCTTTCAACCTAGACTGGTGTGGCTGTCATGCCCCAGCCCTGTGAATGGCATCGTGTAGCTTCTCCCAAGTGGCTCAAATGAATGATATTAATTTTCTTAATTCGTAGGAAATGGTATGTGACAATAGGAGAAAAAGGTAGTAAGAAATTGTTTGGAAAACTAGAAAAAAATTCAATTCTTCCCAAGCTGGGGGAGCGTAAGCTCTGTCACACACTCCACTCACTGCCTGTCACCTCCTCCCTGCCGATTCCGTGTTCAGAAGCCACTCTGAGCCTTTGAAGAACATTTTGCCTCATGACACTGTTGACTAGGACCTGCGACCTCTCTGTCCCTGGTTAACTCTCTCTTCAAAGCCATTTAAATTTTATGCTGGCTCCTCCACTCAGATGTAAGAATAGCCTCTTTAAACTTCTTGATGCAGCTCCTTAATGAGGATCTTGTGAAGGAAACCTAGTCAAAACCTGGGATGTATGCACATAGTGACCGTAAACTCAGCACTTTGTGAAGTTCAGAATCAGATGGGTGGGAGACTCAGGAAAGGCTTTTTAAGGTAGAAAGGGGAAAGTGAAAGGACGCAGGCTGTGTAAGACTGAAACATCTCGGTCCCAGCCAGCAAGGCACCTGCGTTCAGGATGGTGGGTGGGGAGTGCAGAGTTGTCACAAAGAAAGAAGTGGTGGGATGGGAGGGAGGACAGTTAGGTACTTTACTGGGGAGGGAAATAGTGGGCTGAACATTTCCTGGTTGAACAAGAGGACTGTGACATGATGTGCTTGTATTTTGGAGAGAAGGATTTTGTGGGGACAGGCCTAGGGAGAACGCTCTGTGGCTGGGGATTCAGCACGACAAAGAAACACAGAGAACCGGGCAGACCCCAGGGCCCCTGCTGGGGGAGAGGCTGCCCGCCAATTCGAGCCCTTGGGGCTGCTTCTGTCCCTTAGCTGGGGCCTTAGAGCTCCCTTCACAACCCAGTCCTGTTAATACAAGAAAAAATAAGTGGGGCATGAGAAGGGCTGTGTGCCAGGCTTTGGTTGAGCTCCTTGGATGTGCCCTGCCAGATGTGGGTACTTGGCTTCATGCAGGAAAGTATTCAAGCGCAAGCCACTGTTGAGTAAAGGTAGACTTATTCAGAGAGATTCATTGAAAGGCAAGAGAAATTCCACGATGTGTGGGGGTTTGATGCTCTGATTAAAAGTAGGTACACACTCCACAGAGTGTGGGCCTTCTCTGAAGCGGGAGAGAGAGGTGTGACCCCTAGGTGGTGCTGTGTTCCTTGTATTCATGGGCTTGGTGGTTTCATATGCTAATAAGTAGAAGGACCAGCCTAAGGGCAAGGGGCTGGAATTCACAGGGAGTTGGCCATTTCCCACCATTTGACTTTTTTGGCTAGCCTTGGGACTGCCATGGTGCCTGGGGGCGTGTTATTCACCATGTTACTATTACAATGGGTGTATAATGAAGCTCAAGATCTGCTAGAACTTAAATCTCTTCATCCTGAGCCTCAAGGCCTATTGGGGGTTGAATCCTTCACCATTTTGATGTTAATTGCTGTGGCCTTCCTTGAATGGCTGTGCTCTGCCCCCTTCCATCCTGTCTCACTGTGATGACACAGAGAGAACAAAGGCCCGGCCCTGGCTGTGCTCCTGCATTTAACAGGGGGAGGGGTGGGGTGGGCTGAGGATGACTCTGGGTGGTGTGAAGGATGTTTCAGATTTTGCCACGTGAGACATGAGGACCTGCCAGCTGCCACCGCAGAATTATCTCATGGGCATTATCGCTTGTGTCACTCATTTGTTTCTATTTTTCTTTTTTTTTTTTTTAAGTATTTAATCTAAATTTAATATCAGGATTTTTTAGGAAACAAATTTCTCTTTTTCTTTTCTTTGGGGCTCTTTTCTTTTGGGGGGGTATGTAATTAGGTGTATTTATCTGTTAGTGGAGGCCCTGGGGCTTGAACCCAGACCCCGTGTATGCTATACACACGCTCTAACACTGAGCTCTACCACCCGCCCCTTCATCTTTTTCTTTTCGCTTTAGCTGCCAAAAATCTTACAGCTGAATTTCTAGTCGGCCTTTAACACTTACCCTGACTTCATGGCATCCATTTTTATGACTTTACGTCCCCCTGGTTTCATTTAAGTATTGAATCTCCTTTTTCTCTTCACTGTCACATTTGTCTTTTTGTTGTTATGGTTGTTAAGCTGTGTTTAAAAAATTGTTTAAATTCTCTTTTAGCAGGAGGCTGAAAGTAAATAAATATGTAAATAAATATCACACTTAAATGCTTTTATACATTCTAAGCTGTTTAGTAGTTACTTAAAAACTGGACTGATATTAAAGTTATAACATTTTTACATTATTTTTTTATTTTTTCTAAATGTATAGCTGATTTACAATATGATATGTTTCAGGTGTACAACAGTTACTCCATTTATACTTATTGTAAAACATTGACTGTATTACCTATGTTGTAAGATACATCCCTCTAGCGTGTTTACGTTACATGTAGCAGTTTGTATAAGAAAGTTGGGTAACACAGAATCTGTGGTGTGGCTGTGTCTGACTCAGGTTCCAGGTCACCTTGCCTGTCAGACCTCAGGCCCTCACACCTGTCTGCAGGGCAGCGAGTGGAGGCAGCTCTCATCAGCGCTGGTACAAACCTCTGAGTGGCAGTGACAGCAGTGACTGTGGACATGCAAAGTTTTGTTCCAGGAGATTTACATGCATTTCTTCATTTATTATTTAAAGCCTTCCTGTGAGGAATCGTTTTATGTTTTTAATGAATAATACACTTTATTTTTAATTTGATAGACTTCAAACTTCCAGAAAATTTACAGGAGTAGTACAATGAACACTTAGATACACTTCACATAAAAGGGCAGTATTTGTCCTTTTGTGTCTGGCTTATTTCAGCATACTTTTTTAAGGTTCATCCATGTTGTAGCCTGAAACAGTAATTTATTCTTTTGGTTTAATAACATCTTTTTTCTTTTTTTTTTTTTTGTTTTTGGTCTATTTAAAAATAGTTTCATTGAAGTCTAGTCAGTTTATAATGTTGCATCAGTTTCTTGTTTACAGCACAACACTTCAGTTATATAGGAATATACATGTATTCATTTTCATATTCTTTTTCAACATAAGTTACTATAAGATATTAAACATATTTCCCTGTACTATACAGTATAAACTTGCTGTTTATTCTATACATAATCAGTATATGCAAACCCTGAACTCGCAAGTTATCCCTTCCCACACCATCTCCCCTCTGGTAACCATAGTTTGGTTTCTATGTCTCTGTGGTTCTGTTCTGTAGATAAGTTTATCTTTTTGTTTGTTGGTTGTTTTATTTTTTTTTAGATCCCACATGTGAGCGATCTCATATGGTATATTTCTTTCTCTTTCTGGCTTACTTCTCTTAGAATGACATTCTCCAGGTCCATTCATGTTACTGCAAATGGCATTATTTTATTATTTTTTATGCCTGAGTAGTAGTTTATGGTATAAATATACTGCAACCTCCTTATCCAGTCATCTGTCAGTGGACATTTAGGTTGTTTCCATATATTGGCTATTGTAAATAGTGCTGCTGTGAACATTTGGGGGAAGGTGTCTTTTTGAATTAGGGTTACTTCTGGATATATGCCCAGGAGTGGGATTGCTGGGTCATAGGGGAAGTCAATTTTTTGTCTTTTGGTGAATCTCCATACTGTTTTCCACAATGGCTCCACCAAACTGCATTCCCACCACAGTGTAGGAGTGTTCCATTTTCTCCACAGCCTCTCCAGCATTTATGGTTTGTGAACTTCTGAATGATGGCTATTCTGACTGGTGTGAGGTGATACTTGATTGTAGTTTTGATTTGCATTTCTCTGATAATGATATTGAGCATTTTTTCATGTGCCTATTGGCCATTTGTATGTCTTCATTGGAGAAAAGTTTCTTTAGCACTTCTGCCCATTTTTGGATTGAATTGTTTATTTTTCTTTCTTATCAAGTGTAAGAGCTGTTTATATATTCTGGGAATTAACCCCTTGACAGTCTCATTTATTGTAAATATTTTCTCCCATTCCATAGGTTGTCTTTTTGTTTTGCTTACTGTTTCCTTTGCTGCGCAAAAGCTTGTAAGTTTAATTAAACCCCACTTGTATATTTTTGCTTGTATTTCTATTGCTTGAGTAGACTGCTCTAGGAGAACATTGCTGAGATGCATGTCAGATGTTTTGCCTACGTTTTCTTCTAAGAGGTTTGTAGTGTCTTGTCTACATGTTTAAGTCTTTAAGCCATTTTGAATTTATTTTTGTGTGTGCTGTGAGGGAGTAGTCTAACTTCATTGATTTACATGTAGCTGTCCAGTTTTCCCTACACCATTTTCTGAAGAGGCTGTCTTTACTCCATTGTATGTTCTCACCTCCTTTGTCAAAGATTCAATGACCAAAAGTTTTTGGGACTATTATTGATAATTTTTTTACCGATTCATTGATGGATGGATATTGTTTGTAACTTTTGGCTACTCTGAATGATACTGCTATGAATATTGATGTGCAAATTTTTGTGAGAATATGTTTTCATTCTGTTGGCTGTACAGTTGGCCCGCCATATCTGTAGTTTCCACTTCATGGATCCAGATGGCTGATTGTAAAGGGACTCAAACATCCTTGGATTATGGAATCCAGGGTGGTGGGTTCCTGAAACCTATCCCCCGAGGATACTGAGGGATGACCCTATATGTAGGAGTAGAATTGCTGAGCCATATGATAACACTAAACTTTTGAGGAAACACCAGGCTTTTCCAAAGAAGCTGCACAATTGCCCCTTTCCAATGGCTGCATATTGAGGGTTCCCATTCTTTTGCCTCCTGACCGACACTTGTTATTGTCCGTGTTTTCATTATAACCATCCTAGTGGGTGTAAAATGAGATCTCATTTTGATTTTGATTTGACTAGTGATGCTGAGCATCTTTTCATATGCTTATTGGCCATTTCTGTATCTATTTAATTCCTTGGTAAATTTAAAAATTGGGTCGATTTTCTTTGTATTGGTCAGTTGTAAGCATTTGATTTATATCCTGGATATTAGTCTCTTATTAGATATATGCTTTGCAAGTTTTTTCTACTATTCTGCAGATTGTCTTTCCACTTTATTTTTTTTAAACATTAAGACAATTTCTTTATAGGGGAGGTAATTAGATTTATTCATTTATTTTATTAATTTATTTATTTTTTGCCAGGCATGCACTCTATCACTTGAGCTACCTCCTTCCCCTTTCATTTCACGTTCTTGATGATTTCTTTTGTAACAATTGGTTTTAATTTTGATGAAGTCCAGTTTATTTGTTTTTTTTTTTTTTTATCACTTCTGCTCTTGGTATTGTATCTAGGAAACCATAACCTATGCTAGGACCACAAAGATTTATACTATGTCGTCTTTTAGAAAATTTATAGGTTTAGATTTTACGTTTCTGTCTGTGATCCAGTTTCAATTAACTTTTATTTGTTATATACAATAGGGGGTTTCAGATTCTAAATTCATTCTTTTGCCTGCAGATACCCAGCTTTCCCTGCACCATTTGTTGAATAGACTATTCTTTCAATGGAGTGTTTTTGGCACCCTTGTTGAAAACTGACTGTAAATGTAAGATTCCCCCCTGGAATTTTTACTGTGTCTCATAGATATATGTATCCAAACTTATGACAGTACCATAATGACTTGAGTACTATAGATTTGTAGTAACCATTAAAGTGAGCCCTCCAACTTTGCTCTTCTTTTTCAAGATTGTTTTGGCTGACCTGGGTCCCTTGCACTTCCATATGAATTTTGGGATCAGTTTTTCAATTTTTGAAAAGAAGTCAGCTGGAATTTTGATAGTGATCCCACTGATTTTGTAGATCACTTTGGGGAGTCTTAACATTTTTAACAATATTGTCTACTATTCCATGAACATGGGATGTCTTCCTTATATGTTGATCTTCTAAAACTTTTTCAGTGATACTTCAAATTGTTTAATGTACAAATCTTGTAAATTTTTGTTAAATGTATCTCCCATTTTATTTTTAATGCTGTTGTAAATGGAAAGGCTGAGCTTCTTAAGGGTGGGACTATATATCAATTTGTTTATTTCTAGGATTCCTACACATCAAATACACTAGGTTTATATTTGCTACATAAATCTATCCACAACTCTTCCCTCCCCTGTGTTATAAGAAACCAAGACCCAGGTTAAGCTACCTGAACACCTATGTGGAAGTGAGAAATGAGACCCTTGGGTGGGGCTCTGTGCAGATGATACTGAGAGCTTATGTAGGATGGCTTCATCTTAATTTCTTTTAAACAATCCTTTCAGTGTATATAGTCAGATACATTAAGAACATGCCCTTTTGATGTACAGAGGAGCTAAGACTATCATTTTCAAGTAATTTCTAGTGAGAATGTTGTACTTGAAACCTAATTTGTATCTATCTTTGAAGATTTATGTTTCAGGAGCTTTGACTAAAGAACACCTGTCTTTATTCAATAACAACAACTAAATGCTCAAACAACATGTAAGAGTTTGAGCTGTAACTGGAGGCAGTGCTTACCTCTCCCAATACACATGTGCTGATCTACTCAAAGGGGTTCGTCCAACTATTTGTCATTAGTCTGTTGGACAAAGCCTTAAAACATTGATTTAAGGTTGCTGGAATGCAACATATTCTTATTAATACTAAGTAAGCCCATATTGAGTGCTTACTGTATGTTGGGAATTGTCCCTCAGACTCACATGAAATTTATTTCTCTGAAAACCGTACATATTTCCTTGTTATTCCCACTTTACAGATAAGGAGACTGAGGATTAAGTCTTCTCTCTTTTTGGGGGAGCTCATTATCAATGACTGGAAGTTGTAAGAAAAAAAGATATTGATTCATCCTGAGAAAACATTTTTCTGAGAGTCAGCATTGAAGAAGGTGACCACTGAAGAGGGTGATCATTGTTCGAGTGAGACGAGCCCCGTGTGGTACGGAGTCAGCATCCCAGTCCTGGACACGGCACTGTGCTGCATGGTGGGTGAGGCGGCGTGGCCGCACAGGGAACGAGGATGCCGGGCCGTTGGGTTGTGCTCAGGCCTGGTGAGGCTTTCTCTGAAGAGCAGTGGACCGTCATTGACAGATTTTAAGTAGGGGAGTGGGGTGCTCTCGTAGATCACATTTGTGTTTGTAGAATGCTTGCAAACATTCAGTAGGCTCGGCAGAAAGTGATGTGACGAATCAGAGTAGGGTGGCTGCGAGGTGTAGCAGTGTTCAGTTTTCAAGTGGTTTTCAGTCCCAGGTTTGTGGCTCAGTAGCCGTGTCACTTTGGATGATGCACTCAAGGAAGTGAAACAATTTATCTAATCAATTAAAGCAGTGATGTACCGACTTCCCAAGACTGCTGTGGCAATCCAGTGAGATTACGTGTGCGCAGTGTGCAGCGTGGTCCCCAGCACAGAGACAGGGCTGAGTGAGTGCCATTCAGTACCTGGTAGGACAGGTGTAGGTGGTGGGACTCCATGACTGAGGAAATCTGGGCCCTGAACGAGGGGTCCAGTCACATCTGTGAGTGATGGGCCTAAGCTGGGGTAGGGAGGGAGACCTTGTCCCCCGACCAGGGGCCCTGGGCAGGACTGCTATTGGAGGAGAACCGTGAAGTCAGCTCTTTGCAGGTGGAGTTTGAGGTGCCCTTGAGACATCTAAGTGCAATGTCACGAGCTCAAAGAGGAGGTCTGGGCCCGGGCTGTGCATTTTCCTATAATCTCAATCCCTGAGGATGCCGAGGTTTTATCATTGAACGTGAAGGCATACTTTACAGGACAAGTGAATAGTAGTATCATCTCTGTCATCAAAGCTCACGTCTCTTTATTCATCACTCACTTTGTTAATTGGGTACTTACAGAGCTCACTTTACCACCCTCACTTGGGTTCAGGCTCCACAGTAAAGAGCTGGTGAGACTCCCTCTTTTCCAGAAGAAGACACATTTAGCTGGTAGCTTTCTGTACCTCGCCAGACTTAGAATTTTAGTTTGTTGTATTAATTCTATTTTCTGTTGGCCATCTCCTGACAGGAGAGACGTTTTACCTCATGATCATGTTTCAATTAGCTGTTACTGAGAATTGCTGATCTGATCCATAGTGTATGTATTATATTAATTTTATACAGTATTTATCATTTTTCTGTCTTTGTCCTTTAATTTTGTATGCCCCTTCAATGTTCTATCCTATTTGGGGCGTTATTTTTTTTAATTAAAAAATGTCTGTTAGCAGTTAAGAAAACAAAAACAAAGAAAAATGCACATGATACCTAAATTTAGAAAATATCTAGTGTGTTTTCTGTCTCGGCAATGGAGTGTTCTAGAATCTCGTGAAAACCTTCATTACACAAGTTCCTTGAAATGCTGATTAAGAAATAAAACCTTCCTTCCTCATCTTTCAAGCTACACAGCTAATTGTCAAGAAAGTGAGGGGAAATCCTCAGAAGCCAAGACAAACCAGAAAGCAGGGATTCTGGGAGATAAGCGAGCCTTAGAAGCCCTGGGGTGCCTGTTGGCTCCTGAACTGAGCTTTAGTTGCCCTGACAGGAGGGCAGGAGGTGAGCCCAAGTCCTCTCACACTGGGAGTTGGATGGCTGATCATATGTAAGGCCAAGCCCATCCCGAGAAGCCTGGTTTACTAAAGGTTGAACTAGGGAAAAAAATCCTCAATGCAAGAAACTAAGGAATGTCAATATTTTTGGAAGAGTGGAAAAATAACAAATCCAAAGTAAGGATATAGTTTAAAGCTGTTCTGGCATGAGAGTGACCACAAACTCCTGGCAGAAAAGCACAGCTATTCCTGGAATGAGAAGTTGTGTTTTGAATGGATCAGTGAACAGCCATTCCGAAAAAGGCCTCCAGAGTATTGTGGATCAAGATACTGGACCGCAAACACATCTCTTCCAAAGGTCATTTAAATAACCAGAAATTTTTTAAAGGAAAGAAGCCACAATCATATTTCTATTTATTGACATTACTATATGCTAGGAATTCAGAGGTAACTATGTGAAGGAAACTTAGCATAGAAGCTGTGGATGTGCCTGCACGCAGGACATTTCACAGAAGTGGCCGGACTTGTCTGCAAACAGAAATTCCTGCCAAGGGACTCTGCCCGTTCCCAGGGGAAACATTGCTTGCAGACAAGAATGTTTAGTAGTTCCTCAAAAGGAACAGGCCTGGGAACAGGAGAGTCTGAGTGTAATTAAGATAAGGAAGCCTTAGATGTAGTGCACATGTGTCAACCTAAAAAATGTTTACTCTCTGTGCTTGGCAAGAGTTACTCCTTTGTGTAGATGGTATAAAAACTAAAGGAACCCGAATCTCGGGAGACATTTTGCACCACAGCAGCTCTCTGATTCATTTCGTCGGCAACAACTATGGAGTTGTCTCCTATTTTATGGACCTTACTTTCTCTTTGGGGAGACAAACTGACATAGTCGGGGAGCTTGGTAGAGGGAGGTGTTAGTCTGTTGCAATTAGCCAGGAGAGGAGATTAAGAAAACAGTGAAGGGTGGGTGAACTTTTTAGCTGAGGACAGACAGTCTTGTTCAGTTGGCTTTTAATTGCAGGCTCAATGAGTAGTCACTAGAGGGAATAGATCTTACGGAGGATGGACTTAGCTCAGGCCTCTTTAGAATGGACAAGTGAACCTGGAGAAAGACAGTCAAATCTGTGCAGACATTGAAGTTCACTTGAACGTGCTGTTTCCCTGAGCCAAATATCGGACAAGTAGAAAGAACTTCTTGAGGACAGAGGAGTGGTTTTTAAGGTTCTCCAAGAATGAATCCCAGGGAACCGAGATGGCCAGTTGTCAAACTGTGACTTTGCAATTTGGACGGTGTATCCACCAAGGTTATTGGCATTTTATGGGTTTCCATTTCTCGTTAATACATGTCAGGTGATGAGGACGTGGACACACGTGTTTGACACCTTGTCGAGGTGACTTTGGGTTCCTGCCTAGAAGCATGGGCACAGCTGCGGTTGCGTCATACATCTTGCCGCCCATCCCGCTCCCCGGCTCCGTGATCACTGCAGAGTCGTCCCTTGTTAACCTGTCCATCTCCTCTGTGACATCATAACCCATGAAAAGACCGGAGCGTATTAACTTGACTTTCTTAAAGCAAAGGAACAGATCTAATATGGAGTCAGATTTGTTTTTCCTATTTCAGTAGTGCCATGGAGAAGGAAGTTTGGGCAGCTTTTTGTAGGGTCCTGGAGGATTTCTCTGTCAGCGTCTGAATGCCTCTATTGAAAACCCTTCATAGCTGTCTGGCATGCTGTAAAACCACTCCACCTGTTTTGCCCTGAAGATGTGTTCAGTTTATAACTCATCTCTACTCCTTGGAAAACAACTCAATAAAAACTCAGTTGGTTTTCCACCAGCCATGGGCAGGAGTGAGGGATAGCATGTTACTATTTTATAAAATAATAATAATAATAATAATAATTAATAATAATAATAATAATAAATAACAACAACAACAATAATAATAATAAAATTAATAATAATAAAAGAAGTTTTAAAACAGCACTGGGCACATAGGAGAGAGTCAATAAATGCTTCCTGGCTGAAATCAAAAGTGATGGCTCAGTGATTCCATGGCTGCTGTATTTGTTGAACTTGTTACTCCTTTGCTCCATTACACTTTTTTTAAACTGAAAAAGAAACACATGCATATGGTTAAAAACATTTCAAACAGCAGAAAAATACACAAGTGAAAGAAGTTTTCCCTCATCCTCTGTTCTTCCAGCCGTCCCTGGAGATGCCACTGTTTACTATCCTTTGTGTGCTTTTCCAGATATGCTATGCACATTCCCACCTATGCATGTAAATTCCTTTAAAGTTTTAGTTATTTTTAACTTAAAGGGATTTAAATCCTCAAGTGGCTTCTGCCCGGGTAATGGAACAGAACAAATCTGACTGCATATTAGATTTTTTCATTTGACTTTAACCGTATGCTCTTTCTCCTAGGCTTCATCTTGCTTGTAAAACAGTGTTGCCTAGAGCCTGAAATATACAGAAGAGTCTATTCTGAAGGCTCTGACCTTTAAGGATATTTAACACTTTTCCATTCATAAAATGATAACAAGTTACAGAATAGAAAATAACTTTTGTTTTGTTGGAGGTTTACAGAGATTTGACCCAGGCAGATAGCTGCAAGAACAAAGGATTCTAAAAACAAAGAATTCCTACACCAAGAAGTTTGCAACAACCAAGCACATAGGAAACGAGCCTGAATTCTGACTTGGGGAGATGGTTTCCAGGACATTAGTTTGCCATCTAGCTCTACAGAAACTTGCTTTTCCATGCCCCAGCAGCGGGTCTCCCAACTTATTGGCCTGTCCTTCACTGAGGAGAATGAATTTGGACTCGGTAACACTCCTATCTACCTAGCAAGCTGGGCACTGGAACTGAGGACAGCTCTCCCACACCCAGGAACCAACTGTGAGCCGTTGATGGTTCCACTTGGGTTAGGTGTGTTTTACCCAGGAGGGATGGGACTATGCACCAACACTGAGGCAGTCTGCTCTGTCTGGGGCTCTGATCTTGTACCTCCCGCTCCCCGCAATGCCAACACCTGGGACAGTGGAGCTAAGGCAGAGATCGTGCCTGCCTGTTTCCCAGCCTGTAAAAGGGGAATATGTACACTTCCCAAGGTAGTTCTGAGAGACAACACCTGCGGGTGCTTGGTTCCCAGAGCAAAAGGAAACCCAGCTCCGCGTGGGGACAACGGGTGTGATCCCCGTAGGGGTTCTGCAGAGGCATCGGCTGGAGGGCTGGACCAGGGAGGTAAAACTTGAGCTGCGGGCCTTGAAGGGTTACAGAATGGTACAGAGGCAGGACTGCCGCCTCCTTCGGGGTGCCCCAGAAGTAAAGCTTTTTCTTTACATCTCCGCTACTCCCCTCCACTCTCCAGATCCCTACCTACTCTCTGCTCCTCCTGTCCATCTGTCTCCCTCCACTTTTCCCCTTCTCTCCTCCTCCCCCATCTTCACCCTCCCTCGATGCCCCAGCCTCTATCACAGAACCTAGAGGATCTCTGGCCCTCCTGCGCATGCGCAGTCGGTGCCAGCTGGACCGCGGGTTGAAAGCTCCAGCTCCGAGCTTGGAATCGGCCACAAAGTCTTCTCAGCTCTGTCGCTCGGTAGGCCTTTGGCTCCTGCCCGAGGCCGGGGCCTCTGGCTGTGGAAATCCAAGGTGGGGGGCTCCCGGGAAAGGGCTCAGGCGGCTGCTGGAGGGCGGTCCTCGTTTCAAAGCCCTCTAGGGAGCGAGTCTGCGTGTGTTCAGCTGAATTGCTCGGGCCAGACCCCTCTGCCCGCGCCACCTACCCCGGCGCCCCGGCCACAGCTGTCCAGGGCCAGGTGTGCACCTGCCGCTTCTCGCCCCAGCCAGGCTCCGCTCAGTCCGCGGCTGGCGACCCCTTCCCCTCTCCTGCCCACGAGTCCTATTCTCCCGGGCTTCCTCTCCTTGGCCGCCGGCTCGTCCTTGCCCCTGTGAGGGCTGTGTCCCGGGTGGGCGGGTTCTGCGGACCCGATCGGGGGGGGGAGGGGGCGGCTAGGGCTCGGGCTGGCCTCCGAGCAGGGCTGCAGCCCGCGCCCCCCCCCACGCTTTCCCTGCCCTGTGACCACGGGGCTGCCCTCCTCTCCCTTTCGAGCTCCCTGAGGACAAGCTCAGCGGCATGCGGGCTGCTCCCCGGGCTTAGAGCCTCCGGCTGTAAAGCCCAGTTTCTCCTGGTGGAGTCTGGAAAAGGGAGCGCCAGTGCTGAGGGAGTTTCCGTCTCCCCCCTCAGTGTTTCTGCCCCAGGTAAGTACCTTGAACAATTTCAGGTGTTATGATGGCGGTGCTTGTTGATGTCACGTGTTTTTATAGTGCCAGGAATTACAGTGTTGAAAGCAGGGCTTTGTTCAGTAAAAAGTGAGCTGAAGGCATGAGGCTGTGTCATGCTCCTTCCTTCCCTTTCCCAGGGTGAAACGTGTGACAGTCGATTTTAAAAACATAGTTACAGTCCCTAACTAGCCCAGCCCAGCTAGTGTGTGTTAACAGGAACAGCACCACCAGAGGCGTTGGAGACCCAGGGACATTGCAGTCCTAAAAAGCTCCTGGCACAGTTTAGTTTGTTTTGGTTTTTTGTTTTTCTTAAATTGTGGGGTAGACTAGTTGTATAGAGGGAAAAGTAATTGTCAAGGAATATTTTTTCATATAACAGCTTTATTGTGATATTGTTCACACACCATGAAGTCCACCCATTTAAATGGTACAATTCAGCAGCTTTTAGCATATTCACAGTGGTGCAACCATTATTATTCCAGAACGTTTTCATCACTTCAGAAGGAACAGTGGAAATGAATGACCTATCCACCCCTCCCCAGTGGTGGTTCTAAAGAAGTTTCTTGCCTATTCCTGACCATAAATTAACTTGTTACATTCCATGAAAAGTCTGGTAGGAATTCTAATCAGAATTGCGTTGAATCTGTCTATCAAAACAGGAAGAATAAATGTCTTTATTGCATAAACTTCTTCTACCTCTGAATATATCTGAGACCCTATCTTTTCATCTCTCCAGAGCCTGGCCCATGGGAAGTCCTCACTAATTGTTGGGCTTGTGAATGATGAGATTCTATACATCATTAGTTGCCACTGTAGCCTTTCACAGAAGAGAAAAGTAACCTCAGTGAAGCCAAGTGACTGTCTGATGGACAGAAAGAGTGACAGTCAGTGCTGGAGTGATCCAGTGGACTTGGTGCTTGTAACCAGAATTCTCCACCACCTACAGCTAAGGGGATAAGAGTGTTCTTTTATTTTATCTTAATGGCTTTGATTTTATTTATACTTATTTTTTAAAATTATTTTTATTGAAGTGTAGTCAATTTACAATGTTAGTTTCAGGTGTACAGCAGAGATTCAGTTATAAACATATGCATATGTATATGCATATGTTTTAGGTTGTTTTTAGCACAACTCATTACAAGAAATTGAATATAGTTCCCTGTGCTATATAGTAGGTCCTTGTCATTTATTTTATATTTATTAATGTGTATCTGTTAATCCCCCCTTTCCTGCCTGCAAACCAGTTTGCTTTCTATGTCCATGAGTCCATTTCTAGCAGCATCGTTTTTCCTAGTAACATACGCTGGTTGACTGCTTTCAGCTTCAGTAATTCCATCTTATCTGTGGGCACTTTTCTTCTGGTGGGGCTTTATGGGGTTTGCACACATGATAATAGAGATTTGTACTTGGGAGAACTCCAGGCCTCGTGTAGTTCCTGGAAAAGAGTGCCCACTGAGTTGATGCTTGAACTGGGAAAAAAGCAGAGTAAGTGTTGGAATTTGCACAATGGTTGAGACTTCCAGGTTTCTATAACCTGTTTAGCCCACATTAATATTGGCTGCACCCATACTGGGTAATTTGGTGGAACTTCATTTTATGGTGGTGTAGAGACAGGGCCTTGTATGCTTCTTCTCTTTCCTTTTTCTAACACTCATTCTCCTGTGTCTTGGTAGAAACAAGACCTGCTAAGGAGTCAGGGATTTCTTCGGAAAAAAAAAAAATCTTGTCCATAGCAATCTGTCTGTGTGTATTTTGAAGTTTCTGGGGAGTGAGGGTTGAGTCTAAAGTCCATCGTGGGACAGGTGGCCCATAGTTCTCTGTGCCCCCAGATTGCCCCCTCCTCCCCAGTCCTCTTCCTCAGTCCAAGATGAAGTTCCCTAGTTGATTTACACAGAGGTCTTGTGGAAATGGCTTTTCATTTTATTGTTTCACGAAGGAGGGCTGCCATCATGATCTCTGTGGTCAGGTTTTGGTGACCTGAAGGCTATGAAATTGGGGGTTTCTATTAAATAAAAAAATATTACAAATAGAAAATTAGAACAAGGGTGGTGACAGGGGCTCTTAGAAGTGGGGACCATTAGCTTTGTTAGCTTCAGCTGCATTGGCCTTTGGCCACGAGGACCCATCCTCGTGCTCTGAAGTTGGAGGGATTAGTGGGTTCAGTGGGAATTTTAACTGAGTGTATCTCATGGGCTAGGCATTGTCGTACTTGTACTGTGTGTTCCTTATTTGAGACAATGAGCTCATTTAACCTCAATAGCCTCTTTAAAATATTAGACTTTTTATTTTGAGATGTAATGTAGGTTCCCCTGTACTTGTAGGAGATAATATGCGGAGGTCCTATGGACACTTTGCCCAATTTTCCTTAATGGTTCCATCTTGCAAAGTTGGGGTACAATTCATTACTGACTTACTAACCCTTTCAGGATTGTGTTATTGCCCTCATTTCTATCTATGATTAAACTGGGGCTTAGAGAAGCACACAGGCCTGCCCAGGTCACCCACATGTTTAGTGTGTAGTCGGGTGTAACGTGGGCTTGGGATTTCCAGGAAGTACCATTATGATGGTCTGTGGCAGGGAGCAGCATTCACTTTGCTTGTATATTCATTCATTGAACAAACATTTATTGAGTAACCTCTGTGGGTCAGATGCTTTCACAGGCTTATCTGATTCTTCAGCAGTACTGAGAATCAAGTATTGTTTTGTTTTTTTTAATCTGAGAAAATTAGCTCTGAGAGTTTATAACACCCCTCAAAGGAAATATAGCTCATAAAGGAGGGATAGTAAATTTGTACAGTCCCCCCTCTTTATGCAGGTGGTACCCTAGGCATTTTACATTTGCAAACTTCCGTAATCCAGATATATTCTTGTAAGGCAGGGATTTTTTTTTAATTGAAGTATAGTCGTTTACAATGTTGTGTCAATTGCAAGGTGTTTTTTGAATTTTGAATTAAAAAATATTTTTTGAGAAGGGTAATTAGGTTTATTCATTTGTTTCATTTTTTAAAATGAGGTACAGGGGATTGAACCCAGGACCTCGTACATGCTATGTATGTGCTCTACCACTGAACTGTACCCTCTTCCCCAAGGCAAGTTTTCTTATCCATTATTCTGCAGTTTAGGAGTTCAAATAAATTGGTGTTGAAATCCAGATCTTTTGATCGTACTGCGGTTCTTTTCTTTATAATCTGCTGAAGGGGGGTGGGGAAAGCAGTTCCTTTGTTCATTTCTTTATTCAGCAGTGTTGAGCACTGACTTTGCATCAGGGTCTTGCTAGGTGCTTGGAAACAGTAAACAAGAGATGACCCTTCTGTGCAGGGGCAGGAAGCCTAGACCAAAATCTGGGTAATGTGATTCGAGCTACAGTATCCATGTACAGACTCTGAGGACAAACTGTACCCCCGGCTTTGCTTGTGCTTCCCTTTCCTTCTGGCTGGTACACACCAGGTCACCGCAACCCAGAGGCGCCCGCAGCCCACAGCACAGTATTTACCTCGATCTCCTCTCCCCTCTCTGCAGGGCCTGCAACATGAGCATCCCTGACTACATGCAGTGTGCTGAGGAATACGAGACTCTCCCCGTGGTCTTCCAACCCGTGGGGATCATTTCAGTGGACAATTTCTTTTGCATCTATAAACGAATCTCCTTGGTGAGCCAGATCAGCCCGTGCGGCTCCCAGTGGGCACTCTGTATCCACTACAGGCACCACTATGCGTTCGAGAATGCGTGGAGTGACTTCCAGACCCACCGCACTGTCGTGGGCCTTGTCACCATTACCGACTGCCTCTCGGCCAAGGCCTTCGAGAAGCTCCATGTGCAGAGGAGCTGTATGGCACCACGCTTAATGACTCTCAGCTCTTTGTCTTTGTGCTGCATGGGGAGGTAGCCAAGCAGCCGCGCACCGACGTGGCCTTCAAACTTCGAGGACTGCAGGGTGGTGGAGAAGAGGATCGAGGACTTCACTGAGTCACTCTTCATCTTGCTCAAGTCCAAGTGGCTGGATGGGACCCCAACAAGTCTGGGGAAAGGATCCCCCTCCTCTGCACCTTGTTTGAGAAGGAGGACTTCATGGGACTGGACACAGACAGCAGGTAAGTCTCCCTGGAGGCCCGGCCACCCTGGCTGTGTGTCGGGTTCCTTCCCTACATCCAGGAAGGGATCAGTAAGGAAGAGGGCTGTCTTGTAGCCAAGGGCGGAGGGAGGTGCAGCCCGACGGTTTACAGACATTTAAAAGTGAATCTGCCTTTGTTTCAGAGAGATCCTTTTAGGGTCAGTGTGGAGACTTCCTCCAGCTTTTCAGCCAGGACCCCTGGTGGGACCCCTGGAGTTGCTGTCCAATAGAGTAGCCACAGCCACTGATGCTATGAGCACTGGGGAAGAGGCTGGTCTGAGCTGAGATGTGCTGTAGGTCAAATGCACATCAGATGCTGAGACTTGTCTAGTAAAAAGTATGTAAACTATCTTGTTACTTTCATATATTGATTACATGTCAAAATGATAGTATTTTACATACAGCAGATTAAGTAAGATCTGTTCTTAAAATCAGTTTCTAGTATCTGTTTTTTGTTTGTTTGATTGGTTCTTTGTTTACCGCTTTAATTGTGGCAACTGAAGCTTTCTTTACATGGCTCTCATTTCAATTTTGTTAGGCAGCCTGTCCTGGGACATTCTCATCCCTTTTCTTATAGATGAGATGCTGAATCCCGAGAGGCCGAACGAGTCGCTGGTTGTGCTGGGTCTGGAGCCGGTGTCTCCTGCCTCCCAGGCCCAGCACCTGCTGGGTTCAGGCCCTCTCTTCCTCCCCGACAGCCAGCATGCCAAGTTAGGACATCAGAAACACCTCCAGGGAATTCCGGATGAACTCCTTATGCAGGGAAAGGCGTATCACGGAGTATGAGACAAAGCAGGGAAAGATTCATCCTCACTTTGTCCCTGTGATTAAGTCAACGGCCCCACTTTTGCCTTGGAAGTGCAGACGAGCTCTCCTGGGCTTACTACCCCCCACCTTCTGCTCTGTTTCCCCGTGTATCTATCATGCTTTCCCTCGGTCAGAAGAGGTGAGATGCCTTTGCCCAGAAGTCGTCCCCCTTTGCTGGGGAGATTGAGGGAAGCTGTGCCCCCACGGCCTACGGCCTCGGGCCTTGAGTCTGGAGGGCACTCATGGCGGTACCACATGTGACGGTCGGAGGACCTGGCACGTGCTGCCGGGCCCGCTGTGGAGGCAGTGCTCTGTGATTCTTGAACTTACCTAAGATCAAATCCTACTTTCTGGTTGTTGGTAAGTTGGAGGAGAAAATGCCAGAGAATTGATAAAAAGAAAGTCCAGACCAGCCCTGTGAGTGAGAGGCACACGGGGCCCGAGTCCCACTTGCGTGTGGTGCCTGGCGGGCTCTGGATGAATTTTCTGTTCCTCCCGGACATACCTCTATGACTTTAGTAAGGGGTGAGACATGTAGTGGCCATGATCTGTATTTGTCCTCGCAGGGCCCTGTGATCTACATGCCCGCACCCCCTTCTGCTCCTTGGGGATGAGGTGGCAGGTTTAGGTGCTTGGGCACTGCTATGGGCACAGCTGCCAGCATAGGGCTACACCGAGGCTGGCTCCGTTCACCTCAAATGTCACCTCCTGCTGAGCCCCCAGGCGTTAGTCAAGGTAGCTGCATCAGTGCAACGTAAGCAGGGACCATGTTCTCCCCCTGGACAGACTGATGGGTGAGCAGTGGAAGCCTGGAGTCCTGCCCAAGCCCCATGGCTAGTGCCTCCTCTTTGTCATAGGAGGCACTGGTGACATTTTTGCTCAGCAACTGTTTGGTTCTGAGTCTGCAGACCCACCAGAGAATGCCAGCTTGTTTTTGCCTTTTGAAGTCTGCCTTTGGGATTTGGCGGAGTAGCTGGATGTGTGCTTAGCCCATAGTGTTGACACTGTCACCATTGTTTACCCAGAACCTCGTGTACCAGGCATGGCTCTCGGCATCAAAATACAGCAGCCAATTAAACTCCCTCCTGGTGGATCTGTCTGTTTTGGTACCATAAGGGCTTAGCCAGCATCTGAACGTCAGTGAGATAATGCGGCCAGTGAGCTCGGGTCAAGCACGTTCTCCTCCAGTCACTTTTACTCCATTGTTGCTTTTACTATTCCACAGTCATTAATTTTTAAAACAATGCTTTGGTGCAGGTGCAGAGACTAATTCTCTCCTGCTACTCTCGTTGGGAGTGAGTAAAACTGTCCAGCCCGTAATGCGACCACATTTTGTGGTTTAAAAGCTGCCTAGATGCATGTATGTGGAGTTTTGGTTAGGGGCACTGACGACGTTGGGGTCCCCAAGCAGCGTCGCTCCCCTCAGGCCCCTGCCTTCCCTGGAGCAGGAGGTGAGGGTGGGTCTCACCATCCCCGCGTTCCTGGCCTCACACACTCAAGTAAATTATTGTACTTGCTGTCAAAGTCATTCTTGTTCTTGTGTGTTTCTAATTTTCGCTTGTTCCTCTTTTCCTTTTTCTTTATTCCTTTTTCTCTTGTACCGTGCAGTTGCGTCTGAAAAGGTGGCTGTGCATATCCTGCATTGGAAATAGCTAGATCGCCCTCCGTGCTGTCTCCATTGCTTTAAGGAGCAGAAACATTTCAGCTGCCTTGATCCATGTATTATCCTAGTCATCTTGTTATTTTCTAATTTTTTGGAATATTGCTTTGTTAGCACATCACCCACTGGTGTTTGATACCTGTTAAAATCTTTGCTTTGAGGAACCTGTTTGGTCCTCCTTATATTTGGTGACAAATGCACCCTTATTCAATTAGTTTGATTGTTTTGAAGAAGTGAGATGCGAATTGATTTAGGCGGCTGTTGAGGGATTCTTTTCATGGAGTATTTAATCTTGTCAAGTCAAAGTCTGCAGCATCTTGCTCGATTCCTGCTTTTACACAAAAGTGCTCAGCACGCGGTTCCTGGCTGTCTCTGTGTGACGTGCGTGACGGCGCTTCCTGACCGGCGGTCACTGGTGAGGAAGCGGCAGGCTCGGGGGTGAGCAGCTGCAGGGGACATTGTTGGAGGAATCAGTCACCGTTTGGTTATTATTTTTTTTTTTGCATTCAACTTCCCCGTGCCATTTACTTTATTTTTCCTTCATAAAGGGGCAGAAGTGGGTCTAAAATCCATGCCACTCTTTTGTTCCCTTTACGAGGCTGGTTTTTCTGAGTATCAGGACAACATGGCCTTCTTCTAAGTAGCTGGCTCACATGGATCTGGTGGACACAGGGACTATTAAAGGGACCGTAGCTTCCTCTCTGCTCCAGCCAGTGGGCATTCAGAGCCGGGTCTGTGGTTTGCCTCAGCAGCCGTGCAGGCCTCCCTGCACCTGCCTTTACTTTTAACCCATGTTGGCATTAAAGAGCTGACTCCATGTTTGTTGCAGCTGACGTCCCCCACTGACGGCTGTGTCGTTAGTTTGCGGTAGTGAGTCTCCAACCCCAAGTCAGCCATGAAGGAAGATGCTTTGGCCAATCTAAGACCTTGGATTCTCACCCCTACCCTTGTTCATCTCACCCAGGGGAAGGGTTTGGCCACCACCATCATGCTGATCATGAGGCCTTGTTTCTCCTTTCATGCTGTAGTCCAAATGTGGACACTTCATCCTTCACTGACTTGGTCTTGCTTGATACAGGCCAGACATTCTGAAAGAGTCCATCACATTCTCGGGGGGGAACAGAACAGAAGTAAGTCTCGCAAGTAGAAGGAGTCTAGGCTGTCCGGGTTGGCAAATGCAGGCTGGGATCTGTGATTGGTGGGCTGTGCCCTGGACACAGGCCTTTCCCGTGGCTCACGAGCGCCCAGGGGTCGGAGTGAAGACAGCCTTGCTTGGGGTCCTCCATCCTCATCTGCTCAGTGGCAAGTGTGTCTGCTAATAGGAGCTCCAACAGACCTCGGGACCTTCAAAGCTCAGATCACGGGAGAACTTTGAGTCCCTTCTCCAGGGCCTCCTTTGTGAGAATCCAGTGCCTTCTGAGGTGACCGGCGGCAGGAGATGCCTCCCCCTCCAGGGAGCACCCTTCGGAGGACTGTGACTCAGTGCACCTTGCTGTGAGCTTGTGGGGATCCGGCCGTCATCCCTGCAGAACCAGACTTGAGATGGGCTTAGCAACGGAAATGACAGGACTAATATTCCAGGCCAGGGCTGGAGGGAGGGAACAGGGGAAATTGAATGTGACCTCAAACACCTAGGTGAGTGCTGGGTCTGTTACTAAAATGGGGAGCATGGGAGGTACCTTCCAGAAATTGAATTCCAGAGTAAATGGTGGACATGAGGCATTTTTAAGATGCCATTTTTCGTCCAAGTTTGGACTTCATAGAGGCACTCGGGTCTATGAGCCTGGGGCTGAGTTGAAGGAGCCGGACTAGAGATACACGTTGGGAGTCGTCATTCTTAGCTGGTGTTCACAGCCGCGCATGTGAATTAGATCATCTTGAGAGCTGCAGACTGAGGCTGAGGGGGGGCAGGGCTCTGCCTGGGTTGGAGGAAAGCCCAGACCATGCAGCTTTGGTGTGTCAGTCAGCGGCGTTTGGGATTTTCAGGGCAATGTCATTTATCCTTAAGGGGCCGGGGGGTGGGCAGGGCCAGCCAGGAAGAAATCTGAAGGGAGGGTCGTGGCCACGTGTGTGTCTTGGGAAGTTGCAGAGTCTGCAGGGTCCGGGAGGGTAGACTCCTCAGAAGCTGGAGTTGGATTGGGGCGTGGGTTGAAGGTAGTCACACTAACATATCAGGGAGGGAAGAAGGCCTAGGGAGTCCCTGCTCTTCCTGACTCGCCTTCCAATGTACAGAAGGCAGACAGAGGATCTGAGGTCAGAAGGGATGGGCGCTGGGAGAGGAGCCAACCTGGAGAATGGTGCTTGAAAAATTCTGGAATAGTCTCCCTGCAAAATAGAGGTTAAAAAAATCCAGACTCTTAAGAACATTGATAGTGACTGGGGAGGAGGCAGTTGTTTTTCTGGCCTCCTAAGGGTAAGGCATGTATCCAGGGATACACAGAATATTCGGGCAGTCTATTCCGGGCATTTGGTACCGGGTAAACAGCACAAGTTTAAAGGGGGACAAGGGCAGCGGAGGGAAACTAGCCAGGCCCCGTGTCAGGTATCAGTCGGCCGCCCTACTTGCGTGTTGCATTCACATCCATGCTTCCCAGGTGGGCGGTGGCAGCCCCCTTTTGCGGATTGGGAAGCCTTCTCAGAGGGGTTAAGGAATTGGTCCGTTTAGAGGGTAGTAAATGCTGTAACAGGATTCAAGCAGGGTCTTGTCAGACTTCAAGGGCGTGTTTTCTCTACTAATTCCGGTACCTCACTGTTGTACGTGAAATGGTGAAGTGGGTCAGTTTTGGGGCCTTTCAGAAAAAGTACGATTTAAATGCCTCAGGACTGATTCACAAAGCTCTGTGTTCTTTGATTGTTCTGAAGCACCGCAGTGCTTTACGCACCACAGAGGTAAGGTCTTACTCCTTTGACGATGAAGTGGTTGCAAATGATGTACAGGTGCAAAACCAGACTTAGCAGCTTCTGAAGGGAAACTTTCCAATTCTCCCTTGATAGACTTTCTTCTACGGGATGTAGCTGTGCTGCAGCATAGGCCTGAGCTGTCCGTATGGATTGTGGGTTTGATATCCAAATTTAGCATAAAAGAGTCAGATGAAGAAAATCAACGTTCACAATTTATTTTTGGGTTTCATTAGACAAGATATACTATCAGGTAATGGCCCATATAGCTAATGAAATTGAGTACAGAACATTGAATTTCTTACTTTTTATTTAGAGTTTTCTTACTGCACAAGTTTGCCTGCTTTGGAACATCAGCTCCTCCAAAAGGGCGCTTGTCAGTTTGTTGGTGTGATTGCATTTACACAGTGAATGTAATCTGGGCTTCCTCAGCCCAAACTCTCCAGTGCAGAATCACGGGCTGTAGCCATCTCTTAGTCACGCAAATACTTCTAAAATTATATGATGCCAGAAAAGAAAGAAGAGAGAGAGAGAGACATTGCCTTTATCAAAATTCCTTTCAATTCTGACTGCAAACTGTTGTTGAGCAGCTCTGGTTTCCTTTGGATATGAATATATACATTTCTTTGCATGTAACCTGGGTTTTGGACTAAAACACCAAGTCCTTGCTTTCCGCAAGCAACAAAAATAGTAGCCAAATTGCACACATGTGAAATATTTTATTCTTTTTCTGAGAAAGAATCCTTGAATTTGGGACTTCAGCTGTTATTTTTGCTTTTTGCTTCTCCCACCCCTCTTGTAATATCTCACTCCTTCCCAAGTGGCCCCCAATAGGTCGTGGTCCCAAAGGAGCAAGCAAACACCCAGTTGGTCCCCATGCAGTGCTGCTATAGAGGGAGCCCTGCCAAGACCTAAAGGATATTATCAGAGAGGGCTTCCTGGAAGAAATGGGCTCTACATTCAGTTGTGAAGACAGAGTAAGGGTCAGCCAGTAGAAAGCATGAAGACTGTGGCTCATGTGGCAGAGCAGCCCGGGTAGAGGCCTGGAGGCTTGTGCGGTGGGGACTCGGGGAGAGTGCCATGTGTGGTCCAGGGTTGTGGGTGCCCCTGCTGGGGAGGACACTGGTGAGGGCCTGGGGTGGAGGGCTTTCGAAGAGCTTGGGTTTTACTAGAACTGACAGAGGAGGCAGTGAATGGTGTCAGCAGGAAGTGACCCTCAGGAAAGGTACTTCTGGATTTGCTTCTGATATTCTACAGTAAGAAATGTCGGGGCGGACGAGAGCAGGTCTGGCTGTCCCTTTGAGACCCACCCCATCATTCATTTATTCATAACATGCACACTTCTGAGTGTCTAGGGGAGAGAGGTTGGACCCACATTTGTAAGCAAAATATTCCTTGGGAGCTTAGCAGTGTCAGAAGTTGACTTAGCCTAGAATGTTCTAGGAACAGAGGAACAAATTGCAGAGTTTGGAGGGAGGGAAGGCTTCCTTGAGAAACAGTCAAACTGAGCCTGGAGGCAAGTGGGAAGTAGGAGCAGATCAGGGGGCCCCTGAGGTCACTGGGGACCTGGGTACTGAGGTGAGGATGGGCGAGCAGGTTCGGGGGTGGGGCTAGAACTCTACCAGGGAGCCGCTGAAGGGTTTGAAGTGGGGTGATGTAATCAAATTTATGCTTTGGGAAGGCTGCCTTGGCTCCGCTTGTGTGTGTGTGTGTGTGTGTGTGTGTGTGTGTGTGTGTGTGTGTGTGTGTGTGTAGCGGGGAAGGGGGGGGTTGCCACCAACTGGGGAGTGACATTAGAAGACCATTCACAGGCTGGGAGGCCACAAGTGGGAGAGGGTCGTTGGGGCTGCTTGGGGACGGCAGGGGCAGTGTGGATGACGGATTTCCTTATGGGGAGGGCTTGTTAGCTGGGCCGCCCTTGCGGCGCCTTTTGGCTTGAAGAAAACGGAGGCCGCCAGGTGGACTTTCCTCTTCTCTTCTTCCCTGCCTTGTGTGATGATCTTAGCTCAGCCAACATTTGGAAAAGAGCTAAGTTCCAGGGTAGCCCAGGACTTTGTTGAGCTCGTCCGAGTGAGATCTGATAGGATTTATGTTTGTCTTCAGATCTGCATGTTCACTTAGCTAGAAATGTCCTGTCTTTTGAATTTCCATAGGGGTTTTTACTCTTGATAAAGATTGCTTTCTTGGTGAGAGGAAATTTAATACAGCTGTTGTCTTTCTCAAAAAAATCATATCTTTTAAGAAATTTAATATTCAAAAAATAGGAATATTTAAAAATGATAAAGTAAGGCTTTGGTGTAGTTTCTTTGGTTTCCTAGTTAATGTGGACTTAGAGCCTTTGCATTACTTAATAGCACATCCTTGTCAGTATTTAAAGGGCTGTTAGCGCCCCAGGCACCACCTCTCAAAACATCATTAAAGTTTGCTCTGAAATAGTGAGATCATAAAAGTTTTGTTTGCAGAAGCCAAACACTTGGTTTATAATATGAAGCATAGCTCCATTTTTAAAATAATAATAGGTTCAAAATTAAGAAAGTGGAAGATAATTGAGTTTTTTAAAAGCTGAAACATAATCTTTCTTGTGCTAATGTTGAACTGGAAATTTCGAAAATAAAAATCCTACTGTAATAACATCTGCGTGGAATACATATATGCTTTCCCGTTTGAAAAATAAGTGCGCAGTGGTTTTTGAAGTCAGGAGCATTCCAGCTCATATACTGGCATTGATGGTTGCTGGTTTTCGATGGCAGAGCTTAAATTTGCCTTCTTAGCTTTTTTTTTTTTTTTTTTTTTGTAGTGAGAGGGTTGAGTAGTTCTTTGCCAGCATGATTTTGGGGCAATTTGGGGGCAGATGTTGTGAACCAGCAGTGAGATATTTCCATGCATTTTATTTTCTGGACATCACCAAGGCACCTGTGGGGTTTGTGCCTGCAGGCTGGGATGCTGTAGGACTCCCTGGTCCATCACAGTTTTGTCCTGGAGCTGCTCCGGTCAGTGAATGATTTTCTGTGGATTCGAGGTAAGGTGGTCTGATGCACATGATCAGATGTGTAGTTAAAGTGCTATTACATGAAATAAGAGAAACCTAGAAACATGAGGGAGGAGAATTGGCTGAGCTGATATCGGTGGGGAGTCTTCTTAGGTGACACCCTCCCCGTGATTCCTGCCAATATCCTCCCCAGCCCTGCACGGTAGTCCTGCCGAAGCAAGCATGCACTTTGCTCAGAAAAGGACTGAATTTCCTTGTGCCTCTGTTTGTTGGCTTTTTTTTTAAAGCACATATTGCCCTTTGCTTAAATGCCATCCCTGCTAGTCACATCTTACACTCATTCTTCTGGATGTCATCCATATATAGCTGCTGAATGGATGAACTGAATGTAGTATCTCCATGTAGTGGAACATTATTCATACGTAAGGGTGAATAAAAAGGAAAAAAAAAATAAAGGGGAAGATGAAAAAGTCCACCTGTTCTGGGAAGTCCACCCTGACTGCTCAACCCACACTTTTCCCTTTGAATCCCCACCTCTTATGCTCCACTCTACTCTTTTTGATAGTACTTACCACCTTCTAATAAACTTTAACATTTTCAAAAAAAAAAAAAAAGAGAGAGAGATGCTGATACCTCTTCAACATGGAAAAGCCTTGATAATAGCACCTTAAGTGAAAGTAACCAGACATAAACGGCCACATATTGTTGACTTCAGTGATCTGAAATGCACAGAATAAGCAAATGCAGAGGCAGAAAGCAGGTGATGGTTGCAAGGGGCTGGGTGGAGGGGGATTAGGGAATGACTGATAGTGACAGGGGGTTTCTTCTGGGATAATGGAGTGTTCTGGAAATAGATGGTGGTGAGGGCTGCACAACCGTGAGTGTGCAGAAGAATGCTGAGCACTGTCTCTGGGAGTGCCTGTGGTTGGGGCGGCTTTATTTTGTTCTCACCCTGCAATGTGAACTGTCATCTTGTGCTGAGGCAGTTCTACTCCTGTGAGTGGTGAGGCTCAGACACTTTGCAGAGTCATGTTTCTTTTCTCCCCCTTGCTGAGTGTAGGCAAAAAAGGTTTAAGCCCGAGAAAGTGCTCCATCTGCAGAAATATCTTTCAGTTTTGCATGGTGTAAAAATCTTGAGAGCTTTTTAATCGTTGACGACAGTCTGTGAGGGGAAACAGCCCTTGAAGCCTGGGTGTGACCTGGAAGAGCCGCGCTTCCCTCCCTGACCTGGGTGGGGATTTCACTGCCGTTCAGGCAGTGAAGGGCCCAGACCCGAGAGCGGAGTTGACAATCGTGAATATTTACTTGTATTCGCTGCTTCATCTTGGATATTAATTTCAAGCTGAGTCAGTTTGTGGCGGCAGCCTCATCCTACATCAGGAATTTACAGTATCTGCTCTTTGAAGTGGAGACCAGACAGACTTTATTATTTAACAGTCTCCCTTGAATTGATATCTCAGAGTCCTTTGTAAAAAGTAAAACAGCAGAAATACACACGTCCTTTAATGCCAGTCTGACCTGGATCGGGTTTAGTCTCTGTGCCTTAGTGGCCTTAACTGCGGGTGGGGAAGATGATAACAGTGCTTCCCTCAGAGGGCCTGGTGAGGGGGGAGTGAGAAGCACAAATTGAGGACTTACACGAGATGCTCATGAATGTCCGAAGTTAGTGCTCTCAGCCTGGTGAGGCCTCAGGAGCAGAGATGTCAGAACAGAGCATTCCTAGCCGGAGCTCGATCAGTGTTGGCAGCTGTTATGATCATTATCACCACTGTGGGTTAACAGGTAGTTTTAAGACTTGGTAATATGAATTCTTGAATAATGTTAAAAGACTAGACATCTCAGATCCAGTTTACATAGTTTTCAAGATTTCCTCTGAGAAATGGATGTTTTATTCCCCATCAGAAGTCTGAGTTGAGTCTCTAAAAAAATTCTGTATTCCTCCATCTTTTTGCTTTAATTCTCCATTTCTTAAAAAAAAAAGTTTTTAAATGGAGTTACTGGGGACTGAACTTAGGGCCGCATACATGCTAAGCACATACTCTCCCAAATGAGGTATAATCTCCCCCATAATTCTTTCTAAACTTTACTTTCTTGGTATTCAGAAGTTAGAGGCCTCTAATTCTTTTTCTGGAGACTTGTCCATGAACCTGTATATCTATTATTAATGGACAAATCTTGGTTTATTAAAAAAATCAATAAAATATTCTGCAATCCATCCAAAAGAAAATGCTCATTGATTTAAATGTTTCTCCTTTATGGTGATTTCTACTTTCTGGTCTAGCTTAATTTATTAACAGCCATCCTTATCATCATAATGACCAAACTCGCTTTGAGTGGACACCTGCCTAAGGCTAAAATGCTTTCCTCATGTTTTACTTCATAGCAGGTGTTTGAGGGTAGGTATCAGTGTCTCATTTTTTGCAGCTGAGGGATTGAGAGATGGAGCAGCTTGTCCCAAATTACACACAGCTGGCTGTGGCTAGCTCAGTGCTGGAACCCTGGCTGCACAGGATGCATTTTTAATTGCTCCTGTAATCAGCCTCCCGTTGAGTGTTTTCCCGAACTCCTGTGACTCCATAAATGGCCAATTTTAGTGATCTCAGCCTGATGAGGACTTCAAAGGAGAGACACCAGTGAGAATGTGAGACAGAGTGGCATAAATTAAAATTGTACATTTTTACAAAAGTTTTATTCTCAGGTAATGACTTAAAACTTAATTTTTTTTTTAATTTTAGTGCTCTGTGAGCACTAAAAACAAAACATTAAAAATAATTATAGTGCAAAAGAGAAGTGGGCTTTGAAAGTCCAATCATTGCTAGTGATGTTACTTGCTTTTCTCTAGTGGCCCTTATTGACAGAAATACTTAGAAAGACTGTGAATTGGTTTTATGTAGTCCCTTAGTATGGAAGAAAAGATTGTCAGTGAATATTGTAAGTAAAATCATTACTCTTTTCTTTCCTGATGATGAATAGGTAGTTGTTTTTATGGCTTAAGTACATTTCCTCATTTGTGAAATTTGAGTAATATCGTTTTCCTTGTCTAACTGTGAGAGTTAGACGCCTTGTACACAAAGCACCCCAAGGGGTGCTTAATAAAAATGTGCTGTCACAATGACAGGTATTTTAGAAGGATCAACTCTGAATACTAAAGGGGGTGGCTTATTTCTGATGCATATTCAATATGTATTATATATGATATATATGAATATGGCTTAAAGTAACAAGGATTGATTTATTTTTTTTAGTGCACTATGAAGTTTTAATGGAAATCTTTATCATTCTATTGAGACAGGGACTAGTTAATTGCCTTAAGCAGAACGACCTTGAAGATTATTTACACAGAAATGGGTATTGTTACAACTCAGAATTCATGTTGCCGTGTAACATCCACTCAGATATTTAAATTCGTGGATTCTGACCAGATCCATTAAGTTTAGAAAATCCACATTTATCATTTTCAGGGAATAATCTTCTGTCTTTGTGATTAAAGAAAATTTTGATTTTTTTCTGCACTTTTAACAGGTTTAAAATATCAAAAACATTGATTTGACATGTAACTTTTTTAATAGAATAAATCTCATGCTCTTTTAATATGTAAATAAATGTTTTTGTATTTCAACAAACTTTTACGATTTCCTGGCTCTTTGAGAAGTATTTTGCAAGATACTTAGATTACCTACTGTTGGAAAAATACAGACGTTATTTTATGATTATAGGCCTAGTAAAGATCTGTTGGTTTTTGCTACAGTGCAAGACATGAGGCCTAGGAGAGCTTTGCTGCCGATTGCCAGGAGGACAGATCCCAGGTCTCAGTCTCCCCCTTCTGTAAACTGAAGAGGTTGGACTGGCTTCTTTCCTCCTCTAAGGATGAGTTTCCATAAGCCTATGTCTTTTGTTTATATTCAGGAGTATTAGCAATATCAGATTAAATACTGAATACCCTTCCCTTACCCCAAAACAAAGTGCAGTATGTGCTACAGAAGCTTTTAGTTATCTGATCTCGTTTCTGATCCTACAGGCAATTTTGTGTTGCATGTTTCCCGGTAACCTGGAAGGTCTTTTTAGCCATAGGTGGCTCTGTTGCACCTTCTTACCGTCTTAATTTTCCTGTTTGTTTAAAGAAAGCTTAAACAACGTTATTTTATTTTGATTTCTTTGCTTAATGCTTCAGAATAGCACAGTCTCCATTATGTCTGTCTACCTGGAAAAATTATTCTCCTATATCTTAGTTTTATTCTGTCATCGCGCTGTGAACATCTCAGACTTGCTGTGCAAACAATGGCAAATTCGGACTTTTCATCCAGTGCTAGAAACCAGTGAGCCGGGAATTTATAAAACAGCTAGAAGTGGCCTCTGGAGCACCTTAAAGCTGAAAAGTGTACTGGTTCCCTGAGTATTGACTCCGCCGCTGTGTGTTAATTGGTGGTAGGAGATTTGGTACATATAAGAAGGGGTGTAGTTTTTTGACTTGGCTTTGCGTGCACGCGCTGCCACTGAGCCACGTGAGCCTAAGTCAGTTCGTTCTGAGATTTCCCTCGTCTGTGAGATGGGGATGCTCATATCTGCTTTGTAGAATTGTGAGAATTAGTAATTATGTAAACTGTTTACCACAGTGTGTATGTCAAGAGGGCTCGTAAACTTTAGCTACTGTTTTGTGAGAAGCCATCATTTGATAGTCTTTGGCAATTACTAAGAAACAGGAAAATAAGGAAAGCTGGTTTTATGATGAAAGATATTTGAGGAGGTTCCATAGTTCCTATACCCATAATTTAGCATCAGCAAAGTCAGAAATGTTACACAGTCGCCCTGAACCAACGTTAAGCCTCAGAATTTTTTGTTTACTTCAAATATGTTGGGGCTTAAGGGGATCCAATACTTATACACATGTTGTCTCCAGCAGCCAACTGAGAGATGACAGAAAAGAGTAAGCAGGCGATATATGTCTTCTTTTTTACTGATGAATCCACGTACTCCATGAACTTCAGTGCTGTGGGAAAATGCGTGTCATTATACTGTGTCCCAGAAGTAGAGACTCACCCTGTCCCAGGTAACTCTGGGCCACAGCGAGCCTTCCCTTGAGAGGACCTGCTCCATCATGCACAGGGCTGTCCTGCCATGGAGCTGAGCATCCCGGGTGCTTCCCAAGTGTGGCCAGCACTGGAAGGAAAGGAACGGTTTCACATACCCTGCTTGTCTCTCCGGACTCACACCTCACCCTGTTAGTGTGATAAAGGCTAGATGTGGGCCATGGGTCTGTGGTGTGGAGAAGCACTCTCCGTGGCCAAGAGGAGTGGGGAGGAGGCATCCCCTCCCTCAGTTTAAAACAGGTGGTGGTATGGAACAGAAGGGTGCTCCCCAAGAGTTATTAAAAGGAGAAATAAGGATTTTCTTTGGGACTTAGTCTAGCCAGGAAACACAGAAGATGATTAGAAAGGAGACTTGTAAATCACTTTAATATTAATTTGACATTGTTGAGCACCAATAATGCGCTACATTCTTTTCTGAGAGTTTTACAGAAATGAATCCTTCAATCTTCTCAACAATGGAGTAAGGAATGTTTGATTTTTATCCCAGGTTTACAGTGTGGAAACTGAGGCACACCAGAGGGTAAGTTGGCCAAGGTCACAGAGCTAGTAAGTGCAGAGCTGGTATTAAACTCTGGCTGTCTGGTTTTGAGGCTCCCAGGGATGGGCTTTGGGTGTTTAGAGGTATCTGCATCCCTGGATCTCTGTACATCTGTGCATCAGTAAGCCCAGAAAGGACAGAGAAAGGAGATTCACACAGTTGCTCACAGTCGTGTCTCGGCCACTGTCCATGAAGAGTGCACCGTGATTAGCGTTGTTTTCCAGGCAGTAGATCTGTTGGTATAACAGAAATTTAGTCCATTGAGTTAATCTAGAAATCCTTACTGCTCTGCTTCTGTCCATGTTTGCCATGTTACTGCCTGCCCGGGATTAGGCCGTGGAGGAGAAACTGTACTCATGGTTGAACTCTGATATTTCAGTCTGGTTCATAGTTTCACATATTCTGTTACATTAATAAGTTAAGTTTCTGGTTTTCTTGCATCAGTGTCTCGTGTGTTTGGTTAATGTGAAACCAGTCCATGGGAGCCCAGGGGTGCTGACGGTATAATTTCTGAGCATGTTGTGGCACTTCTACACGTGCAGTCCTGACTGGAGGATGTCCGCCTTCCTCACTGATTTCTCCCAAGAGCAGGGTCCTATCCCATCCCTGGATGTGACGCTGGGAGCTCTCTGAGTAGGCCAGTCAGCGGCCAATTCCACCAATCAGAAAATGATGAAGTACCCAGAAGTGGGTTTAATAGAAGAAAAGGGCTTCCAGGTAGTCCGATGAGCTGTTCGAGTCCATTTGGTGAAAAGCTGTTCACTGTCTGTGGTTGAGCTGATTCTTTGCTGTTGAAAAGTCTGGATTAGATGAAGGGATTTTAAAAAGCAGAAAGGAGTGATTTCAGGTGGTACGTCCACACCGGTGAGAAGTGATGGATGACCGCCTGTGTGAGGCATAGACAGAGTCTTACAAACTTCATAAAACAGCTTTAAAAGCTCTGCCATCTGAGTGCACTTCATAAGGGGTCCAGGCCATCACTGGTAACGCTGAGAGGGCATATAACTGATGAAGGCATAAAGGACATTTAGGCATCAAAAAGGTCTCAGTCATGTTCCCTTTTTAAAGAATGTGGCACAGTGTAATATATTTGAGCTGGTTTTTCACTGAACAATTTTTCGTGTTTTCTAGGTCTCCCAGCCCCTGAAGTTTCCACGCAGCTGCATGTCCCCTCGTTGCAGCTCTGTCAGCACTTGTCCTGGGCTGACGTGTTGTCACGGGGAGCAGGACGGTCAGCGTCCCCGGGTCCTCCGAGCTCCGTCTCCTCATCCGCAGTGCTGGGCTTCTCATCCGTGTCTACTTAGAAGGGTTGCTGAGAACCACACGTGATGGTTGTCAGGGGTGATTTGTGGTTGTCCCTGTGTTTGACATATAGTCAGTATTTGATAGAAACACATGTTTTTTATTATAGTTCTGGCTTCTACATTGCAGTGGTTTTTAGTCTGCATTTTTTTATAACTTTTTTCTTATTTTTAAATAAGCACTTTTTTTGGGGGGGGAATTACTGGGGATTGAAGCCAGCACATTGTGCATGCTAAGCAGGTGCTCTACAACTGAGTAATACCCACCCTCCTTGTCTGCACTTAAAAATAAATATTGCAATACACAAAATAGCTCTTAAACACCATCATGGGACCTATTTTCTGTATAGACAATTGAATACATATGCTATTTCAATAAGAATAAATGTTGGGACTTACCTTTCTCAATCTGTTTACTTGTTTAAAAACGATCATAGCTAGTGATAAACACGAGTCTTGGATACAGCACTTCTTAGGATCTGCTTTGACATCATGGGAAATTACATTCTACAGAGAAGGCAAATTGGGTCTCATTGATATTTGGATGAGTTAGCAGATGATCAAGTCTTTCAAACTTGACAGTTTTGTATTTTAAAGTAACTGCAAATTTATCTTCTAGAAGTTGGAATTCCTAAGTTTGTGAAGTGCTCAGTAATTCAGTGTGTATGTGTTTGTGTCTGTGTGAACGTGTTTGTGTGTGATTTCACGAAGGTAGAAATAAGTTCCATGTAGCCCTCTGATACCTTCCTCCTCCAGTTCAAGATGTAGGCATATATTTACACAAGTAAATTGAAATTCTTTAGTCATTTGATATATTGGTGGGAATATGATGTTCTCACACTTGTTTCAAAAGGGTTGGGGAGCATCAGGTTTGAAAACAGGAGGGGAAAGAGGCAGGGTGTCCCTTCACACTTTGTGCAGGATTTGAGGAACAGTAGCTTTCTTTTTTCTTTTATTCTAAAGCAAACTGGCGCTGAATTGTAACATACTATGACTCAGAATTGCTTTTCTGATAAGATACAACTGCCTCAGAGTTTTCAAGGCAACATGAATGATGAAATCCGTTTTAGGAGTTATCTTTATAGTAGTGTTAATTTTCAAGTAAAAGGCTATAGCCTGTTCTTTCTTCGAAGGGTAAAAGACGTTCTCATTGATCCAAGTGCATGATCAATGTGCTTAGTTTCTTTGGGGTTTTTTTCTTTTTTTTTTAAGTGCTTGTTTCATTGTGGTTTGAATGAATGTTTAAAATTTCTGAATTTTGTTCTTTAGAACATGCTGATTTATCAGAACTGTTAAAAACCTGATTGATCTTTCGTCTTTGTTTGGAGGGGCACCCTTTTGATTTCTGTTGTCTGTTAAAGAGGGAAATGCTTCCTCTAGCCTGCAGATCATTAAGTGAATGGTTTGCAGTGTGCCTTTAACATTCTTTGAATGCTTTGAGCATGCTTGTCTAGTGAATTTTGAATTGACTCATAGTAATGACTTTGTTTGTTTCTGTGGCTTTTGCTCCTCTCCGCAAGAATTTGAATTCTCTGTTGCATTTTGTATACGTGTTCTTAACAGGGGAATAAATTTTACATTTTTTACAAAGGTGGGTTTTCCTATCCCCTCTGAATGCCTTCTATAATTGATACAACAAAAATCTGTTATTGCAGTGCTTAATTATTTCATAAACTAATTTTTGGCTTAATCAGAAGCAATGAGAAAGAGTGATAATAAAAAATATGAAAACCTTCCTTCCTTTGAAGAATAGAAATCAGGTGGTCAGGCTCACGCATGTTTTGTGCTTGACACACTTACTTTCATGTCATTGTGTATCATGATTCGGAGATGGAGTTGCTTCAGGTTTTATAGATTTTTGTTTTAACATTTTTGTTGAATTCTTTCTCCAGGCTGATGTTTCCTGTTGGGTTTGTGGAAAGCGTAGAAGGGAAACAAATTCTTTCTTTTAATTTCAGGAGGCCTGAGTTGCTGATGAGAAAAGAGTTGAGGGTGGGCTGAGGAACAGAGTGACACTCCCTCTCCTCCCGGCTGAAACTGATGAACAATGAAATCAATTAAGTGTATCAGTATTTGACCAAAAGAATTCAGCGAGCCCAAACTGGCAAGTTATGCCCAATGGAAAGTACTGAATTCACCTGCAGAATTAGGTACTTTGCCAATTAGAAGCAGCTTAGAGCAATCAGAAAAATTAGTTCATAGGATGAGATATAAAAGAATGTAATATCTTCTATTTCTGAAACTTTTCTTTGTTAAGTTGTGTAGATCTAAAATTAAGTTTCAAGCGCCAGGAGTTAAGAGTCTGAGTGGTTCTGTGGGATCGTTATTCAGGGATGTGTCTAGATCCTGCTAGAGTGTCTGAAGCTGACAGGAAAAGACCCAGAGCTAGGATTTGTTATCCTAGGGTGTCCTCCATAATGGTTCCATAATGGTTACATGTGGGAGCCCAAGATTAGGTTAACAATTTGTAACAGACCCCAGCCGCCTGTCAATGTTCAGAAGAAAAATGTGTGCTTAGTAACTGCTTTGCAAGCAGGAGCATGTGCATCCTCACACTTGTCTCCTTGCCTTAAAAAGCAGAGAAAATGCTTTGCTTGCATAGTTGATGCTTTAGATAGCACTCTGCTCATTTCAAAGCAAGGACCCAGGCCCTCAGCTATAAAAGCTGGGCTTGTGTGCTTTTAGATAGTCTATTATCCCCAAAACAAGGACCTGGCTGGTCTCGTGGTCTGCTTTGTAATTCACATATCTAAAGAATGTATCTTATTCCCCTCACCCCATGACTTCCCTAAAGATACACTAAGCCTTTGTACTCATTGTGGATTCTACAATCTCTGTCTCCTCCCGTTTTTCCTCAAGTTCCTACTTACTATCACACAACTATTAATGACTTTTTCCTTTCGTTATACACAGTAAATATAGGAGCATTTGAGAGGCTCGTGGAGTTGGCTCCCTACACCTTCTCTTTTTCTGGACTTTTCCCAAAGTGTCTTGAATAATCATTCCGTGTCGGTACGACTTCTGCCAGCCATAACCCACAGTTCCAGGTGAGAATGATGCAGGCTTTATCTCTCCTACCCAAGGGAGAGAGAGAAGAGAATTGAGATCTGCTTCCTTTTGGTCCCTTCCTTCCCCAGGGACACTCCAATTCACCTGCAGCCTTCTGGCCTCTGCTGTCAGGGCCTCTGTCCCAGGACTGACTGCAGCCATTTTTTCCCTTGCCAACATTTCCTGTGCCTTTTAGAAGTTGGTCTCTTCTCTGCAATTCAACCCTGGCAGATGTGATGGTGGTCAGCGTGCTGGTGGGCAGTCACCTGGGGACTCCCAGGAGCCATGCTGATTCTCCTGAGTCTCTCATTCGGGGTTACAGAACTGTCGAGCACCGCAGGAAGCCCATTCACGTGAGAGCAGTGCAGCATTGCATCACTTTCATTTTATTTTTGAAATTTCAGTGGAGAAATTATTTGTAGCAAACTGTTCCAGTTTTTTGGCTGACTGCTTTCCTCACCACCATTTCCTTGTTGGATGTGGTGCTTGTTTTAAGAACCAGGTTTCTTCTCTGGTTATTTCTAGCAGGTGGGCTTGCCGAATCCTTGATCTGCATTTGAAGCAGAATGCTTCATCTTGATGTCAAACTGATTTTCTTCATTCTGAATATTTCGTATACACTCAGCAACTGTTTCAAGTGAACTGCTCTTGTCCAATTTCGGTTAACTCACATTTGCTGATCTCCTGCTTTCATGCTGAGGGCAGTTTCTTCTTCCTGTAATAAAAGTTAGCAATTTGCATCTACTATGGGAAGGTACTGGCCCGAGGTGCTTTTGTTCTTAACAGTTTTAATAAAATTCACCCATTAAAATTTACACTGGTTTTTACTCTATGCCAAGAAATGTGCATCCCAGTCAATCTTAGAATATTTTCATCCTCCTAACAGGAAACCCTGTATGTATAAGCACTCATTCTCATCTTCCCCATCCACCCCCAGTCCCAGGGAGCCACTCTTCTCTCTCTGTAGATTTGCCTGTGCTGGACATTTCATTTAAATCGAGTCAATTCATGTAAATGGAACCGTCTATTATGACTGACTTCTTTCACACTGAGTAACGTTTTCAATGTTTGTCCACGTTTTTGCCTGGGTCATTACTCCATGCTTTGCTATTGCTGAATAATATTCCACTGTATGGCTGGGCCCCTCTGTTTACCCATTCATCAGGTGATAGGCATTTTGGTTGTTTCTTCTTTTTGGCTGAGATGAATAATGGCACCTTGATCATTCCTGTAGGAGTTTTTATGTGGACATTTGTTTTCAGTTCTCTTACGTGTGTGCCCACAGAGCAGAATTGCTGGGTCATTCAGAAACCAACTGTTCAACTCTCTGAGGTCCTGCCAGGCTGTTTTCCAAAGTAGACACGCTGTGTTACATCTCACCAGCAAGGGCTGCTATCTCTGATTCCTGTGTGTCTTCATTAGTTCTTGTTATTCTTTTTTTAAATATAACCTTGTAGTGAGTGTGAAGCGGTTTCTCCTAGTGGTTTTGACATGATTTCTCTTACAGCTAATGATTTTGAACATCGTTTCATTGTGCTTATTGGCCATTTGTATATTTTCCTTTAAAAATACCGTTTCGGATCCTTTATTCATTTTTTAATTTAGTTGTCTTTTTTGTTGAGTTGTAGGAGCTCTGTTTTATTTGGAGATACAAATTCCTAATCAGATAAATTATTTGAAAATATTTTCTCCTGAGTGTTGTTTTTTCACTTTCTGGATGGTGTCCTTTGAAGCGAAGTTTTAAATTTGATGAACTCAAATTTATCTCTGTTTTCTTTTTTCCTTGTTCTTTTGGGGCAATATTTAAAATCTGAGGTATTTGATTTAAAATTTACATATAAAATATCTTAATTCTTAGGACCGTCCTAGAAGACGGGTGCTGTTGTTGTCCCCAGTCTATGGATAGGAGGCTGAGATGCAGAAAATTTAACTGACTTATGAGTGTCAAAGCTACCCAGTGCTGTGGGAGTTCAGAGCCTCATGATTGTCCCCAGCATCTATGCTCCTCAACACCATGCTCCACTACTGCCTGGAATCGTTAATGAAAAAGTCTTTCCTTTTTTGGTTTCTTGTTTGTTTGTTTTCTCATTGGGAACCTCATCTCCTCATTTTCCTTTCGGATATCAGTGTAGGTTTATTTTAGGTCTCATGTAGGCAGAAGCATTGCTATCAGTTAACTTCTTTATTACTCACTCTCCGGTGATCATTGTTGCTATTTGACCTAATCAAGTCATGCTTAAGTCTTTCCTGCTCATGACAGTGAAAAGAGTCATGACTTACAGAATGCTCAGAGAAGAAAATAATTGATTGATTTTATTTTGCTACCCAATCAAACCAATCAAATAAAAACCCCGGTGTTGACACAGTCGGTAAGCCCTCCAGAATAGGGTCACTGTCTTCCTTGTGTTTCATTTGTTTGGTCACAGTGTCTGGATAGTGACTTGCTGTCCAGCAGTTTTGTGAGGATACGGTGCTCGTGAATCATTGTAAGGACAGAATTTTGACAACAGACTGTATTGGTCATTTCACAAGGGAAAAGATAATATAGAAATACTGCTCAGATCTATTTTAAAATTAAGTTTGGAATGTTGAGAAGAGTTCAAGAAACCATACAAAGATCTTTTTCACTTATTTTAGGTCTATCTTACGCACATTATGATTACATAGCAGAGTAACATATCAACTAGATTTGACAAGAGGGGTGTATTATTGATTATTTGTTTTAGTTGAAATATTCTACCTGGGAAAAAGTAATCAGTGCCCATAAATGAACAAATATGTTTGTATTTCTATGTAACATGGGAGCAGACTTCATATGTTTCTATATAATATATATGACTGTGTGTTTTAATCTGTCTGTCAGTGTATTTATAGTTTTTCAGCAATGTTCTAACTTTAGAATTCTTCTAAGAAAATCACCCCCGATTCTAGCGCAGTTTGTACTGTGTATCCTGTCTTATGCATGGGATTCCACTGTCTCCTCAGTGAGGAATTTCCTCCCCTACTGAGGTAGTAGCAGAGTTAAAGGAACTGTGATTTCTAGGCCTTTGCTCTCCATGTGTTTGCATTTGGCTGTCAATCGCGATTTTCCCTTTCTTGAATTTTCATTGTTCAATTAGAATTTTTGAAAATAAGTGTTAATATGTTGTATTTGTCTCCCTAGAAACTTGATGTGTTTGTACTTTTCAGTTTTCAATTTCTTAAAAATGTAAATGCACTCTTGTTTTTAAGTAGTCCTTTTTCACTAGATATTTGTTTACCTCTTTATATTTAAAATACATTTTTTCCAATGAATGAATCGGTGTGCATGTTTTAAAAGATACCTTACTTTTTATTTTCCTTATTATAACAATTACATTCATTCTAGAGAATTTAGAAAATAAGGATAAACACAGTAATAACTTAAAAATGGCCTCTAATCTCACCTAGAGATACAGTTGTACAGTTTCAAATTGAGAATTACAAGTCCTCTCATGTTGTTCTTCTTTTTCAAGATCGTTTTGGTTACTGAGACCCTCGAATTCCCATATGAATTATAACAGCAGCTAATCAGTTTTTGCAGAGGAGCCCACTGGGATTGTGATCGAGACCACGTAGAATATACGGATCACTCTGGGGAGCACTGCCATTCCAAGAGCACTGTCTTCTGATCCAGGAATGTACGTGGCGTGTCTGTCCAGGTATTTAGGACTTCTTTAATTTTTTTTCAGCAATGCTTTGAGTTTACAGAATATTATTTTACTTTTTTTCTTTGCCTTTATACTGAGGACGAGTGTGCAAGGTACCGGGATCAGAAGTGTATTTTAGCCCCGCCTCTTGCTGCCAACATGGTCCCTGCGCTCTTGCTTTGCCTTTTGTACAATCTTGCACAAAATAGGACCTCAGTAACTCTCTCTTGAATGAATGATTATATGATTGAAGGATGATGCTTGAGAGTCCTTGTGATGATTTTTTCCTCCAGCCTTTCCCCAATTCTTAACTATGCCCTTTCTCTTCCTAAACTCCAGCCTGGTTTTCAACCTGCCTGTGACATTGATTTTCCCTGTCTGTAGACTCTTCCTTTCACTAGTTCACGATAATGTTACATGTGGGCTGTGGAAACTTGCTAGATGTCAAGAAAGAGCAAATCCATTGCATGCTAGTATTTTTACAGTGTGGTATTTTTTATCGATTGAAATTAAATCAGGCTGATCCCCTGAGCCCTCCCGTGAGCTCTTTTCACTTTCCTACATCTGATACTGCTCTGGTTGCTACATGTGCCCTTCCCCCAGCCTTGGTTTTTGGGTTGAGTAAGTCATCATCAGTGGACCCCTCTCTTTAAAAGATGAAGAGAACATTGTCTCCTTCTCCCTGGTTGGGGACTTGGATGAGATGAGATACCAGATAAAGAATGGAGCTCCACCTCATTCTGACCCCTGCTCTTTCCGTTGCGTTCTCCAGAGGAAAAGAGTACAATTCAACAGTATAAAGATTGATTGTGAGCTAATGAGATAGACAAGACAACCGAAAATTTATTAAATATCCTTTCATGCCAGAAACAAATGTATTATACACACAAAAAGCACATAAAGCATGGTAGTACTGTGGTTACAAACATGGGTCTGAGATAGAGTCCTGCTCTGGAGTGACCAGTCCTGTGAGATGGAGAACTGGTAGGTTGGCTTAGGCTCTCCAGGACTGGTTTTCTGTCCTGCAGAAATGGGGCTCGCTAGACTTCCCTCCCCCGTAGAGGTGCTGTGGGGTGTAACTGTCACGCGTGCACAACTGCTCGTTCCTCGTAAGTGCAGGATAGCATAGATTTTGCAGTGATGGCTTTATGACCGCCCCGTGTAGACTCTCAGTGCTCCGAAGGGATGCCTTGTGGTTTGGAGATGGGATTCTCATTTCTGTAAATACCAAAGGATTGTGGTATTGGGCCCTGCTGATTTGAATCTATTCTTTAGAAAGTACATATTGTAGATATATTTTTCAAGCATGTGTGCTTTATTTCTTTTATTATTTATAGTTCTACCCTCTCATCACTTGGTGTGACTTTTCATGGAATCCAGGAAACAGTCCTAAGCTACCTGCCTCTTCACTCTTCTCCGTGGTGGTTTTCTTCCCTGACTAGAAGAGGGTTTTGCACAGGAAATTTTATTTGTTCCCCTTTTCCTGGAGTCTCTCTTTCGGTCTGCCCATCTCTCACCTGTTCATCTGTCCATTTATCTACCCACTCATTCTTCTGACTTGTTCCAAAAAGCATTTCAGGCAGCTTACAGAAGAACAGATACCAAATAAACAGGTTAGAAAATTGGGCCAAGTTCAAACTGTGAGGCTAGGAGGCGAGCCTGTATGATGGTTGCAGCCATGAGACACACACCTGTGCCCTGTGACTTATAAGATCGACAGCATGAGTGTACCTGATGCTCCCAGCAGACACAGGGTAACAGGGTTTGTGGGAGATGCTCACTGGCTGTGAAATAAATAAGTGGCTCAGGAGAAGCCCAACCTTTCCAGCTACAAAGGCTAAGGAGAATATTTTGAGTGTCTTCCAAAATCAGGGTATTGCATTGTTTCTTTTGTCAGAGTTCTACGTATAGTTGGTTATATTCTATACCTGGAAATTTCTCCAGAACTTCTTACCAAGTGAGTGCCATTGCTCGGGAATGGGGTGGTTCTGCTCATTGACGGGGGTTGGCCAGAAACCGAAAATGACAGCTTCAAAGGAGCCTGGGATTTGTCAGTTATGTTTTGTCAGTGCTGTAGATTTCAGGAAATGCTTTCACACTTTCTCTCCATCTGAGGCGGCAGCGTGCTCTCTTAGCAGCATCAGGAGCTCAGAGCCACGGGATGTTGGGGGCTGACTGCACTGCCGTCAAGACAGCCAAGCTAGTCACTGCAGGCGTGGTCCTTTCACATAGTGCATTTCATGTTCTATACTAGAAGGTTTCAACAGGGAGTTAATTAACTGAGTTAATTAACATTTAATAAATATGAAGCTTTGATGAAAAGTCTGGTATAGGCAGAATATAAGTTGTGAACACTTTGAAAACGGTTTCATTACAGAAATTTCAGTAGGGAAGATAAACAGTTTATCTTATTTATGCCTCTCTTTTAAAGTAACACAGAAACAAGGCAGATAAGGCAGAGGATGATTTCTGTTATTCCTCTCGGCTTGCAGGTGCCCTCACATCCAGTGGCATCCATCCAGACACCAACACTGACACTGGCCATGCTCAGAACTACCTCAGCCCTGAAGACACAAGTGACAAATAGAAGGGGGCCGCGCCCTGTTACAGCAGGTGCTCTCACTTTGTGGGTCCTTATGTAAATGCGCGGTGTTAATCAGGATCGCCCGTTCTACATTGTGTGGCGCTGCTGCGGTGTCTCCTAGTTATTTGTTTCTGTAAGTACTCGTGTATTATTCTCCAATGTGTGTTACTACACATCTAAAAATGCTTTTTTCAGATGAAAAATAATGTATATTTAATATAATAAGTCTGAAAAAAGGGACAAAAGAGGCTATCCAGGTCCCACTACTCAGAAATTATAATGAACACTTTAACATCTACTTTCTGTTCTTTTCATCAGTGTGTATCAGCTCTGTTATAAAAACCAGTGAGCACTCTGTGCCTGTTTACTGTGTGGAGACCTCCATTTTCCATTCGGCTTATTACATGTTTTTCTACAATATTCTATCTCCCTTGGCATGATTTTTAATGACCAGTATAGCATTATGTCTTGTGGAGGCATCGTCCATTTTACTTCGGACTTAAATAAACTTTTAAATTCCAAGTGTACTTAACTGAAATACTGAAAAGAGAACTGTGGTGGTACCAAAAGAGCCCTACCTCCCTTCCCCTTATTTCCTGAGTGTAAAAGCTGTTGCCAATGTGGTGTATATATTTCATGACCTTTATGCCTATGACATATATATATACCCATACATACATACGTACATACATATGAGAAATCTATGTATATGTGTGTATATATGCTTTTTTGAAAAATAAGGCCATACTATATGTTTCTGCAGCTCGCTTTATTCACTCAGGGGTATATCATAGACGTCCTCCCACTCCAGACTCACCCGGTCCTTTCAGATAGACTGGAGGGGTCTCCTGATGTGCAGGTGTGGTCTCTTGTGCAAGGACACCTTTGGTGGGAGAGTGCTGTGTACAAGGCCCTGGGCCACGGGGAAACGCCGGCCCCCTAAGTGCCCACAACTCGCAGTGATTTACCGCATCATTGTCTTGATGGTGGACACTTAAGTTTTCTCCATTTTCCACTGTCAGAAAGGATGTTTGACTGGCATCTTTCTTTAACAGACATTCCTGTGATCTTGTATGAGCATGCCTTTAGTTAAGTCTTCTGGGAATTTAGTCCCTGGATGTGACATTTACGTTCATCACAGGCTACTTTCAAGTGACTAGAAATTCCTTCTCCAGTGTGGAATGAAAAATGTAGAATTACTTACGTAACCAATTCTCTATTGCTGGATATGATTTCACTTCAGCTTTTCTTCCCACCAGTGTAAACACTACATCTATTTGAACTGATTTTTTTTTCTAAACGAAACGATTCCTAGAAGTGGGGTTGAATCAGTGTGTACACACGTTTTTCAGAGTTTACATATCCATTGACATGTCATCCTCCAAAAAGGTCGCTCACAGTTTTTTCTCCCACAGATGGACACTAGCTACAATATCTTTTAAAAATATTTACCAATAAGATGAGCAAAAGTGCTTTTTCATTGTTTTAGTTTGCATTTGATGACCAGTGATGTATTGAGCATTTTTCACTGATTAGCCATCTGACTTTTGAAAAGTGAATGATCCATTTTGTCCTTTGCACAAATTTAAGTGAGGAAGCTTCTTTTTGCTTTGTGACAGCTCTTTGTATGTTATGAACATTAATCCCTTGTCTTCATCAACATCTATCACAGAGTTTTTCCTTGTCATTTCTTTCGTTTCATTTTGTTCAGTAGGTTTATTTTTGTTGTGGCTCAAAATATTCTTAAGATAGTAAATGTCTTCCTTTTGGGTTTTATCTTTGTTATTATTCTTAGAAATACTTTCTTATAATGGTATAAATCTCTTATGTAGGTTTATTTAATGTCTAAGATGGAGATGATAATAGTACTTGTTATAGTGAGGAGAAGTTGAATTAATGTGAGCAAAGAGTTGTATTTGCTGTTATTAGTATTTTAATATTTAAACAACTATCTGTAATTTTTTTTGTGGTCATTATGACAGGAATAGAATTTGTTCTTTCCAGGTGATTCTCTGATTGTCCCAGGACAATTATTGAATTCACAATTTGCTCTTTGATTTGAAATCCCACATGCACAAAATACTTATGTAAACTAGAGTCTCTTTTTGAGCTCATGCTATATTTCTGTCAATCATACTTCCTTACTCCTGCGCCATATCTTACATATTGTAAAAATTAATTATTATCTGACAGTGCGATATTTTTTTGTTCTTTTCTTCCATCCCAAACTTTCTTGGCTATTATTATGACTTTATTATTCCTAAAGAATTCTAAAATATTTTGTTCAAGTTAAAAAAAAGTCAGATAAGAGTATTCATGGAATTTTTATTAAGTTTTGAATTATTTTTAGGAGAACTTCCGTATTTACAAAACTGTTTTCCTCCATGCAATATGTTGATGTCTCTACATTCACACCTCTTATTTACCCCTCAGTACAGTCCTGTAGTTTTCTCCATGTACAACATGGGCATTAATTTTGAGTTTATTCCAGATTATTGTTGATGTTTTTCTTAATTTTGTAAGTGAGAATTTTTTGCTATTATATTTTTTAACTGTTTAAACTGACACCTAGGAAGGCAGATTCGGTTTGTAAATACTCACTTTGTAAGAAATCATTTAAAATTGTAAGTATTAAGTAATTGTTCGAGGATCCTTTCTTTTGTGTTTTTAAATATTTGTTTCCAATATTATCAAAATGGTCATAGCTAAGAAGTATAGGTGTGGAGACAGATGGAGATAGGTAGTGTGGCTCATGTACAAACTCTGAGCACTTTTATGGCTGCATTTACGCTGGAGAAGCCCCAGAAGAGCCCACGTTAGACCAGGGGTGGCTTTGTATGCACTTGAAAGCCAGCTTTCCTACCTGTATGGTGAAGCCTGTTGGGCGTGGCAGGTAGATGATCAAGGTCTGATCAAGGTCGTTGGCTGCACAGAGCACTGTGTCTGTGAGAACTGGAGTCCATCACCATGGGAAATGCTTGGTGCCAGGAACACTGCAGGGGAGCTGGGGAGTCTGTGTGTTAAGGATTTTCCAGTCCTGGGAGTGGGAAGATCAGACTCTGCATTCAGATCTGAGTTTGAATTCATCCTCTCTTGTTTACTGGTCCTCTGACTTTTGTCAAGTTATCTGCCCTCTTTGAACTCCTATTTTCTTGTCTCTCAAAATAGGAGAATTACGGCCTGCTGCTAGAGTGTTTGATCAGGATAAATGATTTGTTTCTATAAGATGCCACGTACAGTCACAAGCTCAGTGAGAAATGGGCTGTCACCTCTTCATCTGCAACTCAGTGCTCGACAGGACATCGGGGCAAAGCCAGTCCGTAATTTGTTTGTGATGCAAGTAGGAACAAAATTAATGTCTTGCCTTTCCCTTGCAGTATTCTTACTCCTTTGCTTCATTTACTTCTTTCCTCCTTTCCTTTCCCCTCCTCCACCAAAAGATCCTGAGACTCTCTCAGAACACTAGATTCAAATTACTTTAAAGGGTGTCTCATCCTCATGAAATGACAGTAACTTAAAAAAAATCTGTACAGATCACAGACGTCATTGTATTTGATTTACACACACACACGCACACCCACCCACACACACAATAAGCCAACCTAACACTTGCTGAGGGAGAAGGACCAATTTTTCTGAGTTTTCATTCACTGAGCGTGAGAGCAAAGTCTCTTATGCAGAATTTCACCTTGCTTAGTGCATGGTGTTTTTAATTGGATTTCTGCTTTGTGGCCATAGAACTATTCTTATAGAAGAGAGGATGTGGAGACATAGACATTCTGCTGAGATATTGGTGTCAAAATATTTGAGTTGGAAAGGACTTAGGACAGCATAGAGTCATAACTGTTTATGGGTGAGAATCCATGATGGTGTAACTTGGACAAGAACCCGGGTCTTCTGTCTTCGTGTCCACGTGGATGAATAGGCAACAGGGCGGGAGATGGCAGGGATCCTTCTTGCTTGAGTTCCAGGGTCTTGCTAGTTTTCATTGCTCAGCTGTCTTTAGTTTACGTCCGTGTGGCCTCTCATGGGAAGGTCACTCTGTCCTGAAAGACTGAGTTTCTAATCAGCAAAAAGCCCTGGACCCACTCATATTTCCCAGAGTTTTTCTGCTGTCCTGCTGACAGTTTATATAAATGATACCTAAGAAACTACTGGATATAAAATCCTTATTGTTATCATTTGCCCTCAAGTTCCATAGGAATGGGGTGCTGTCTCAGGCTGTCTAAGGCTAGATCTGAACAAAGATAGGGTGATAGGCTGTGCTGCTGGACCCTCCCCAGTCGAAAGGGATTTCCACCTTAGTTTTTAGAATCAGACAGATGAGTTCAAATCTTGCCTTTAACAGTTATTAGCTTGGTGAACTTGGGGAAGAAACTGTACTTGTTTGTGTCCAATTTTCTTTATCTGTAAATAAGTTCAGTATTTATTTTAGGGTTTTTGTTTTAGAATTGAATGAGCTAATTTCCTCATTTATACCTAAAATACTGATCGCGTGGTTCTATGCTGGTGCCTTGGTAGAAGATTACTAAGGGACTCAGCAGTGAGAATGCAGGTGGGGGACCCCTGGATCATAGAGCTTATATTCCAGGATATGCTTGTAAAAAACTGGATGTGCAGTGGATTTTTAGTAAATGTCCATTCCTTTCCTTATCCACATTGATTGTATATATATCTTTGTACAATATATGAACAATTTTTTATTGCAATTTAAATATCTTTGTAGTATTTAAATTATGTAGCTATAACAAAATACGTGAAATAAAATGATTTGTCTTTTATTTTCTTTTCAATATGCAAAACAAAATAAAATAGAAAAGAAAAAAAGGTTTTGAAGGAGTAGAAATAATTTTATTTCTGTGGAATCAATTCCCTATGTTACGTTTTTTAGTTGTGTTGTTAAACAGCATATAAAATTGATAGGTTGTGACTTCAGTGTTGATAGCTAGGTGAGTGTAGTTTCTTTTTGTGGTTGTTTTTGATGAATTATTTGAACTAGATCATAAATGATGTGCATGTTACATATTGGAAATGAGGAAAGAGTGGAGACATACTACCTCCAATGCAGTCATCTTGTTACCAAGTCGAAACTCGTACTGCTTGCTGTATGACAGGCCAATAAATCGGGAGATTGAGGTGTTGGAGCAAGGAATAATGACTTTATTTGAAAAGCTGGCAGACCCAGAAGATGGCTGAATGACATGCTGGAGAACCGTCTCCCCCAAGTCAGAAATCAGTCCACTTTTATACTAAAAAGGGGCGGGGATGTGGTTGGTTGTTGCAAACTTCTTGCGGTATGAATTGTTTCTCCTTGGAATTCTTTGTTCTTGCAGCTGTCCACGTGGGTCAAATCATGGTGCCCCTCTAAATCCTCCAAAAAAAACCAAAGTTGATTTTCTATTTTGCAACTTGCCATCTCAACATAAGTGCAGAAGAGTTAACATCGTGAAAGATCAGAGCCCGGAGAATAGGCTCTCCTGGATATTTCAGGCTAAAGGCAACTTTCTTTTACAAAAGGTACAGAGCTACCAAGTCTGAGCCTAGAAAACAGCAAAGGTTTAAAGCCAAAGGAACAGATCTAATAATGCAGTCAAATTTATTCTTTTCTATTACAATTTCTTTTTCCACCACATAAATAATTTTAGTAAGAAACATGAGCAATTCTTTTACTTATGCTTCTTAGTAACGGATAAGTGGGCCAAATACATTTATGAGAGCAGGGATGCTGTGCGGGCATTGGGGTCACAGCAAACTCTTGTTGGGGGTGGTCGACTCTGCAACATGTCTGATGCCCCGTGGGTGTTGGTGAGGGACCCCATAACCAGGGGCTCTCTTCAGGAACCAGCATATGGGCATTGACCTCTGGAGACCTTTTTCAGCTGCCGGAAATTTTTTCAGATAATGTGACTGAAAAACCACTTCAGCTGGTGATAAGTAGGGAATAAAGGAAGAGGAAAAGGGCTTGGATTAGATTAGAAGAGAAGGACAGAATATCAGGGAACCTGGGGGCTTGGCAGTGGGTCCTTGGGAGAGAGGGGAGCAGAGGTGGGGAGGGGCACGGCTCTGGAACCAGCTCCTGCACCTGTCTCAGGGCCCAAGTCACACAGCTTTAAATTGGCCCAGGACGCTTTCCTGTCTGGATGTCACCCTGGGCAGAACCTTGAGAATAGAAGTAAGGGGTGGGCAGCACTCACCTGGGGGATCACTGAGGACTTCGTTCAAGTCCACGGTGCCTTTTCTGGTCATGTGTGTTCACTTGCCCTTTATCTTAGGATCTGAGGAGCAGGAGCAAGGAACGCAGGGAGAGATTCAGGAAGACATCTGACTGTGTTAAGAGACGACAGTCACAGCCACACGGGGAGCGAGGACACTTGCAGCAAAGTAAAACGACTTCACAACTATTGCATCAGAGCTGCCGGTGTGAGAGAGCCTAAGCCTGTCTCAGAGTGCAGGGGACAAGTGGAAAGGAATGGTAAATTTCCACTGACAGTTGAAATTTTGTTAAATAGCCTGCTACTGTTGCTTGTATCACTTGAATGAATGCAGGCATATTGCTATGGGCATTTATATGTTCACTCAAACCCACCAGCCACTCTTGCCCCCATCGGGGATGGGCTTTCTCAAGCACAGTGTACCTCCTGCTTGGGTGGGCCATGCTGCTGGTCCTCGCCTGGGGCCGGGCTGCTACAGGGCACTGAGTCCCCGAGGCACGGCCTGCGAGACACGACAGGAACACCTCTGCTCTTGACTGAGGGCCTCCGTTTCCCCCTGCAGTGTAAGAATGCTGGTGACTGAGTTAGAAGCATGCTTCGAAGCTGTCCATGTCCTTGCCATCCAGAAGCGGAGCCTGGGAGCTACCGAATTTCTCCAGAATGCAGTTTACATTCATCTTCGACAGGTGAGTTTATGTGCTTTTACAAGTGGAGGAATTACTGCAGTTTTCCTGGAACTTACTCACCACTAGTCCATCTGATTTTTCTGTGCTTGGATTCAATAAGGCATGCTAAAAATTCTGGAGTCAGATCTTGAAACCCTGATGAAGAGGATTATTTTATTTCTTTATATGATAGTATTTTACTTACAAAATTCAGAGTTTTCGGTTCTTTCAAAAATTTTTTGGGGGGTTGGAGAAACAAATTTGCTCTTACCATCTTTGTGACCTGTTGCTTTGTGCCTCTCACCTGTCTTCTGTCACTTCTGAGGCGGTTCCATTTGTGACCCTGTCCGGGTTGTTCATGGTATAAAACATAAAGTCTGTAAAAGTACAGTCCCTTATACTCCGAAGACATTCCACAAATACTACTTAAATCTGGGTTTGGTTTTAAGAAGACAGAATCATTAGAACATGTACTTGCAGGTTGCTAGTGCAAAATCCCCAAATCAATAGTCTAGCTCAACATCTAATATCTTTCTAATCTACCTTGGATTTGTATGGATAAGTGAAGCAGTTTGCTAAGAACTCAAGACCAGGGTTAGAATACAGGCTGGTGTAGCTCAGCAGGTCCTCCCAAGCTGATGCTCTGCCAGAGGGAGGGTCCTAGGGGAGAGGGCGTGTCCTCCCCTCCCTGAGCTGACAATTTGATGGCCAAGACCTTCATCAGGTGAAGAACTTGACTTTCTTCTAAGAACAGTGGGTTTGAAATCACTCCTAAAAGCGTGGGAGTGACACAATCCCATTTGTCTCAATTAGGGGAGAGTGGCTTTGGGGCCACTTGGGAGACTCGTGAGTCCAGGTGGGCAGTGTTGGTGGCTTCCACTTGACCGGTGGGATGGTCAGTGGGTAAAAGCGAACAGATTGAAGGCATGTTTAGATGGTAAAAAGGAAAGGATGAATGCTGTCTGTGAAGGTAGGATGGAGGAAGGAACAGGTTTCTGGGTGGATTAATGAGGTAAGTGATGGCCCTGCTGTGCTCTGAGGAGGGAAAGCTGTAGAGGGAGTTCTGGGGGATAACTGATGAGTTCAGCTGTGGGTAAAGTGAAAGGCTGTTATATGTGTGGTTTGGGAGCTCAGGTGAGAGCCAGTAGTGAGTAGGGGGAGGGGAGAGAGACTTTCAAATCAGTTTGTCTTGTGAACATACAAATAAGGATGAGTAATGACACAATTAAAACCTCTATATTCTGTATTTAAAGCCCAGTAACATTTTGCTATATTGACTGCAGAGGTTCTTAATTTTTTTAATAGAAATAAAATAAATAGAAACAAAATAGTGGAGTTAATGAATATCTTAGAGTTGATGTGTGTCCTTGTATGTATTTTCATACCTCATCTGTTTATACCCATAATCTACAAAAATTTCGCTTGTTTAGCATAAGAGTTAAACAGAGGGACGTGACACACAGTGTTGGGGCTTGAAGCTGATCTTCTCGGGCAAATTATGTCACCTCTCTGTGCCTTAGATGCATCTTCTGTGACTGCTCCCGGGCCCCTCATCACAGCTGATTTCCTAGACTAGATGTTGGGAGGGAGGCTGCTGAAGGGAATAAGAAGTGGCAACTTCTAGGGATATTGAAGAAAGAGACAAAAACAGATTGAAGCCGATAAACTGAGTAAAAATACCCTCAAAAGAGAAAGAATCCCGCAGTGTTTTGAGCCCCTTAGCGTAAGGGAAACAAAATCAGGTTGAGCCAAAGCTCTTGAGCATGTGAGTATTGTGGGTGGGAGTGTGTCATCAGAAAAGTGTTGAGAAAAGGCCTTTTCATTTCCCTAGACGTTTCCAGTAAGGATGGGGAGCAGAAGAGAAAACCCCCTGCTTCACAGTGGAAGCTGCTGTTTTGTGCAAAACTGACCAAAGTTTGGAGACCAGTCATCAGCGGTGCTGGCAAATGAAGAGACTTCGGGATTGGGTGGGGCACTTGCTGCGACTTCCAGGTGACCTGCTGGCTGGGGGCTGTGAGGCGGGCAGTAGGTTTACAGGGTGACCCGGGCATAATCCCTGGCTCTGAGGCTGCTGGTCTGACTAGCAAACCTAGGCACCCGCAGTCCTAATGGGGCAGCTCGGGATGTGGCCTGGGACACCTGCTGAGCTGAGGGTGAGAAGAGGGCTTCCCTGAGGGGGTGTCATTCGGAGAGTGGGAACGTGTTCCTGCAGGGGAGGAAGAGCCTCTGAGCAGGGTGCTGGATGCACAGGCAAGACCAGCCTGAGCACGGAGGCTTCTGGGGGCCAGAAGTCATACAATGGCCCGAACCACCTTGTTCCTGCGAGACTGCAGGGAAAAGATGCTGAAAAAGTAGGCTAGGGTCAGACCCTGTGGTGTTTTATGAGTGCCAGTAATGGACTGGTCAGGCAGGCACGAGAGAACCCTGTGGGCGTCCCAGCTGGAGCGTCATGCCGGAGGGAGGAGCAGAGTTATAGACTTTGCCACTTATTAGCTGTGTGACTTTGAGCAAGATCACCCCACCTCTCTATATATATATCTTCGTCTGTAAAGTGACAGAGTGACAAGCTCGTGTAATCAGAAGGCTTAGTTTAGCTCTGATCCTCTGTGTCCAGTCCTGTCAGTGCTGCCCTGTGAGGTTCTGCAGCGGCTGCTCTTACCCTGGGAAGGGAGGGCGTAGAGGGACATTGTAATTCCCGAGGGCAGGAAGGGGTTGCTTTAAAAGCAGACATGTTGCCGCCTGCAGCTGCAGGCCTGCAGGCAGTTTGGTTGAAGGTCCTGCAGGGGACTTTGGAGGCCTTAGGTCGTGGAGAGTACTTTGGACGCCTTAGCTTCGTCTTAAGTCTTGTTTTCCCTTGCGGACCGGATTTGCCTTTGCAGATTGATGCTGAAGATTTGGGCTTCTAGCAAATCTGTTTTCAGAGATGGGTATATACGTAAAATATCGTATAAAATAAAATGATTTATTTAACGTGTGGGACTTCGCAGCTGTTGGGAACAGCTCTGTTGTCCTGGTTGTCACGGAGGACACCAAGGGTCAGCAGAGCGTGCGGGAAGGCAGGTAGCCTGCAGTGCTGCTGCGGGGTGTTCTCCCGAGTAGAGCACTCTGCTGAGTTGACTCCTCTGAGTTTGGTTGCCAGATGAGCAGACAGCAAATTAATGAGTTCTGGTGGGATTGTATAATGACAGGAAGTAGGAGGAAACCGTAGTTTTTCCAGACTAAAACAAGCTTTTGTTTCCTGATCCAGTGTGTTCCATTACAGAATTGATGAGTTGTGTCTATTCTGGGACTTCATTGAAATAAACGTTCAGCCTAAATGATAAGAGTTATGTTTTATTTGGCTGGAGGACTCGAGCCGTTATGGCAACCTCTCAGATCACTCTGAGGGACTGTTCCCAATAGGTAGGGGAGGAGCTAGGATATATAGAAGTTTTACAAGAAAGACCAGGTAGTTGGAATAATAAAATATTGCTTGTTATCTAAAGAAAACCAGATATCTCAAGATCAAGTATTTAGTGCTTTTCTATGTATGGGAGGAAGCAAACATTTGTGTCATTGAATTCATCCCTTTGGCAAGTACCTAGCTATCTAGGGCCAGTATCCTGTCCTTTCTTACTCTGAGTCCCCTCAGAGGGCACCACTGTGAGTGGCTGAGAGGCTGGGCTGCAGGCATGCACTCGTTGGGGGTGGCAGCAGCCGCTGATGACTTGGTTTCAGCATTCTTTGTTTACTGACATGGTTGCAGTATCTTCATTCACAGTGCTCCCCCTTGGTCCTAAATTCTGCCAATGTTTTGAGAGACATTTCATGACCAATTTTGTCCCATGGTGCTAGGATGGCTCAATCCTAGTTCAGGTGAAGATCTTCTGAGTTGCCATTCAAGGTGCTAGTTTTTATCAGGCCCTGTTGATACTAAAATTTCTCTGGATCACCTGTCTTACTTGTTTGTTATGATCCAGGAAGTGTTTTCCCTTCATTGCTCATTCCCATACCTAGAATCACACTATTACAATTACTTTATTCAGGGTTATAAATTTTATCTATTTCTTCAAGATGTTTAGTCATCATCAATTTTGTAGGCCTAGTTACACTTTGGGAAATGTAACAGACAATTTTATAAAATAGATAGGATATAAGTAATACAGCTAGTAACGTTAATAAAGTCACGATTAAGAATTTAATAGTCGGGAAGTTGTATTTTGGGGTTAAAATTTTGCTTGTGTTTCTGATTGAGTTTGAGTGATCTTATGAGAAAGTTCATATTTATGGTCAGTTTCAGAGCAGGTATTAATTGGTCAGGTGAGGTCTCCCACCTTGTAAGATCAACAGTGGCCTAAACAGAACTATAATTTCTTTTTAGAATAACGTTTCTGAGGGCTATCTAGTTAGAGACTTGGAGTAGGGAAACTCACAAAGGTAACACAGAAGAACTACACATAGGTAATTTACCATAAACTTAATAATTGGAGTAGTTCATAATCAAAGGTAGGAGAAATTATCACAGTAATTTTTATGCAGGCCTGGTACGGTGTCTTGGGTCAGCTGTCTACCTCAGATATCGTCTTCTTCTCATCCTGGCCTGGTAGCTTTTTCTCCATTTGGGCATTGTTTTAAGGTGAGCAGTGTTCTATAGGCCAGTGCATTGCAGGGGCTATTTCTGATAGGAAATGAACCCGAAAGTCCGTTTCCTTCAACTTTGGTTTGTATGGTCTATTTAAGAGTACCTGATAAAAGGTCCTTCCATTCAGGTAGGAGAGAGTTAAGTCATGCCTGTTCCAGTTTGTATAATCCCCTGGCTGCAGGTCATGGGGCATTGGAACTTTACCCAAGGATAGATTAGTGAGCTTCAGAAACAAAGCTAGAGTATCCTATTAATAATTCAGTTAAACTGTACAGCAATGTGACATAACAGCAAGGAATGATTGGGAAGTGTGTTAGTAAATACGGACGTCAATTAACAAAGCTAGAATTTAATATCCACTAAAATATAATCTTTTTTCTCTCTAAAGTTACCCTCATTTTTCTCAAATAAAGCCATGTCAAGATTAATTGCTTTACAAGTTGTCTGATTATTTGATCATATAGGCTTTTTTAAATTGGCTGTGTTGGAACTTTTAATTAGGAGTCTCAGTGTAGAATGTTAATAAAGTTTGCTAAGGCCAGGAAAGCCCCGTCAAGGGCTTGTCATGGATTTCTGCCTTACAGATTTAGGTAAATTCTTTTCTCTTTAAAATCCTTAAAATACCTTGAGATTCTTATATCTGTTAGGAGATGATCTTCCTCATTTGTCTGATAGAACCACTGGGGACCTAAGAGTTTTTAGTCTATTGAGGGATCAGATAGAGAGAAAAGATAACTGTTCCAAGTCTGATTACATAGGTATAATTTATCAAATTGCTTTGAATCATAGCTAGCTTAAAGAGAAGAGATTCTTTATGTCTGGGAAACAGGTTAAAAGCCAGTAGTATTTTAAACAAAATCAAAAATTATAACCATATTCACCAGTTTACTCAGTCCCATGTAACTAATTCTTTTAATCACAGTTTTCATTGGAAATTTAAAATTTCTTACCCAGTTTAGTTCACTGCTATAGTTTGAAATTTATTAGAAATCAGTAAATCTCCTTGAAGAGCAAGCATTTTGCAAAACCATCAGAAGACAACCATTAACTGTCTATAAATGACAAAAGATTTAAAATCATGGTTAAACACCGTTACACTATAATCGATAAAGAAACCTGGTCACTATACCCAGAATTATCACTGGTAACATTTCAGATATACCAGAAGTTTAGGGAGTCCATATAATTTCTACAATATCTATATTAATAATATTTTCTCATACAATATAACCTTAGAAGATTTATTATTCATTTGACAATACCGTGTTATTTAACATGCCAAATGAAATTTAGTAGATTAAAATCTCTCTTTGGGATGTTTCAGGGGCCCTCTGTAGCATCCCAAACTTAACTGGAGATTAAAAGAACTTTAATTAGAAATTGATATTTGGGGAGCTTGTTTAAAGATTTCAGAACACTTGGTCAGATAAACATATAGATCACTGTAACGTAGTACTAATTCATTAACAAGAAAATGCGTCAAAGGTAATGGCAGAACAGATCAGTTATGTGGTATAAGAAGTTTTACAATCTGTTACTGAATGTGGATTAACATTTTAAGAAAATTTTTTCCTCTTAACAGCGAGAAAACCAAATCTAGTCTTGTACCTGCTTACTTCTAAGATTCATTTACTTTGCCCAAGTTGATTCTAAACTTAGCCAATTCCGACCACGTATGAAACTCTTTCCTCAGGGTTCCTCTTCCACAAGCCTTCCATAGCTTTCTATACTCATATTAGTGTGTCCCTTATTTTCTCTTCCATTCAGAAGTAACCAGCTTCAGGAGAAATTCACTATTTTTCATTAACAAAATATAATTCCATTCTTATATCTTCCTTTACACATTTATCTTACTTTCCTAGGATACTGAGATCATTCCCTTAATAATAGAGACTATTTCAGTGTGGCATCTTCCATTTATTAGTATTTCTAAACACCTTTATTTTCTCTGTAAGAGGAAGTTACATGTTAAGTAATTCATATTTCAATCTTATTTTATCTGAAAATGGCATAGCTATTTAATAAAATCCTATCATTTGACTTAATTTAGCACAACTCTAGAATTTAAAGATACCAAACATTTAGAGATTATCTTAAGCATACATTTTAAAAATATATTTTAAAAATTTACCCAAAGCTCTCATCTCATTTGCATTTAATTTACTTAAAATTTTACCACACCACATTACTGTTTTTTTTCTTGACAATTCTGCAACAGATATAACAGGATATTATTTGACTTTCATTAAACCTAGGTACAGTAAAAGCATTATACTTAATATTGATGACTTTAAAGATGTCTATATTAATTAGAACATTCTTAAATTAAACAATATCAAATATTATCTTAATATTGAATATTTTCCAGTTCACGTGACGCTGAAAGTCAATTTGTTCAGTTTTTATTTTAAAAATACTTAATTTTCAAGCTCTTATGTTTTACGTCAATTAAGCAGATCTCTTTGACTGATTTTTTTTTAGCTGTAGAAATATCTCACATCAATAATGTGTACACAGTCTTATAAACAGACAAAAGCTAGAGATCTCATATCTTCACTTTAAAACTTACTTATAAGATAGGCATAATAATAGTTGGAGTAAAGTGAATTTGCTTGCTCAAATCACTAAGGCTTGCTATTTATGAAACAGACATTTAAGATTTCTTGACAAAGTCTGAAGGACACGTCAGAGTTCTGAGTTCTAAAATGCCAAAAATTTCTTGGCCTTAAGTTTTATTTCGTTGAGCTAATTAGGCTCAGTCCTAGGTCACTGTTTGCTGTATTTCCATTTCTGATCTGCAAGACAAAGACACAATCTTCCAATTCCCCAGAGAACTGCTCTGTCACCCAGACCCAATTTTCTCTCCTTAATTGGCATTTTTTTTATCAGTGAGAAGAGCTGTAAACAAAGAATTGCATTTTTTAAAACCTTAAGGTTTAATTTATCATGTTTTCCAAAGCTTGCATAAGGCATTTAGTAAGGTCTCTTTTCCTTGAGTTATAAGTTAAACCCAGGGTAAACCTCTTATTTTATTTTTTTATTAGCCACTGAATATTAGTTTTTAGTTTTACGTTATACTGGACGGCTCATGTAACTCTGTTGGTTTCTTTTACTTTGTTCAATTAATATTTTCTGAGGGACAGATTTGTGCCCAGACTTATAAAACCAAGAAGGGGAAGCGTTTTTCCATTGAAACATATCTATCCCACAACATAATTAAGCAAAAGTTTTATATAAAGACCATTTAAATATACCAATTTTACAAACTTTTATCTCAATTTTATTAAATCTTATACCTTTAATTTTTATATTTATGTTTTAATCAATAATTCTTATTTATAGAAGGAGTGCCAGAAGCCTTTTTTTTTTTGTGCATTGTATCTAATTTTATAGAAAAGTCTCTAGGATGCCCAAGTTTCAGCCAAAGAGCTTAGACCCTTCTCAATTTTTAATTTGATTAATTGGTCTGTTGTCCCAATCATTGATCAAGTATTTCAGTCTATATATACATATATTTTAAACTGCGGCAAATAAAACGGACTTGTTTGAACTTTAATGTTGGGGGGCAGTAGGTGATCTCTTTGGCCCTTTTTTTTTACTTTATGTAGTGTAGTATCAAAACCTTGTACCTAAATCCAAAAATGTCCATTTTATTTATCTCATTCAAAATAACCATATAAAAATATTTATCCACTTGGGTTAAGCCCCTTATCTTTTTTTTTTTTTTTTGACCTTTTAACAATCCTTTTTCCAGTTATTCAACCTAATTAACATTAATTATTCTAAGTTTTTATTAGCATCCCTAGAACCATTTATCGGAAAGGAAAAACACAAATGTAGCTTTTCAAACCAGTTTTATTTTTTTCACTAAGTTCTTAGCTTAAACATTAGATATATTTTTCTACCTTTAAAATTGATTTTAATAGATACCAATAAAACAGCTGTTTATAATGAGATCTCTTTCAACTTTCACCAATTTAAAAGTTTTTCCAAATTAAAGGATCCATCATATGGCCATCAATTTATATATATATATATATAATAATATACACATTATTATTATATAATATATATATATAATATATATATAGTGATTTTAAACCAATAAGATGAAGAGGCTCTTCCACATGAGAGTGGGGGTGTTGCCTAAATAAAATTCAAAGGTTTAATCTTCAAAAGCTAAAGGCCTTTGTGGTCCAGGCTGATGAAACAAAGTTTAAGATGGCAAAATATCTGACAATTGGTAGAAAGAATTGCTTAGAATCCCAATTTATTTGCGTGGCCACCATATGTACACAATTCTTGAACCTTTTGTATGGCAGAGTCCAAGGTTTCCTTTAAAAAAAAAGTAAACTTATATATACATACATACACACACTTAAAACACCCAGAGAAAGATAAAACGTTTACATTTCAAGGACACAGGAAGAGAAATCCAAGTTCCCCCTAACGGGAATTTTGTTTGTATAAGTTCAGAATTCCAAAAAATGTTTTTATCAGGCCTGGTTAGTTACTTTCATAGTGAGTTTTTTTTTTTTTTCTAATTCCCAATTAATGCTGTAAGTTTTGTACGTACATAAACCTGGCTGGGGTAATAGTTGGAGGCTGGCAATCTGTCATTTTTTCTTTTCTTTTCTGTTTTTTATTTTTTTTGAAAGTTCTATTCCACATTGTAAGGTCGGGTTCTCACAATAAATTTGCTAGTAAGATTTCCCTCAGGGACAAATCTATGGCATGAAGTCTTTGCCTCTACCACTCCTGCAAGATTCTCTGTCACCAGAGAAAGCTGTTACCAGCCAGGAGGAGGGTCCCATTTTTGGAGTTGTAAGGTTACTCATAAGAGTTTTACTTTTATCCTGAAAAATTCAATGGAGGTAACCAAATTGAGGAAAACATTAGACCAACTTCTTACCTAACCACTCAGCCCTGAACCCAGTGTCCTTCAACTTGGACACACTCGGGACGTCTCCACTGGGTGAGTATTTTCCTGGTATGTTTCCACCAGCCCCACTTCGGCCGTCTCCGCAAGGTGGGTATTTCCCGTTATCTTTCAACCCGGCCCCACCCAGTATGTCTCCACTGGGTGGGTAATTCACCCCAGTATCTTTCAACTGGAGGGCCAGTTACCTGGAAACACCGCCAAATAAAACTCAGGATCATCAAACAATATGTGATTTCCGAGAACCAAGAGAGACTCACCCAAATTCATCTGGACTCCCCAAGGAGGCAGATGGGCACAAAGGGCCACTTATGGTACCAAGGATCCAGATACTCGGAGAGTTCAGGTGGAGAAAGTCTGCTCTGGGTCCCTTCATGGTGTCCAAAACTGTTGACTGAAATACATGTGCAGCCTAAAAGTTAAGAGTTATGTTTTATTTGGCGGGATGACTCGAGCCATGATGACAGCCTCTCAGATCTCTCTGAGGGACTGCTCCCAAGAGGTTGAGGAGGAGCTAGGATATATAGGAGCTTTACAACAAAGACCAGGTTGTTGGAACAGTAAAAGATTGCTTGTTATCTAAAGAAAGCCAGGTATCTCAAGTTCAAGAATTTAGTGCTTTTCTATGTATGGGAGGAAGCAAATATTTTGGACTCCCTGAATTCATTCTTTAAACAAGCACCTAGCTACCTAGGGCCAGTATCCTGTCCTTTCTTATTCTGAGTCTGCTCAGAGGGCACCATTGTCAGTTGCTGCAGCTGCTGGGCTGCAGGCCTGTCCTCGCTGGGAGTTGGCGGCAGCCGCTAATGACTTGGTTTCAGTACTCTTTGTTTACTGACATGGTTGCAGTATTTTCATTCACATTGTAGTATTTTCATTCACGGACTGATTATGGATAATCTGCAAACTTGGAAAGCAACCGAGATGGAATTACTGCAGGTACATTCTTCTTTAATAAGCCGTGTGCAAACATAAACATGGAGGAAGCATACATTTGGATTTGGTGGTGTAGGGAAGGGTTTCTGCACATTACAGGAGAAGGCAATGCAGAATTCCTTAAGTCCACCTTTCTTTTCTGTAGTGGTTTCTGAGAACAGTTTATGGTAATTAACCAACATTGACAAATGGTGGCACACATTGCATTTAAGAGCTGGCCGGCTGCAAACTTGTGTATTGGACAGGTGGAATTCATAGGCAAATGGTCAGGTGGATGGGAGAGAGATGGAGCCTAGGCCTGGGCCCAGATTCCGGTTTAAATCGGCATTTCCTCACCATACGGCCTTGGACTAGAATGCAACCTCTCTTAACCCGTTGGTGAATCTGTGAAATGGGCATGATAATATACGTTTCTTCCTGGGATTGTTGTAAGTTCTAAAGAGTATTGTAGCACACATGAAGCACTTAACACACTGGCACTTAGCAGTGTTCACTGTGTGCGGCCGCCCCGCTTGGCATGTGTCAGAGCCGTAAAGGCAGCATGTGTCTGTTGAGGATGCACTGGTAGCCCCTTGAATAGGTTGTGAATATGGTGATTCCCTTTAATCTTGGTAACTCTGTGTGCCATGGGAAGTTATTTTCATGGACAGATGAGGAATCTCAGGGTAAAGAAGACTGTGTAATTTGCCCAAAGTCAGACCATAATTTTGGGTGCAGGGGCCTCTGTTCAGCATGGGCCCCAGGGCCTTCTGCCCTCTCCATTCAGCACCAGAACCAGATATTCCCAGCCCAGAATATCGGGCAGGCCGCAAGACACACCTGGCTCTGCACTGCTTGAGCAAAAACTCGGGAGGAGAGGCAGTTACAAAAGGGATAAACATAAAAACAGATGACAGCAAACTGTGATCAGCACTGAGAAGGAAAGGAACACGCCTCGCAATGCAGAGCTGCGAGCTTTCCCGTCGGGGCTGCTCTGGGGGCGTTCATCTCAGCTAAACAAACTCTGCTGCTGCACCAAGGCAGGAAGGCAGGGAGCGTGTGGCCAGGTAGACAGGGCCTTGTTAATCATACTCATTCCCCATTAAGCTGCAGCTGTCACGGGCACTTACCTAGTAAACAGATGTCTTCCATAATCATCACGCACTTTTCTTGGTAGTTTTATTGCCCCACCTTTGAGATGAGGTCATTGAAGCTGGGCAGTTTGCTGCATGCCCGTGATCACCATGGAAATACCCCCACTGGTCTTTCAACCTAGACTGGTGTGGCTGTCATGTCCCAGCCCTGTGAATGGCATCGTGTTGCTTCTCCCAAGTGTCCCAAATGACTGACATTGATATTCTTAATTCGTAGGAAATGGTATGTGACAATAGGAGAAAAAGGTAGTAAGAATTTATTTGGAAAACTAGAACAAAATCCAATTCTTCCCCAGCTGGGGGAGCGTACCCTGTGTCACTCACCCCACTCACTGCGTGTCACCTCCTCCCTGCCGTCTCCGCATTCAGAAGCCACTCTGAGCCTTTGAAGAACATTTTGCCTCATGACACTGTTGACTAGGACCTGCGACCTCTCTGTCCCTGGTTAACTCTCTCTTCAAAGCCATTTAAATTTTTTGCAGGCTCCTCCGCTCAGATGTAAGAATATTCTCTTTCAACTTCTTGATGAAGCTCCTTAATGAAGATCTCGTGAAGGAAACTTAGTCAAAACCTGGGAGGTATGCACACAGTGACTGCAACCTCAGCACTTTATGAAGTTCAGAATCAGATTTGTGGGTGACTCAGGAAAGGCTTTTTTATGGTAACAAGGGGAAAGTGAAAGGATGCAGGCTGTGTGAGACTGAAACATCTCGGTCCCAGCCAGCAAGGCACCTGCGTTCAGGATGGTGTGTGGGGAGTGCATAGTTCTAACAAAGAAAGAAGTGTTGGGATGGGAGGGAGGACAGTTAGGTACTTTACTGTGGAGGGAAAAAGTGGGTTAAGCATTTCCTGGTTGAACAAGAGGACTGTGACATGATGTGCTTGTATTTTGGAGAGAAGGGTTTTGTGGGGACAGGCCTATGGAGAACGCTCTGTGGCTGTGGAATCAGCACAACAGAGAAACACAGAACCGTGCAGACCCCAAGGCCCCTGCTGGGGAAGAGGCTGCCCGCCAATTCGAGCCCTGGGGGCAGCTTCTGTCCCTTAGCTGGGGCCTCAGAGCCCCCTTCACAACCCAGTCCTGTTGATACAAGGAATAAAATGTGAGGCATGAGAAGGGCTGTGTCCCAGGCTTTGGTTGAGCCCCTGGGATGTGTCCCACCAGATTTTGTTCCTTGGCTTTGTGCAGTAAAGTATTCAAGAGCAAGCCAGTGTTGAGGAAAGGTAGATTTATTCACAGAGACACATTGAAAGGCAAGAGAGAGGCCACGAGGTGTGGGGTTTGTGTGCTCAGATTAAAAGTAGGTACACACTCCACAGAGTGTGGGATTTCTCCGAAGAGGGAGAGAGAGGGGTGACCGCGAGTTGGCGCTGTGTTGCTCGTTTTCTTGGGCTTGGTGGTTTCATTTGCTAATATGTAGAAGGACCAGCCTAAGGGCAAGGGGCTGGGATTCCCAGGGAGTTGGCCATTTCCCACCCTTTCACCTTTTGTGGCTAGCCTTGGGACTGCCATGGTGCCTTGGGGCATGTTATTCACCATGTTACTATTACAATGGGTGTATAATGAAGCTCAACCTCTGCTAGAAGTTAAATCTTTTCATCCTGAGCCTCAAGGCCTACTGGGGGTTGAATCCTTCACCATTTTGATGTTAATTGCTGTGACCTTCCTTGAATGGCTGTGCTCTGCCCCCTTCCATCCTGTCTCACTGTGATGACACAGAGAGAGCAAAGGCCGGGCCCTGCCTGTGCTCTTGCATTTAACAGCAGGAAGTGTGGAGTGGGCTTATGATGACTCTGAGTGGTGAGAAAGATGTTTCAGATTTTGCCACGTGAGACATGGGGACCTGCCAGCAGCCATCACAGATTTATCTCAAGGACATTATCGCTTGTGTTGTTACAGAAACAACAGGCCAGCGAAGAAACATGCACTGAGATTTATTACGCTGGCGGGCTCAGAGGGGCTTCTGTTCCGAAGCTCTGAGCACCTCCAAGACCTGCACATGAGGTTCTATAGGGTTAATTACAAGTAAGGGGCTATTAGCCAATAAGGCTCAAACAACAAAAAGCAAGGAATCAGTACACTGAAGCTTATGAATTTGGAAGAGATCACTTTACTGACAATTGCTGACCTTGGATTTACGAGTTAGCTTATTAGCCCATTCAACTGACACTAAACTTCAGATTTACGAGTTAGCCCAGCAATACTTAGATCAGTAAACCGACACTTATCACACTTAGATTTGTGACTTAGCTCGTTAGCCCAGCTGGGCTTTTCCTTCACAGTGTCATTCATCTTTTCTATATTTCTTTTTTTTTTTTTAAATATTTAATCCAAATTTAATATCAGGTTTTTTTGGAAATTTCAGAATATCAGAAATATCAGAAATTTTTGGAAAGAAATCTTTGGGACTCTTTTGGGGGGGTAGGTAATTAGGTGTATTTATCTGTTAGTGGAGGCCCTGGGGCTTGAACCCGGGACCCCGTGCACGCTAAGCACACCATCTACCACCCCCCCATGATCTTTTCTTTTTGCTTTAGCTGCCAAGAATCTTACAGCTGAATTTCTAGTCGGCCTTTAACACTTGCCCTGACTCCAGGGAATCCATTTTTATGACTTTACCTCCCCCAGGTTTCATTTAAGTATTGAATCTCCAATTTCTCTTCACTCTCAGTTTTGCCTTTTTGTTGTTATGGTTGTTAAGGTGTGTTTAAAAAAATTGTTTAATTTCTCTTTTAGCAGGAGGCTGAAAGTAAATAAATATGTAAACAAACAGCACACTTAAATGCTTTTATACATTCTAAGCTGTTTAGTAGTTACTTAAATACCGAATTGAATATTAAAGTGATAACATTTTTAAATTATTTTTTAATTTTTTACAAAGATATAGCTGATTTGAAATATGATATGTTTCAGGTGTACAATAGATGCTCCATTTATAGTTACTGTAAACATTGGCTGTATTCCCTGTGTTGTAAGATACATCCCTGTAGCCTTACATTACATGTTGCAATTTGTATAAGAAAGTTGGGTAACGCAGAGTCTGGGGCATGGCTGTGTCTGACCCAGGGTCACGCTCACCCTGCCTGTCAGAGCCCAGGCCCTCACTCCTGTCTGCAGGGCAGCGAGTGGAGGCAGCCCTCATCAGCGCTGGCACCACCTTCTGAGCGGCAGTGACAGCAGTGTCTGTGTGTGGACGTGCATAGTGTTTTTCCAGGAGCTTTACATGCATTTCTGCATTTAATAATTAAAGCCCTCCTGTGAGGAAGCGTTTTATGATTTTAATGAATAATACATTTTATTTTGATATTGATAGACTTCAAACCTCCGGAAAATTTACAGAAGTAGTACAGTAAACGCTTAGATACTGTTCACCTTAAAGGGCACTATTTGTCCTTTTGTGTCTGGCTTATTTTAGCATAAAGTTTCAAGGTTCATCCATAATGTAGCCTGAGTCAGTACTTTATTCTTTTGGTTTCATAATATCCTTTTTCTTTTTTTTCGTTTTTGGTCTATTTAAAAATATTTTCATTGAAGTCTAGTCAGTTTATAATGTTGTGTCAGTTTCTTGTGTACAGCACAACAATTCAGTTAAATAGGAACATACCTGTATTCATTTTCATATTCTTTTAAACATAAGTTACTATAAGATAATAAATATATTCTCCTGTGCTATACAGTATAAACTTGTGGTTTATTCTATACATACTCAGTATCTGCAAATCTTGAACTATCAATATATTCCTTCCCACACCCTCTCCCCTCTGGTAACCATAGTTTGATTTCTATGTCTCTGTGTCTGTTTCTGTTTTGTAGATAAGTTTATCTTTTTGTGTCTTTGTTTTTTGATTTTTTTTTTTTAAGATTCCACATGTGAGCGATCTCATATGGTATTTTTCTTTCTCTTTCTGGCTTACTTTTCTTTGAATGACATTCTCCAGGTCCATTCATGTTGCTGCAAGTGGCATTACTTTATTATTATTTTATGGCTGAATAGTAGTCTATTGGAGAAATATACTACAGTCTCTTTATCCAGTCATCTTTCAGTGGACATTTAGGTTGTTTCCATGTCTTGCTATTGTAAATAGTGCTGCTGTGAACATTGGGGTAAAAGTGACTTTTTGAGTTAGGGTTCCTTCTGGATATATGTCCAGGAGTGGGATTGCTGGGTCATATGGGAGGTCAATTTTTTGTCTTTTCAGGAACCTCTATACAGTTTTCCACAATGGCTCCACCAAACTGCATTCCCACCACAGTGCAGTAGGGTTCCCAATTGTCCGTAGCCTCTCCAGGATTTACTGTCTGTGAACTTCTGAATGATGGCTATTCGGACTGGTGAGAGGTGAGTCTTGATTGCAGTTTTGATTTGCATTTCTCTGATAATGATATTGAGCATTTTTTTCATGTGCCTATTGGCCATTTGTATGTCTTCATTGGAGAAAAGTTTCTTTAGGACTTCTGCCCATTTTTGAATTGAATTGTTTGTTTTTCTTTCTTATTAAGTGTAAAAGCTGTTTACATATTCTGGGAATTAAGCCCTTGTCAGTTTCATTTATTGCAACTATTTTCTCTCATTTCATAGATTGTCTTTTTGTTTTGCTTTTTGTTTCCTTTTCTGTGCAAAAGCTTGTAAGTTTAATTAGATCCTACTTGTATTATTTTGATTGTATTTCTATTGCTTGAGTAGACTGCTCTAGGAAAACATTGTTGAGATGTATGTCAGATGTTTTGCCTATGTTTTCTTCTAAGAGGTTTATAGTGTCTTGTCTACATGTTTAAGTCTTTAAGCCATTTTAAATTTATTTTTGTGTATGCTGTGAGGGAGTGGCCTAACTTCACTGATTTACATTCAGCTGTCCACTTTTCCCTACACCATTTTCTGAAGAGGCTGTCTACTCCATTGTATGTTCTCACCTCCTTTGTCAAAGATTTAATGACCAAAAGTTTGTGGGACTATTCTTGGTAATTTTGTTTATCCATTCATTGATGGATGGATATTGTTTGTAACCTTTGGCTACTCTGAATGATACTGCCATGAATATTGATGTGCAAGTTTTTGTGAGAATATGTTTTCATTTTGTTGGCTGTACAGTTGGCCCGCCATATCTGTAGTTTCCACTTCATGGATCCAGATGGCTGGTTGTAAAGGGACTCGAACATCCTTGGATTATGGTATCCAGGGTGGGGGGTTCCTGAAACGAACCCCCCGAGGATACTGAGGGATGACTCTATATGTAGGAGTGGAATTGCTGAGCCATATATTTCTAACCTTTTGAGGAAACACCGGGCTTTTCCAAAGAAGCTGCACCATTGCTCCTTTCCAACGGCTGCATATTGAGGGTTCCCATTTCTCTGCCTCCTGACCGACACTTGTTATTGTCCATGTTTTGATTATAACCATCCTAGTGAGTGTAAATTCAGATATCATTTTGATTTTGATTTCGCAAGTGATGCTGAGCATCTTTTCATATGCTTATTGGCCAATTGTGTATCTATTTAAATACTTGGCATATTTAAAAATTGGGTCGATTTTCTTTGTATTGGTCAGTTGTAAGCATTTGTTTTATATCCTGGATACTAGTCTCTTATTAGATATATGCTATGCAAAATTTTTCTCCTATTCTGCAGATTGTCGTTTCACTTTAGTTTTTTTAAACATTAAAACAATTTCTTTCTAGGGGAGGTAATTAGATTTATTCATTTTATTTTTCTTGCTAAGCACGCACTCTATCACTTGAGATACACCCTTCCCCTTCATTTCACTTTCTTGATGATGTCCTTTGTAACAAATGGTTTTAATTTTGATGAAGTCAATTTTATCTTTCTTTTTTTTCACTTGTGCTCTTGGTATTGTATCTAGGAAGCCATAGCATATCCTTGAACCACAAAGATTTAAACTATGTCTTCTTTTAGAAAGTTTATACATTTAGTTTTTACGTTTCCGTCTGTGATCCATTTTGAATTAATATTTTATTTGTTATATAAAATACGGGGGTCCAGATTCCAGATTCATTCTTTTGCCTTCAGATACCCAGGTGTCTCTGCACCATTTGTTGAATAGACTATTCTTTCAATGGAGTTTTGTTGGCACATTTCTGGAAAAATGACTGTAAATGTAAGTTTCCCCCCTGGATTTTTTATTGTTTCTCATAGATTTATGCATCCAAACTTATGCCAGTACCATAATGACTTGAGTACTATAGATTTGTAGTAACCATTCAGTGAGTCCTCCAACTTTGCTCTTCTTTTTCAAGATTGTTTTGGCTGACCTGGGTCCCTTGCACTTCCATATGAATTTTGGCATCAGTTCTTCAATTTTTGCAAAGAAGTCAGCTGGAATTTTGATAGGGATTCCATTAAATTTGTAGATCACTTTCGGGAGTCTTAACATTTTTAACAATATTGTCTACCATTCCATGAACATGGGATGCCTTCCATATATGTAGATGTTTTAATTTTTTTTTTGGTGATACTTCAAAATGTTCAATGTGCAAATCTTGTAAAATTTTGTTAAATGTATCTCTCATTTTATTATTAATGCTGTTGTAATTGGAAAGGCTGAGCTTCCTAAGGGTGGGACTATATATCAATTTATTTATTTCTAGGATTCCTACACAGCAAATACCCTAGATTTATATTTGCTACATAAATCTATCCACAATTCTTCCCACCCCTGTGTCATAAGAAACCAAGACCCAGGTTAAGCTACCTGAACACTTATGTGGAAGTGAGAAGTGAGACCCTTGGGTGGGGCTTTGTGCAGATTATACTGAAAGCTTATTCATTATGGCTTCATCTTAATTTCTTTTAAACAATCCTTTCAGTGTATATAGTCAGATACATTAAGAAAATGCCCTTTCGATGTGTGGAGGAGCTAAGACTATAATTTTCAAATAATTTCTAGTGAGAGTGTTGTACTTGAAACTAATTTGCATCAATCTTTGAAGATTTATGTTTCAGGAGCTTTGACTATATAATAACTGTCTTTATTCAATAACTACAACTAAATGCTCAAACAACATGTAAGAGTTTGAGCAAACTGCCCCCGCCCTGTAGTGCTGGTTGGCTGCAGCTGTAACTGGAGTCAAGTCTTACCTATCCCAGTACGCTTGGGTGGATCTGCTCAAAGGGGTTCGTCCAATAGTTTGTCGGTAGTCTTTTGGACAAAGCTATAAAGCATTGATTTAAGGTTGCTGGAATGGAATCTATTTTATTAATATTAAGTAAGCACATATTGAGTGCTTACTGTATGTTGGGAATTGTCCCTCAGCCTCACATGAATATTATTTCGCTTAAAACCTCTCATATTTCCTTGTTATTCACACTTTACAGATAAGGAGTCTGAGTATTAGGTTTTCTCTCTTTTGGGGGGAGCTCATTATCAATGATGGGAAGTTGTAAGGAAAAAGATACTGATTCATCCAGAGAAAACATTTTTCTGAGAGTCAGCACTGAAGAGGGTGATCATTGTTTGAGTAAGACGAGCCCCGGGTTGTACGGAGTCAGCATCCCTGTCCTGGACACGGCACGTGTAGCACTGCGTGGTGGGTGAGGCGGTGCGTCCGCGCAGGGAACGCGGATGCCGGGCCATTGGGCTGTGCTCAGGCCCGGTGGGGCTTTCTCCTAAGGGAAGTGGAACGTCATTGTCAGAATTTAAGTAGGGGAGAGGGGTGCTCTCGTAGATCACTTTTGTCTTGTAGAATGCTTAGAAACATTTAGAAGGCTCGGCAGGAGGTGATGTGATAAGTCAGAGTAGGGTGGCTGTGAGGTGTAGCAGTGTTCAATATTCAAATGGTTTTCAGTCCCAGGTTTGTGGCTCAGTAGCCGTGTCACTTTGGATGACGCACTCAAGGAAGTGAAACAATTTATCTTATTACTTGAAGCAGTGATATACCGACTTCCCAGGACTTCTGTGGAGATCCAGTGAGATAACGTGTGCACAATGTGCAGCGTGGTCACCAGCACAGAGTCAGTGCTGAGGGAGTGCCAGTGAGAACTTTGTAGGTGAGGTGTGGGTGGTGTGACTCGTTGACTGAGGAAATTGGGCCCTGAAGGAGGGGTCCAGTCACATCTGTGAGTGATGGGACTGAGCTGGGAGAGGCAGAGGGTGGAGTTGGAGGTGCCCTTGAAACATCTAAGTGCAGTGCCACAATCACAGAGGAGGTCTAGGCCCGGGCTCTGCATTTTCCTATAATCTCAATCCCTGAGGACGCCAAGGTATTGATCATTGAAAGTGAAGACATACTTACAGGACAAGTGAATAGTAGTATCATCTCTGTCATCAAAGCTCACGTCTCTTTATTCATCACTCACTTTGCTAATTGGGTACTTACAGAGCTCAATTCACCATCCTCACCTGGGCTCAGGCTCCACAGAAAAGATCTTGTGAGTCTCCCTCTTTTCCAGAAGAAAACACATTTAGCTGGTAGACTTCTCTACTTCGCCAGACTTAGAATTTTAGTTTGTTGATTTAATTCTGTTTTCTGTTGGCCGTCTCCTGACAGGAGAGACATTTTACCTCATGGTCAGGTTTCAATTAGCTGTTACTGAGAACTGCTGATCTGATCCATAGTGTATTTTTTCTATTAACTTTGTAGAGTACTTATCACTTTTCTGTCTTTGGACTTTAATTTTGTTTCGTCTTCAATGTTCTATCCTATTTGGGGCCTTATTTTATTTTTTAATTCAAAAATGTCTGTTAGCAGTTAAGAAAACAAAAGCAAATAAAAAATGCACATGATAGCTAGATTTAGAATATATCTAGTGTGTTTTCTGTCTCGGCAATGGAGGGTTCTAGAAACTCTTGAAAACCTTCATTACATAAGTTCCTTAAAATGCTGATTAAGAAATAAGACCTTCCTTCCTCATCTTTCAAGCTGCACAGCTAATTGTCAAGAAAGTGAGGGGAAATCCTCAGAAGCCAAGTCAACCAGAAAGCAGGGATTCTGGGAGATACACGAGCCTTAGAAGCCCTGGGGGCCAGTTGGCTCCTGAACTGAGTTTCAGTTGCCTTGACCGGAGGGCAGGAGGTGAGCCCCAGGCCTCTCACACTGGGAGTTGGATGGCTTTTCTTATGTAAGGCCAAGCACATCCTGAGAATCCTGCTTTATAAAAGGGTGAATTAGAAAGAAAAGTAAAAAAAGCATTCCTCAAGGCAAGGAAGTAAGGAAAGTCAATTTTTTTGGAAGCGGGGAAAAATAACATATCCAATGTAAGTATTTAGTTTAAATCTGTTCTGGCATGAGAGTGACAACAAACTCCTGGCAGAAAATCACAGCTCCTCCCGGAAAGAGAAGTTGTGTTTTGAATGAATCAGTGGGCAGCCATTCCGAAAAAGGTCTCCAGAGTCTTCTGGATCAAGATACTGGACCCAAACACCTCCCTTCCATGGTCTCATTTAAATAACCAGAAAGGTTTTAAAGGAAAGAAGCCATAATCATAGTTCTATTTATTGACATTAATATATGCTAGGAATTCAGAGGTGACTATGGAGTTGTCACCTCTTTTATGGACCTTACTTTCTATTTCACATAGTTGGGGTACTTGGTGGAGGGTGGTGTTAGTCTGTTGCAATTAGCCAGGACAGGAGTTTAAGAAAGCAGTGAAGGGCGGGTGACATTTTTAGCTGAGGACAGTCCTGTTCAGTTGGTTTGTAATTGCAGGCTCGTTGAGTTGTCACTGGAGGGAATTGATCTTATGGAGTTTGGACTTAACTCAGGCCTCTTCAGAATGGACAAGTGAACCTGGAGAAAGACAGTCAAATCTGTACAGACATTAAAGTCCACGTGAACGTGCTGTATCACTGAGCCAAAGATAGGACAAGTAGGCAGCACCTCTTGAGGACAGAGGAGTGGTTTTTAAGGTTCTCCAAGAATGAAGCCCAGGGAACTGGGATGGCCAGTTGTCAAACTGTGACGTTGCTCTTTGGATGGTGTACCCACCGAGGTTATTGGCCGTTTATAGGTTTCCATTTCTCTTTAATGCATGACAGGTGATGAGGACGTGGGCATACACTTTTGACACCTTGTCGAAGTGACTGGGTACCTGCCTAGAAGGGCGGGCACAGCTACGGCTGCGCCATACATCTTGCCGCCCATCCCGTTCCCTGGCTCCGTGATCACGGCAGAGTGGTTCCTTGATGACCTGTCCGTCTCCTCTGTGACATCGTAACCCAACAAAATACCGGAGCGTATTAGCTTGGCTTTGTTCTTTTCCATCCTTCCCTTCAAATGATGATGACTGATAATGGACCCAGTTACGTTTGCAGATGATTTACACGTAGTGCTGTCAGTACAAACCTTGTAATCCCCACTGTGTGATCTAGAGAAGAAAGTTACATTCTTTCCAAATTGTTTTGATGCACTTATGTGGGAAAATGATGTACGTTTGAATATGTATTTCCTCTCTGAATCATCATGGCTACAGATGAATATTTGTAGACATGGAATGAGTTTACTGTATTTGAACTGTATGGTCCCCTAAATTCTCCCCAGCTTTTTAAAGTCATCACTGGATTGCTACCTCCACAGTGTCCCAAAGCATCCACCACTGCCTGTTCTTCGGACACTGTGAGTTTCCAAGTTGGAGAAGGCTGCTGGCTGTTGAGGCATTCTCTGGCACATCTCTGGCTGGTTGATGTGAGCTTAGCACACAAGACTTGGCAGACAGTATCTAACCATGGTCACGTCCATTTCTGGAACACTCATGGAGGATTTTACACCTATGCTAGTGGCATACGTTATTTCTTTTAGTTTTCAAAACAATCATAATTAGATTTTATCACCTGTATTAATAAGGAAACTGTCAAAGCGAGTGATGTGCAGACTTTGGACTGGAACACGGGTCTTTCTGATCCCTATCTCTGTTCCCTCCCCAGCCTATCCTTCCAGATGTCCAGGAGACTCTTCCTCAGTCTTGAGTTTCCCGCTGATGTTACCACTGTCTTTGTTTCTGGAGAGGAAAACAAGTCTAAACTTACTTTCCAGTTGGAAATGGAATGGAGAGTTAACGTTGGAAGCCGGGAGAGTCTGTCCTGTGATGAAGCGGTCTCTGAGCCACTTCCATGGGGACGTCACGTCACTGTCTGGGCCCCTTGCACAGCCTGTGCACAGGTGATAAGCCAGATGTGCTGAGCAGTCCTACCGGACAGGGAAGTGCATTGGAAATGAGTTTGGGTATTTGGTTTCATTACATATGTTCCTGAGGGCCTTGGCCTGGCACTTCAAATGGGACCACTCCCTGTCCCACAGACTCGTGCTCTGGGCCCGTGCAGACTTAAAGTGGCCTCAGCCTGAGGCTCAGGGCCCGTGGTGATGAGGAGCATTTTAGTCCAGTGTCTGCCGGAGGCTCTGACACTTCTGGGCCATGGGAATTTGTCCAGGATGATAATAAATCCTCCCCGAGATTCAGATTTCCTTGCCTGTGAGCCGGGGTAGTAATAGTTTCTGAAATGATTGTAATGATTCAGTAATGGGCACAGAGTGTGCTGGCAGGTAGCTGATGTTTAAGGAGCAGAATTCGCAGTCACTCTGTCAGCCTCTCACTGTGTGCTCTGTGCTTTGAGAGGTTGTGTGTTTGGTGAAAGTCCCGCCCAAACCCTAGGGTGTAGATGAACTGTTGTTCCTTTACTTTCCCGTCCTTTTCCTCTTTCCCTTCTCTGTGTCCCATGTTTAGGTAGCAGATTCCACTCTTTCAGGGAATACGGAACTTTCTAGTAAAAGGAGAGGCGGAACGCGGAAAGGAGGGGCCCAGAGGGGGTCTGGAGCATCTGCACAGCGCTGCTTCCCTGCATTTCTGCATCCGGTCCCATCAGTGCATGAAGTCAGCCTTCCTCTTCCTTCCTGTGTCGTTGGGCCTCTGTTTTAAGGGAAAATTTTTTACGGGTCTTTTTTCAATTACATGTTTCGTTCAGATGCTTGTTGCTTTTCTCCCTGTGCTTCAGCATTCCTAGGAGAGAATTCAGCAGTGCAGCATCCTCTCCGAGCTCTATGAGATGATCGGCTTCCACCGCAATTCCGCCTTCTTCAAGCGGGTGGCCCCCGTGCAGCGCGCGGCCCCCGGCATTACGGAGCCTGGCGGGAAGGCCTGCTACCGACTCCTTCTGCAGACGCTTCCTGGCTACAGTCTGTCGCTGGATCTGCAGGACTTCAGCAAAGGTGTTGGAACTAAAACATTGCTTCAGTCCCATTAACCATGCCTGGTTTGGGCCCTGCTGTCCTGTCTCATCAGGGTGATTTCTGATTCGTTTAGAATAGGGCTCAGCAGACTTTTTCTGTCAAGGGCTTGGGAGTAAGTATTTCAGGGTCTGCAAACCTCCTGATCTCTGGTGCAGCTGCTCAGCTCTGCTGTTCAGACGCCAGAGCATCCGGACATTCCACACACCCACAGAGCTTTATTAACAGCGGTGTCTGGGGCTGGATTCAGTGTATGAACTGCAGTTTGCCCCCACAGCCTCCTCACTATTGACGCCTGCAACAGAGCATGCATTTGCGACAATGGGTGAACCTGCACTGACACGTCATCATCACCCAGAGCCCAGACTTGACACTAGGATTTACACTTGGTGGTGTGCACTCTGTGGGTTTGGACAGATGTGCAATGACATGTATCCACCGTCACAGCATCATACAGAGTAGTCTGTCTTAGTGACCTTAAAATGCTCCGTGCTGCACCTCATTCATTGCTCCTTCCCCTCTAGCCTCTAACAGCCACTGATCTTTTAGTCTCTGTGGTTTTCCCTTTCCCAGAACACCATACAGTTGGAATCAGACAGTTGCGGAACCTTCCCAGATTGGCTTCTTTCCCTTAATAATATGCATTTAAGGTTCCTCCATGTCTTTCCATGCCTTGATAACTCATTTCATTTTAGCACCAAATAATAGTCCATTTTCTGGCTGGACCACAGTTAATCCATTCACCTACTGAAGAACACCTTAGTTGCTTCTGAGTTCTGGTGATTATGAATAAAGCTGCTATTAACATCTGTATGCAGTTTTGTGTGTGGACATAAGTTTCCACTTCGTCGAGTAAACACCAAGGAGCACAGTTGCCGGATCATGTGTTAGGAGTACGTTTAGTTTTGTAAAAAATTGCCAGACCGTCTTCCAAAGTATCTGGGCCATTTTACATTCCCACCAGCAATGCATGAGAATTCCTGACGCTCCACATCCTCACCAGCATTCGGTGCTGTCAGTGTTCTGCGTTTTGGCAGTTCTGACAGGTGTGCAGTGGTACCTCGCTGTTTCAGTCTGCATCCCCTTGATGACAGATGCTGTGGAGCATCTTTCCATAGACTTCTTTGGCATCTAGATTTTTTCTTTGATGAGGTCTTTGTCAGGAATTTTGCTCATTTTTAATCAGGTTGTTCATCCTTCTTGTTGAGTTTAAAGAGATTTTGGTATATTCTGGATATCAGCCCCTTATCAATGTGTCCCTGCCCTTCACCTGCAGCACCGGAGTTGTCCTTTGGGTCTCAGTGGAGTGTCAGTTCTTCAAAGAGGTTCCCTGTCTTCCCTCAGCCTAAATACTGTCCTTGTATTTTTCACTTTCATTGACTCATTTTGTTCTTTTTAAATAGCATTTCCCATAATTTGTAAGTATATTAAAAAAAAAAAAGGGCAATGATTGAACACCACCTCCCCCACCAGGCTGTGTGCCCTGTGAGAGCAGAGGCCCTGTCCCCACTCACTGTTTCCCATGACAGCACATGGCACATGTCCATGTAAAAGTGTGTAACGTGGGGCCAAACCTGATGAGCAGCTATGATGACATGTGTTGGCTACCATTTATTGAGTAGACTTTGTTTCTGATGTAAATTATTAAATCACATGAATGAAACTTGTTTGTTTTGAAAAATAAAACAACAAAGCACACCTCCATTTAATTGGTACTTTCTACTTAGCCTTCTGACACAGGAGGGGATGTTCACAATAATTTTCTGGAGGATGTTGGGGAGGTAAAGTAAGAGAGTGAGATCAAATAAAGTAAAAATGATAACTATCAGTTGGCTTTATTTTCACTAAGACATAATAGTTACTTTAAACCCTATCTCAGCTGTTGTTCTGTTATTTTAAACATTTCTCATAGAATAAAATGGAAGCCCACTAAACCCTGAAAGGGAAATTGTGTGCTCAGGTCCTGAAAATTGTTTATGTCTATTTCTTGAAATGCACATTTTCCCTGTTGGTTACAGAAATTCGAGGCGGGAACACAGCCGTGCGCTGTGTGTCTGCCGGGTTCACGGGCTGCTCACTGTCATTTTCATTTTCTTGTGTTGCAGTTTATGAAGGTTTTCCCATGAGATATATTGCTCAGCCTTTTCCTGAATGAAGGATTGAATTTTCCACAGGAAATCTTATGAAAGAGAGTGACAAGGCACATGGGTTTCCCAAAAAGGAATACTTGATGTAATAAACTCTCACTATGGTGAACCTTTTTTAATACAAGCCAGTTGAAAATTTTATCACTAGGTCATAGGCCACAAATCTGTCTTAAGAATAAAAAGATTCAAATTTTATAGAAGAAGCAGTTTGAATCAAGTAGAAATTATGATTTGTACACTAGTTGGTGTTAGAAATTATACTCAGTCTTATCATAATTGCCTGTGGTAGGAACTGGATTATTATTTATTTATTAAAAAAAATCCACTAGCTGCTATTTGCCCCATTCTTGATGCAGCAGTGCTGAGGTTAGTTAAGTTGGGCCATTTAGGATTGTTAGCTAGGTTTTCCGGACATTGATTTCAGCCTCTTTACCTTTTTTACAACCTCTTCTTTTGTATCGGCCTTTGGTCTTTTGACAACGTGGAAATACTGCACGGATCTGCCTTTCCCTTTTTTCCTGTCTTTGTGGGAAAAGATTTCTGAAAGACAAACTACTAGGATATTAAGGATTTTGTGTGGGGTAAGTTTGTTCAGTTCTAAGGATTTCAATTAATACGTATTAATACTTGCTATTCAGCTAATGACAGTAAAATTATAAACTAACTAAAGTATACATGAGTAAGTATAGTACAATAAGCCAATCACCCAGATTAAGGAATTCACAAACTTTTCCATATTTCCTTTATTCAGACCTTTGTTCTTTTATTTGTCCTTTGTTGAAGTATTTGACAGCAAATCCAAGAAGACATGTCATTTTACCCTATATGCTCAAGTAGGCATGTCTGAAAAATGAGGGCCTTTTTTTGATCAGGTTTTTCCATTTGACCCATGTGCTCATTAAGTACCAGCTTTATCATGCATCTCACTAGGCATTAGGGATCCTTGGGGCAATGAGACAGTCCTGGCTCCCAAGGAAGTAAGGGCTGATGGAAGAAACCAACACAGGAGCTTGGGTGCCTCACTTAAGGTCCCTACTGGATGACACCAATTGGACAAAATTTGTGCACAATACAGTAGGATTCACAAAAGGGACTAGTCAGACTTGTAGGGCAGGCCGTGAGAGAGGCGGTCAGCAGGGCTACAAGAGGAGGACTCATTTGATCAGAATCTGAAATCCTTTCTGCCAACCTTTCTACCAAGCCCCCAGGGCCCATCACACAAAACCCTGTGCTGTAACTGTTTTTGATTCCAGTTACCACATCTCCTTCAGGAAGGATTTTAAGGTGGAAAATATTTAAAATCAGTAATTGTTGCCAGAAGGGACATAGAACAAGGAACATGTAAACAACACAAATGTCTATCAGCACATGACTGGATAAAGACGAGGTGATACATATATACAATGGAATACTACTCAGCCATAAAAGATGCCATTTGCAGCAACATGGATGGACCTGAAGACTGTCATTCTAAGTGAAGTGGGGTGGAAAGAGAAAGAAAAATGCCATATGACTTCATTTATGGGGAATCTAAAATTAATAGCAATAATAATAAGACCACAAATGAACTAAATATTGTTTTGATTTCTTGAATATATGCAAGCATATCTGACTGTCCTTTGTGATTGGATTACCATATTCTGTTTATTCTTTTGTAGATGTCCTTATTCCTCTGGTAACTAAATTTAAAAATCTAAAGCTCTAATCTGTTCTTATGAAACAATAATTAGTACATATATGTAAACTAAAAAGTGCAGTATGCTCTATATATGTATTTACATGCAATATGTGTATGTGAAGTTGAACTGTAAAAATTCTACCTGATAAAACTGAAAAAGGAAAAAAATAAAAAATTTATTTTAGAAAAACACCCCTCTTTAGATATTAAAACGTTCATTTCTGAGATTCTGTGAAAGACAGCATGGAAGTAGGTTTTTAAGATTTTCTCCTTGCTCCTCGGTGAGCAGCCTGGGCTGCACAGCTTGGCCGCCACAGGCCCCCAGGACTTGCCGGCTTGCTCCTCACTTGTTGGGAGGAAGATTAGCTGCTTCAGGAATATTTATGTTCTTAGAAGTTGCTGAAAACCCCACAGAGCTTCTGTTTACATGGAGTGTATCTGTCAATATACCCCATTATAGAAATTAGAACAGAAAATTTAAACCCAAGAACTGACAAGCACACGCTGTCCCAGCACGTGGTCAAAGCAGTGCTGCCACGGTGGCGTGTGTTGGTTCTAGAAAAAATGCACCATACAGTCAAGAATGAGGGTGAACCCACAGATCTCATCTCAGCAATGCTATGAAGAGGTGGGACCCAAAGCCCCTAAAAGAGTGCTGAAGTCCCCAGAAGTCCCAGAACACACAGAGCCATGGGACCAAGAATCAAGTGTCTCATGGATCACCAGCTGTGGAGACCGCGTCCTGGGTCAGGAGGAGCAGAATTAGGGATAGAAGGCACACAGTCCTATTGACAGCAAAGCTTTAAAGGTTTTGAATTGACTGAAAGTTTGGTAAGATTTGCATTTAGACTACTACATTTCCTCTCCTGGAGACGTTAGAAGGAAAACACTGATTAATAGAGGATGATTGTAATGGATTAATTATGATACTGATGACATGGACTGCGAACACTAACCCTGCACTCAGTGTAGACTAAGCCTTTTATGTACACAATTCATTAGGTCTCCACACCCCTGCAACGTGGCATTAAGCACTCATACAACCATGAAACCAGTGACTATAAAACAGTCACAAGCCTTCCTCTCCAGCATGAGGTAGCAAAACCAGTAAGGGTTTTCAATGACAAAAGCCAAAATCACATATTTTTGGAAAAGAAAGCAAATGAAACACTGAAGAACAATAAACCAAAAGAGCAGATGGAATGGAAAATTTTATTGAAGAAAGCAATGATTGATTCAATTAAAACAGCTAATGTCCCTGGTATAATTGAACCATCAATCCAAATTTTTGGAAAAGTGGGTTGTGAAATTACTGTTTCATTTAATATTGGAATTCCTATTTGGACCAATTTGATATGCACCACTGGTGTGAGGTTAGATATTTAGGTAAATAACAATATTCCTATTTTTTAAGTTAACAGGAAACATAACACAGGACTCCAGATTTAGGGAGAGAATGCAAAAAACTACTATCATACTCCATCCAGTAAGGACAAGTGTCCCTGCGTCACCAAAGCAATGAGAATTTGCAGAAAGAAAACACAGTTCCAATTGTGACAAGTACGAGACCGTGAGCCATGAGTTACGAGAACAAGCAACTGTTTAAATGCCATGGGCAAATTTTTTTTATCATCTTGAAAACATCACTGATGTTCTAGGTAAGAAAAATAATTGTTTTACTAGCAAATCCAACTGACACGGGAGTTTTTCCAAGTGAGAAGGTGATTCCAAAAAGTGCAGTAAAATGAGTAAAGATGATCTGCGCAGTGACGGAGATGGTCTTAGACTAACCAGCACCACGATTCCCGGTTTTACACTTGCTCTCTGCTCATCACCTCTGACACAAGAACTCATCAAATGATTGTTTTTTCTTTAGGGAAAAAAAGATAAATAAAATCTAAATACAAGATGTGGTATGTAAAGCGGTAATGAAGTTTTCTAACCTTATAATGCAGCCAGTGTAATGTAGCACTTATTCGGGCACTAGAATTTTTTAATTTCTTTCTTTTATACCCTATTTCTATCCTAAAGGAGACACTTAAAGTTTTCTACTTTATTCAACGTATCTTGTGAGGGTTGTGATATACACTGGTATGGCAGTTTTAAGAGATTCAAAATCGCCTCTTTGGTTGTGGTCAGGAAAGACAAGGCTCCCTCACAGCTGCGACGGAGAAGGAATCCCCAGAGTCAGCCTCCGGGCAGCTTCCGAACCGCATTTGCTTTCACTTGGCACAGGACACCATCAGCAAGTGTAACTCTGACAAGGAGATTTCCCCAGGGAATTGGGAGGTGCTCTAACATTCTGAAGCCACTTGTTTCCCAGTTAGGTAAGGGTTGGAAAAATAGTTTATTAGAAGTGACTCCCTTTGTATGTGCCTTTTGTCCTGAGTGGTCACTAATTAGCATAGAATATAAAATACCCCATAATATAAGAATTTAGGCAAAACATCTTTCCATCTACCTGTCTATTTGTTTATCATATTTATAGTTAGGTTACATTTTCTATGACGTTCACTTCCGGGCACCAGAAAAGAAAGGTTACAAAATATTTATTGTCAATAGGGGGGACTGGGTCTAAGGGTTAAAAACCACTCCTGCTAACAATAAAAACCATATAATAATTTTAATCTCAGTTGCATCAGACCTTCCAGAATTACTCCTTCAATTTCACTGTTAAAACAGTAATGGAATCTCTGTTCTTCCAAGACTTGGGCCTGATCACCACCCATCCAGATATCTGTCTGTGGGTCCCTACTTGTCCTCGAGGCCCCCGAACACACCTTATGTGGTGAACTTTCTTCAGTGTCCCTACTGTAGGGGAAACCAGGAAGTCCCAGGCACTATCCAGGATTCACACCTACCTGCAAAAATCAAAGTCATGTGACTGAAACGGGACAACCCAGGTGGAGTTATAGGACTGAAAGCTCACCAAAAAACAGGTTTGGGGGCCTAACCCAAGCCCTCCAGCTCCTAAAATCAAGAAGGACAGGGAGTCCCAATTAGCCACGAGACTGGGGTCTTCATTACTCCATGAATAAATGATTTGTTCCAGTGCCACCTTTAGACAGGGAACCCCAGAACCCAAACTTGGAAGCACCCCGTCCCCTCCCCTCTGAACAAATATTCTCTCAAGACACGTAGTGAGAGATGGGAGCCCCGATGAGCTCTGGAATAAGATGCAATCTGAAAGACTGCTGATAACAAATGGTGTGGAGCTCGGGCAGCCCCCAGGGCCACCAGCCTTTCTGGTACCCACACTTCCATCCACAACAGTTTCTTCAGGACCCTTATGCACACATAACCATCAAACAAAAATGATTGCTTAGACATATTTTAAGAGAAATAACATGAGAATGCCAAATTCAAGACAAGTCAGAGTAAAGACCCCAGAGTATTTACTGAATGAGATCTCACTTGTGCTCCACAGTGAGCTTTAAACCCTTAGGACACAGTCATGGAACAGTAGGCATTTTCTTTCTTTCCTCCAAGTTGGCTTTACTGCAGAACTCCTTAAACACTGGAAGACTCTGGATCCCACCTCTACTACTTACACAAAGGGCTCATCTCACCATTTGGAGTGGGATCAGCGATGGTGCAGCCGGCTTCAGTGTGCGCACTGCCGTGCCCAGCTCCCCGAGGAGCAGAGCTCCCCCAACGGGCACTGCAGTGCCTGCGAGAATCAGGTGTCTGATGAGTGAGCCTGGGGCGGGCAAGACAGGAAGCAAGCACCGCTTCCTCACACTCTGCAGGTGATCTCTGTGTCATCTTGAATAAATACAGTCAGCATTAAAGATGTTTGGCAAGAGGGTAAAAGTTAAGGCCTCCCCAAATCTCCTCGCATTCCTTTAGTGGGAGTCCTGTTAGAACACATGGTGACAAGAGACGCTGGCTTTACATTCGCACGTTGCCCTCAGGGCTGCAGGTGAGGCCACGGTGCTGCCTCCGCCCCACCTCCTGCCCTCGTCCCCCAGACTTCACAGGGGCCGCTGACTCATTTCTCTGACTTTCTCTCCTTGGTATTGCTGCTCTTCCAGCTTTTAAGAGCTCATAAGAACCTCACCAGAAAATCTTTAACAATGAAAGCAAATCAAATGAAATCAACCACAGAAACACACTGCCTTCATCATTACTTTACATTTTAGGAAGAAATTCTTGAAGATGACTCCCTGACCTGAAGGGATGGATGGAGGAGAAAAGAAAAGAAGACAAGCATTTTTGGCCCACAAAAAATGAAAGGTAACCAGATGGTGGCTAGTTTTCATTGCACCTCTCTGCCCGCCCAAATTTCACATGCCCCTCCCAACTCAACTCATCAGAAATCGACTGAAGGAGACGGCTTTGCAAATTTATTGGAAGCCAAAGAAATCGCTCCAGAAACAGTCTCCCAAACCCAGCGAGATCACTGTAAACTGACCAGTGCCAGGATCTGAATACTAAAACACACAGATTCAAACTCCGACACCCTCCCTGGTGGGTGTACTTACCGTGAAGGTGTTGCCGTGAAATTTGTCAGCATCCAACATATAAAAATGAATGGGACACCAGTTTTCAACATCACAGTCCCTCTGAAACAACTGATAGTCAATTAGCGTTTGTCGGCAGCAAAAGTCGATTTTCTCCCCTGCACGTGGAGATCAACACACAGAAGAGACTGATGATCCCCGCTGCGAGTGTAGCTAAGTGTGTCTAAGCAAACTGGCTCCATCAGCCTCCTGATGAGCAGGGGAGTGTGTGAGCCGCGGGGCTCTGCAGACTAATGGCCAGGCATTGAGGGCGCTTCCTTACTTTGGGGAGAAAACGCGGAAGCAGCACTCGCTGTAAATAAATTCTAATTAAAATTTCAGGTGCAGTTACTGCAGCATAACCCAGGCCAATAGATGAGGCTCCCTCCGTGCTGTCCAGTCATGTGAGCCAGGCTCATTATTGTACCTGTGTGTTTGGTTTAGCAAGTGAATCATGTCTGTTTTCTGGAAATTACATAAGGGTGGAAAACCTTCCAAACATGTTCATTTATTTGCTGTGGAATTTGTTTAATACTCTTAAGAACATTTACAATGACAACCTTCTTAAATAAGCATCTTTGCCCGACAGACATTTCCAGGCACATGTGCCAAAACCTAGGACAACCCAGAAGCAAAATCAAATCCGTTTCAGCTGCACAGCACCACAGAATGCGTCCAGTTTGCGAGTCAACGATTTTTTTCTCCACACCCTTTTACACTTCTGCCCAAATTAATCAGCTTCTGCTTCTCTTGTATAGTGAGTATCGTATGACTCATCTTCTCTGCCTGTAAAATGGAAATGGGAGATAGTTCTACCCAATAAAATGTCATAGAACTAAACACCAAAATTATATATATTAAAAAAAAAAAGCCAGGGCTTTATGCTGTCCAGGGATATGAATCATTTATTTAATGTGTCAATTGTTACAAGAATAAACTTTTCTAAATGTAAAACCTCCTCAGAAATCTTCAAGTACTTTTCAAGAAAAATATCACAGAAAATTTGTGAAAAGTATTTAAAGGAAAACCATTTTTAACTGAATCATATTCTAGGCACACTGAATAAATTCTCTTTAGAGAACTCCTACTTTTTTTTTTAATAAATGACCTATAAAAATACACCCAGCATTAATCAGTAAATCTTCATTCCTTATTTTTAAAATTCTTAAGGCATGCTATTTTTCTTACATCAAATGAGGAGGTATTCTCAAGCCAATGGACAACGGAATTACCTAAGAGGACATTATAAACCAGCAAGAGCAACTAGCACTTTGCCAAGCATTCTGCCTGAGAGTCACTCGTACCATCTCATTTTGACCTGACCACTTGGACGTGAGCTCCATCAGCCCATTTAACACATGAAGAAACTGAGGCTGTAGGTGGTCATGTTTCCAGTACTTGATGGAGCCAGGATCCAAACCCGGATCTTTGTCTATAGAGCCTGCGCCTTTACCAGATCACACTTAACATTTCTCACTCTTCAAATGCACTCAGTCCCCGAGGTAACACACCTTCCTTGCGTTTCTGAGAATTTTAGGAAGTACTGAATTACAAGGACTAAGCAGTCATTTGTGTGGGCTAATTTTTTATTTTCTGATTTTCCTGAATCAGCTCAGGCTGAATTCATACTACTTACGAGGAGAAGTCCTGAGGCAGAGGAGAGAGGGGAAGATAAGCCAGACATAAACAATTTCAAGAGATCCAATTCATCAAGGAAGCAAAGTATTAAATAAACCACTTCAGCTACACGCTTGTCAATAAACCTTGGTGTCTCTGTCTCAGCCTGAAGGAGGGTAAGCCCTCCAACCCATCTGCCTTCCAGCCACTTACCCTGGATGATCTTGGTTCCCTCACCTGTGACACGTGTGTTCTCCAGGGAATCTTTGTAGAGATTAAATGATAAAAATATATGCAAAGGGGATACTTATTTGTTAGACAGTAGGCACTAAACAAATAATAAAATTATTTTATTTCATGAAAATGGGAGGTAGGTCTCCCAATTAAACATTCCTGATAGAATCCCAACAAGGACTTCAATTTATCTGCCAGAAATTGTAAAATAACTTTTCTTTTTTAAAGGCTGTATCCATTCTCCCTACTTTTTACCAATCCTGGCTGTTATCCTGAAAATCTATTCCCAGAACTTGGCATCCATCTCCCATATTTAAATCCTTAAAGTTTGAAATTATGATGAAGCTTGGGCACATAAAGATTCACACCATAATTCACAGAATAAACAAAGACCACAGGAACAGGGCCACTTCCAGACCCCGTGTGCTCAGGACAGTCTCCAAACTTCATAAAATCAGATGCATGCTGTTTGAACAGAAAGAAAATTGAATGTGATCAAGGAGGCTGACATAGAGCACTGGCCGGCTCACGAGACGACTCCTTCACCCCTCATCTGACTTAAGTCATCTAACAGTTATCAGTTGACCTCTAACTAAAAGTAAAACAGGGGTAGGGTTGGAAAGTACCATTTTTTCCTACATTATATACATATTGTCAACTAAAAATTGGCACTTGTCATCTGCCTCTGATTTGATTAAGTCATGAGCCGCTGCAGCTGCTGACCTTGAACACCCTCTGAAAGTAGTTCAGGGTGGAGATCAGGAATGGGGCGCTCTGTGCTCTGGGAAAATGGGCAGAAAATCTTTCAGATAGTTAGACATTTTCAGGAAATTTTATGAGCCCAAATTCTTGCATCTCCTCCTATCTAGAAAAGCACTAAAATCATTAACAGAGACACCTGTTCCTCGAATAGCAGCAGCCTCTGACTTAACGTATACTTGACTGCACGTCCGCATTCAATGAAATCTCATATAATGCTGAACTCCCCCTCAAATTCAGAGCAGTTCCTCCGAGCTCTCTGAGATGCTGACACCTGGGCTCTGGTCCTCATTTTGCCCCAGATAAAACTTAACCCACAACTCTCACGTTGTGTGTTTTAACGACAGTACCACAAAAATTAAGCTTACATACTTGAACTCATAGTAAACTTTCACTATCAAACATTTCTTGACTTAAATTACTTTTTAAAAGTAAATAATTATTCCATTTTTTAAATATAGCATCTTTAAATGTAAAGTAACAGATATTTGTGAATCTTAGGAAAATATATTCTGGAAAAATTTTTAGCTAATTAATAAAAAAGCTATTGTGTGGAGTTATAGAAATTCAGAAGTGGAAAAGAATAGTATTGTAACTCAACTTCTTGTTTTAATTGCAGAGATCCCGAGGCCTCAATAGACACATAAATTTGCCTGATTTTATACACTGTCCTTTAACAGAAAGCCTGGAACTAAGATCCTGGTCTTTGAGAAACCAAGACTTGCTCGGCTGGTGCAGGGCTGAATCTGATGAAATTGGGTGGTGAGAAATAACCAGAATGTGGGGGGCTGGGCGAGGCAGTGGAGGAAAGGAGGGTCTCACCTGGTCGTGGGTGAGAAATAGGCTCCCACAGTGCTGGTGTGATGGGCATCCCCCAAGTGCCTGAAAACTACTATTTAGCACACCTGCCACCGAAACGCACACAAGCTGTTTAACTAAAAGGCTGACCAGGAGGCTTTCTCAGTGACACAACAAGCTGTTTTCACGTTAACTCTACAACTACAGGAAGAGAAAGAATAGAAAGCTGATATTAATTATTAATAATTTACACCAAGAGCCAAGGAATTTCCAGGAGAAATATAAAGACTTGTTGGAAGTTTCATTATGTGAACTTACTGCCAATTCAGTTGTCTTAAAAATTGTTCTATAAAATATATTGTCCTTTGCTGTTAAAAATCACATTTGAAAGAAATAATGTTTCTTAACGGTGTTTCTGGAATTTTCTTCTATTTCCTAACACCAAATCTCAGAGCTTTAAAGAAATGGAGGGTTGGAATTTTGTCCACTCTTCTCTAGGCAATTTGTTGTTCCTTCAAAGAACAAGGGGGGAATCACACAGAAAAGCATTTGAGCATCAGGCTGCTTACATTTCCTCTGGAAGTCTTGGAAAATAACGTGGAAATGAACAGCAGGACAGCAACCTGGCGGGAGGGTCACTGGCTAGAAGGTGAGAACAAATGTGTTCTCCAACGTGCTCTGGTAGCCACTAGTTTAAATGAACCGAGCAATTGTTCAAGCATACACGCACCTCTACGTGAAAATCTCAACCGTTACCAACCGCTCAGTGCAGCCCAAAGCAATGGGCGGACTGCAGAGGCCCCCGGCGGCTCATCGTGGTGTCTTACACCATGTGCAGGATGATCGGTTCTTCCCCGCGCACTCCATCCCCTCCCCTCGAGGGAGAAGGCTGGTCCTGAGTTGAGCTTACCTCATAGCAAGCTGTCTCTCAGCCCTCTGTCTAAAGCAAGATAAAAGCAGGAAAGCTACCTGGGACTTTACAGAACCATCCCAAAAGGGAACTGAAGCACCTTTCTTCCCTCCTCTCTGCTGCCTGGAATGTGGACCTGATGGTTGATCCTCAGGCAGCCACTTTGGGCCATCAGGTTGATGGGCTGAAGATAACAGGCATCTTGTTCTCTGACCCAGGGGCCATCATGCAAACCAGCCCTGGGCTACCGATTGCTTGACTTCTTTATGTAAGAAGGAAATACAATTTTAGCATGTTTAAGCCACGGCTGTTATCTGGGGAACTAGGTGTTGTGCATTGCCATGGTAAGACCTAATAATAAAGTTCAATATTCACCAAAAACTCTTTACCAAATAGTTAATAAATGATAAAGAGATCTTGATTTTTGTTTTAATGCTATGAAATGTAAATCAAGTTACAGCATATGCCAGTAAAACAAGACACTGTGGAGATAAACAAAACAGAGTTTGTATAACAGAGACCCAAAGCATCCTCCTCTCTAAGGCACAGAAGGATAGCAGTGACTCTACGTGCCAAGGCTGGAGTCACATGGGCTCCCTGTTTTCCTTGTCTTGGGTTATGTTTTGTTTCCAGCCTTGGGAAAAATGGATAAGACTGCTGGTCAAATCATTTCAGGAGCAGCTTCCATCGTGTAGAACCCATGTCTCTTTCTTTCCTCTGCCTCCTGGAATGTTCTGACACAATATCAGTCCAGCCTTCTAAATTGAGCAAATGGGGCTCAATCAATCTGCTTTTAGACAGAGTTAAAAATAGACATTAAAAAGCATAACTAGGAAATCTTATCTTCCAGAGGTCATTGCACAGATGAAATAGGAGAATATCTGTGAATCACTCTGTAAACACTAAGTACAATACAAACAATATTAGTACTGATTCTATGTTAGATTCATCAATAAAGGAATACAGAACCCTTTCTTACCAGAAGGAAAAGGTGCTTTGTAATTTTCTGTCACTTTAATTCTTCAAAAGTTTCTATAAAATTGATGTCTTTAAAAAAATCAATGCACATTAGGGACTAATTTTAAATCCTTCACATCCCCCGGTTTAACACATATCAAGAATGTTACTATTTCTAGATATTTTATTTAGGAAAGCCTTTGGTATACATGTGGCACAGAGCACGGCAAATTGTCAGTATCACTCAGGATAGGAAAACCATGTCGGATACCCGAACTTGAGGACATGAAGAAGATGCCTGACATGTCCCACTGACCTTTCAAGCTATTCTTTTTCAAACACTTGTTTCTTCTTGGTCCAGAACAGACACGCATTTGTTGATGTGAGACCCTTTAAGTGAAAAGGTCAACCCATCATTGCCACTTTAGAGACTGAAATCTTACCCTCCTCATCCATGTGGACATAGCATCCTTACTTTTTCCGAACATAAAAAATGACAATTGATGACATCTCAGGATGCTCCAATGCAGAGGTCCTCTGCTGCAGTGAGGAGGAAAGAGTCGTGTGCTTCAAGATGTACTTACTGTATTTAGCTCACTTGGCAAGACACGGCAACTTGTCTAAGCTAAAGCTTAAAAGTGGCGAATAGAGACAACATCCATGGCAAAGGGCATTCGGAGGCTAATTCCTTGGCCTCACTTCATCGCTTCTCAAGAGCCGTGGGCAATACCTTGAGAAAGGCAGCAACGTGGTACCCAAGTCTTCAAAAAGCTGCACCTCCACTAGTTGACAGTAAAGCAAGTGTCATCTGGCTCAACAGATCTCCCTGTGTCTCTACAGTGTATGGCTACATTTTCTTAATTTTCTCGGTTGGGGGACACTCCATTTTTGAAAATCCCCCTCCCTGCAGTAGAAGTTCTTAGTTTCCCAATCAAAATGCAGGTTTGAAGGGGGGATAACAGAGCTGATAAAACATATATCACTATTTATTCCTTGATATATTATTGGCACATGGACTAAAAATCTTGGGGTCAGTTGGACATCAGGATCATATCTAATTTACACAATTGTCAACTGTCATTTTACTACCAGCTCCTGAAACAGTCACGTGGTCACTAGTTTTTTTTTTCCTTCCCTTGACACTGGATTTGATGATTTCTAACAAGACACAATAGATTTTTGAAAAGAAATCTGCTTCACCTTTTGTTTTTAAACTAAATTTGTGTACCTGACCCTGACTTCACTCTAACATTCACAAAAAGCTATCCAAGGACACCCACTTTTGACATCATCTCTAGATGTCTCGAATAGACTGCTGAGCTGATTCTTCCAGATCATTAAAATATATATGCACATTATGCTGTGGTCCTCTTCAATTTGTGGTGTTTTCAGTAATCATTACCTCTTTGGATACTTTATTACACATTTAACATTTCTTTATCCAATTCAGTTACATTAGTATATAAGATTTCAAAAGAACTGGTTTCTCAAAATGATGATATTTAACATCTATGGCCTTTTCTTAATCAAGTAATTCTATAAGGCTGTCAAGGACAGCAGTGGAAGTTGTGTGTGGTGATTGCTGCTTCAGAGTCTCCGGTCCTGCCCCATGATCTTGCAGGTGTTTACGCATCCTTGTGAATGTCAACACATCAGTCTATTAGGAGCTGAAATTAAACTACCTGGATGTTAATTTTTCTTTTAAAAACAATAAACTCAATTTCCCCTACTAATTCTTTATTGTTTCTCATACTGAGGCTCACCACTTTTCCTAATATATATGTTTGGTGGGGAGGGGGCACAGCCCTGAAAGCCTGCAGACAGCACCCACTCTATAAGATTAGCCAGAGGTGGCCGTGGATGTTGTGTGACTTCAGCCACTGAGCACGAGCACCTGCTGTCCCTCCAACTGTTCTGCCTCCATTTCTGACAGTCCTGAAGGTCACTGCCTCTTGTAAAATTCTACAACATTACACTTCATATATTTTTAAAAGGTATCAAATTGTGAAAGTCGTCTATTGATTGTGTAAAATGGGGGGTATTTGCCTTTGCTCATTTCAGTCTAAACTAAGTCCAGAAGGACACACACACACACACACACACACACACACACACACACACACACACACACACTCAGTTCTGAGTGCCCCCAAAGAAAAGTTTGAAAGTCTTCGGGACAGTGGTGACACTCAAACCTTTGGAATTTTGAGCTCTGTGAAAGTATCACTTATTCAGAAATTAAGCATTATAGTTCTAGACCAACAGAATCAGTGTCCTCCACAAGTTACTTACCAGAGATTTTTTAAAGAAACTATCTTCCCTAAAATCCAATGATAAATCAAATATCCATGGAAAGAATATAGATCAGTAATATCAAGCAACAATTTCTACACTAATGCTGATTAGCCATCAGCCCAAACCAAAGGACATAGAAATAAGACACCTGGAGATAAAGAGATGGAAGAGAGGTATTAAAAAGCAAGAATATAAAAGAAGTAATGGCCCTATGGAAACCTGCTCATTTTTTTGAAATAATTACTTGGTCAAAGGAACTCACTCTTGAGGATTGATAATGCACCAAGAGGAAATCTAGCAGGGAAAAGAAGCAGAAGCAGGTCTCAGTTTTCTCCGAGGCTGATCCTAAATGAAAAAAAATTTCCTTGGCTTCCACAATACACAACCTGCATTGATGTCTAAGCAGAAGAGTGAGGATGAGAGAAAACCGAATATGTGTGGAAGCCACCCTTCAACAACACTGCTGGAAAAACAGAATTGTGGTGTTGGGGCACTGCCCTACCGATATATATAACAGCAGGAATAAGCTCTAACTAGGTATCTGAGCGAAAAATGCTTTTAGCTTTAAATCTACTCAAGTAAACATGCAGAGAAATCATGGTAAGTGCTTGAGATTTAGCCTTGCTGTTTAGGTGAGACAAAGGAATTCTTCTACACTTGTTCCATTTTGGAAACATATGTGAGTGGAAGCCAACTTTCACCTAGGTTTTTGAGAACCCAGTTTCTGGTCTCGGGGAATTACGGTACTTACTTATATAAGGTGAGGCACAAGCTCCAGTTGGCTTTTCCATTCCAAAGAGCTTTTACTTGAAACCAGCTTTCAGAATCATGCTGAGAAATCAGAGTTAGTGTTTCTATATGTCACTCCACCTTTTATGCTGTATGAAAGAACTCCACACCACATGCTCAATTTTTAGATAATGTATGAGTTTGGAAGCTGTCCTTCAACTAGCTAATTGGGAACCCACAGTTTCTGGGGTAGGGAAACTACGCTACATACATATCTATGGGGATGCATTAGTACCAAAACGGTTTTTCACTGCAAACCGTGTTTACTTGCAACCGGCTCTGAAAAACACACTGAGAAATCAGAGTAAGTGTTTCTGTATGTCACTTAACCTTCAATGCTGGGTGAAAGAACTCCTCTCCACATGATAACTTCTGACATTTGAATGTGCGTTGGAGCTGTCCTTCACCTAACTTGTTGGAAACCCAGTGTTCCTGGTCTAGGGGAACTACGCTACTTACATACCTAACCGGAGGCAGTCGCTCCAACGCGGTTTTCCTAAGCAAACCACTTTTACTTTGAAACCAGCGTTAGTAAACACCCTGAGAAATCAGAGAATGTGTTTCTACATGTCACTCTGCCTTTTATGATGGATGAAAGAACGCCACTCCAAATGCTCTATTTTCAAATCTGTATATGTATGGAAGCCTTCTTTCACCTATTTGTTGGGAACCATAGTTTCAGGACTAGGGGAACTACGCTGCTTTCTTATATTTGGGGACGTCCTAGCACCAACTCTCATTTCCACTGCAAACCGCTTTACTTGAAACCGGCTTTGAGAAACATGCTGAGAAATCAGAGATAGTGTTTCAGTATGTCACTTAACCTTCAATGCAGGATGAAAGAACGCCTCTCCACATGCTCACTTATGACAGCTGGATGAGTGTTGGAGACGTCCTTCACTTAAAATGTTGGAAAACAAGATTTTCTGGTCTAGGGGTACTACGCTGCTTACATATCTAAGGGGAGGCACTCGCTCCAATGCAGTTTTCCACACAAACAGCTTTTACTTTTAAATCGGTGTTAGTAAACATGCTGAGAAATCAGAGAATGTGTTTCTACATGTCACTCTGCCTTTTATGCTGGATGAAAGAACATCACTCCACATGCTCTATTTTCAGATCTGTATAAGTGTGGAGGCCGCCCTTCACCAAGCTTGTTGGGAACCCAGAATTTCTGGACTAGGGAAACTACGCTGCTTTCATATATATGGCAATGTACTAACACCAACTCGGTTTTCCTATGCAAACCGCTTTTACTTGAAACCGGCTTTGCGAAACATTCTGAGAAATCAGAGTAAATGTTTCTGTATGTCACTTTACCTTCAATGCTGGATGAAAGAACACATCTCCACATGCTCACATCTGACAGCTGAATGTGTGTTGGAACTGTCCTTCACCTAACTTGCAGTAAACCCATTGTTTCTGGTCTAGGGGAACTACGCTACTAACATGTCTAAGGGGAGGCACTTGCTTCAACGTGGATTTCCACAGCTAACTACTTTTACTTTGAAATCGGCGTTAGTAAACATGCTGAGAAATCAGAGAATGTGTTTCTACATGTCACTCTGCCTTTTATGCTGGGTGAAATAAGACCTCTACACATGCTCTATTTTCAAATCTGTATATGTATGGAAGCCATCCTTCACCTAGCTCGTTGGGAACCAACAGTTTCTGGACTAGGGAAACAACGCTGCTTTCATATATATGCGAACGAACTAGCACCAACTCTCATTTCCACTGCAAGACGTTTTTACTTGAAACGGATTTCAGAAACATGCTAAGAAATCAGAGTGAGTGTTTCAGTATGTCACTTAACCTTCAATGGTGGAAGAAGGAACGCCTCCCAACATGCTCACTTCTGACATCTAAATGTGAGTTGGAGCCATTCACATAACTTCTTCGAAAACAAGGGTTTCTGGTCTAGGGGAACTACGCTGCTTACATATCTAAGCAGAGGCTCTCGCTCCAAAGCGGTTTTCCACAGCAAACCACTCTTCCTTAGAAACTGGCATTAGGAAACATGCTGAGAATTCAGAGTAAGTATTTCTGTATGTCACTTAACCTTTAATGCTGGATGAAAGAACGCCTTTCCACAAGATCACTTCTGACACTTGAATTTGTGTTGGAGACGTCCTTCTCCTAACCTGTTGGAAAACCAGAGCTTCTGGAAAACGGGAACTACCCAATTTACATATCAAAGCAGAGGAACTCGATTCAAAGCAGTTTACCAAAGCAAAGTGATTTTTCTTTCAAACCAGCGTTTCACAGTAAACATAAAAGGCAGAGTGAAATGTACAAACACGTTCTCTGATTTCTCAGTATGTTTCTTAAACCCGGTTTCAAGTAAAAGCGGTTTGCAGTGAAAAACTGAGTTCGTGCTAGTACGTCCCCATATATATGAAAGCAGCGAAGTTTACCTTGGACTGAAAATCTGGGTTTCCAACAAGCTAGGTGAAATGTGACTTCCACACTCCTATATTCCTGAAAATTGAGCATGTGGAGAGGCGTTCCTTCATCCAGCATAAAAGGCAGAGGGACTTCTAGACACACATTCTCTGATTTCTGACCGTGTTTCTTATGCCGGTTTCAATGTAAAAGCGGTTTGATCTGGAAAACGAATTTGGAGCGAGAGCCCCCCCTTACATATGTAAGTAGGGTAGTTCCCCTATACAAGAAACTCTGGAGTTCCAACAAGTTAGGTGAAGGACAGTTCCAAGAGAAATTCAGATGTCAAAAGTGAGCTTGTGGAGAGGCTTCTTTCATCCAGCCTTGAAGGTTAAGTTACATACAGAAACAAGTACTCTGATTTCTCAGCATGTTTCTCAAAGCTGGTTTCAAGTAAAAGCCGATTGCAGTGAAAAATCGAGTTCATGCTAGTACATCCCCATATATTGGAAAGCAGCGTAGTTTACCTTGGACTGAAACACTGGGTTTCCAAAAACTTAGGTGAAGAACGGCTTTCACACTCGTACAGATCTGATAATTGAGCATGTTGAGAAGCGTTCCTTCATGCAGCATAAAAGGCAGAGGTATTCTAGACACAAATTCTCTGATTTGTAAGCATGTTTCCTAACGCCTTTTTCAATGTAAAAGCGATTTAGTGTGGAAAACCACATTGGAGCGAGTGTCGCCCCTTAGATATGTAAGTAGCGTAGTTCCCCTGTACCAGAAACTATGGATTTCCAACAAGTTAGCTGAAGGACGGCTCCAACGCAAACTCAGATATCAGAATTCAGCTTGTGGAGAGACGTTCTTTCATCCAGCATTGAAGGTTAAGTGACATACAGAAATAATTACTCTGATTTCTCAGCATGTTTCTCAAAGCCGATTTCAAGTAAAGGCGATTTGCAGTTTAAAATTGAGTTCGTACTATTACATCCCGATATATATGGAAGCAGCTTAGTTTGCCTTGGACTGAAACTCTGGGTTTCCAACAAGCTAGGTGAATTACAGCTTCCAAACTCATAGAGTTATGAAAATTGAGCATGTTGAGAGGAGTTCCTTCATGCAGAATAAAATGCAGAGGTATTACAGACACACATTCTCTAAAATTTCAGCATGTTTCCTAACGCCGTTTTCAATGTAAAAGCGATTTAGTGTGGAAAACCACGTTGGAGTGAGTGCCTGCCTTTAGATACGTAAGTAGCTTAGTTCCCCTACAACAGAACCTCTGGTTTTCAAACAAGTTAAGTGAAGGTCGTCTCCAAAACAAATTCAGATGTCAGAAGTAAGCCTGTGGAGAGGAGTTTTTTCATCCAGCATTGAAGGTTAAGTGATATACAGAAACACATTCTATGAGTTTTCAGAATGTTTCTCAAAGCCGGTTTCAAATAAAAGAAGTTTGCAGTATAAAACCGAGTCCGTGCTAGAAAGTTCCTATATATATGAAAGAAAAGTAATTTCCATTGGACTGAAACTCTGGGTTATCAACAAGGTAGATGAAGGATGGTTTCAACACTCATTCAGTTCTGAATATTGACAAAGTGGAGAGATATTCATTTGTCTAGCATAAAGGGAATGGTGTGCAGGAGAAACACCTACACTGGATTCTCACTATGCTTCCTAGTGCTGGTTGGAAGTTCATGCAGTTTTCATTGTAAATACGAGTTGCAACTAGTATCTCCACATTTATAAAAATGTAGTGAATTAAACCACTCATAAGAAACTGTGTGTTCCCAACAAGAAAATTAATTGAAGACTTTCACACACACTTAACACTCAGAATTGTGCAAGTGGAGAGAAGTTCGTTCATCTATAAAAAGGAAAAGGGTTGAAATAGAATCACATACCCTGGACTCACAGTATGATTCAGAGTGACGCTTTGAAGTTCATGCAGTTTTCACTGTAAAACCGAGTTGGAGCTAGTACCTCCCCATATATATGCATGTAGTGTATTTACCCACGGAAAAGAAACGGTTTTTCCAACAATTAAGCTTTCTGATGCCATGCACAAATATTTATCTGTCAGAATTGAGAAAGAGAAGAGAACTTCTATCATCCAGTATAAATGGAATGGACTGTAGTAGAAAAAATTACTCTGGTTTCTAAGTATCTTATCCTAGATCTGGGCAAATATCATGAAGTATTTCTGTAAAGCTGAGTTTGAGCTAGAAATCACCATATATATGTATGTAGGGGAGATTCCAACAGAAAAAAAAATGAGTTCTCAAAAATCTAGAAGATTGAAGATTTCCCAAAAACTTAACACTCAATATTCAACATATAGAGAGACGTTTGTTCAACTAACAAAACGGAGTGGGTTCAGTAGAAAGACTAATAATGGATTCTTAGTCGGTTTCCTAGTGCTGGTTTGAAGTTATTGCAGTTTTCACTGTAAAACCGAGTTGGAGCTAGTACATCCCCACATATAAGTATGGAGAGTAGTTGCAAATGAAAAGAAACTTTGTGTTCCCAACAAGCTAGGTGAAGGACGGCTTTCACACACAATTATCTCTCAGAACTGAGCATGTGGAGAGACGTTCGTTCATCTAGAACAAAGGGAACGGGTTGAAGGAGTAACTTTTACTCTGGGTTTTCAGTCTGTTTCCTAGTGCCGGTTTGAAGTTCCTGCAGATTTCACTGTAAAACAGAGTTGGAGCTAGTACCTCCCCATATATATGTATGGAGTGGAGTTTGCAACTGAAAAGAAACTTTGTGTTCCCAACAAGCTAGGTGAAGGACGGCTTTCACACACACTTATCTCTCAGAACTGAGCATGTGGAGAGATTTTCGTTCATCTAGCACAATGGGAACGGGTTGCAGGAGAAACTTTTACTCTGGTTTCTCAGTCTGTTTCCTAGTGCCGGTTTGAAGTTCCTGCAGTTTTCACTGTAAAATCGAGTTGGAGCTAGTACCTCCCCATATATATGTTTTGAGTGGAGTTTGCAACTGCAAAGAAACTTTGTGTTCCCAACAAGCTAGGTGAAGGACGGCTTTCACACACACATATCTCTCAGAACTGAGCATGTGGAGAGAAGTTCGTTCATCTAGCACAAAGGGAACGGGTTGCAGGAGAAACTTTTACTCTGGTTTCTCAGTCTGTTTCCTAGTGCCGGCTTGAAGTTCCTGCAGTTTTCACTGTAAAACCGAGTTGGAGCTAGTACCTCCCCATATATATGTATGGAGTAAGTTTGCAACTGAAAAGAAACTTTGTGTTCCCAATAAGCTAGGTGAAGGACGGCTTTCACACACAATTATCTCTCTGAACTGAGCATGTGGAGAGACTTTCGGTCATCTAGCACAAAGGGAACGGGTTGCAGGAGAAACTTTTACTCCGGTTTCTCAGTCTGTTTCCTAGTGCCGGTTTGAAGTTCCTGCAGTTTTCACTGTAAAACCGAGTTGGAGCTAGTACCTCCCCATATATATGTATGGAGTGGAATTTGCAACTGAAAAGAAACTTTGTGTTCCCAACAAGCTAGGTGAAGGACGGCTTTCACACACACATATCTCTCAGAACTGAGCATGTGGAGAGAAGTTCGTTCATCTAGCACAAAGGGAACGGGTTGCAGGAGAAACTTTTACTCTGGTTTCTCAGTCTGTTTCCTAGTGCCGGCTTGAAGTTCCTGCAGTTTTCACTGTAAAACCGAGTTGGAGCTAGTACCTCCCCATATATATGTATGGAGTGGAATTTGCAACTGAAAAGAAACTTTGTGTTCCCAACAAGCTAGGTGAAGAACGGCTTTCACACACACTTATCTCTTAGAACTCAGCATGTGGAGAGACGTTCGTTCATCTAGCACAAAGGGAACGGGTTGCAGGAGAAACTTTTACTCTGGTTTCTCAGTCTGTTTCCTAGTGCCGGTTTGAAGTTCCTGCAGTTTTCACTGTAAAACCGAGTTGGAGCTTGTACCTTCCATATTAAATTATGGAGTGGAGTTTGCAACTGCAAAGAAACTTTGTGTTCCCAACAAGCTAGGTGAAGGACGGCTTTCACAATCACATATCTCTCAGAACTGAGCATGTGGAGAGACGTTCGTTCATCTAGCCCAAAAAGAACGGGTAGCAGGAGAAACTTTTACTCTGGTTTCTCAGTATGTTTCCTAGTGCCGGTTTGAATTTCCTGCAGTTTTCACTGTAAAACAGAGTTGGAGCTAGTACCTCCCCATATATATGTATGGAGTGGAGTTTGCAACTGAAAAGAAACTTTGTGTTCCCAACAAGCTAGGTGAAGGACGGCTTTCACACACACATATCTCTCAGAAATGAGCATGTGGAGAAACGTTCGTTCATCTAGCACAAAGGGAACGGGTTGCAGGAGAAACTTTTACTCTGGTTTCTCAGTCTGTTTCCTAGTGCCGGTTTGAAGTTCCTGCAGTTTTCACTGTAAAACCGGGTTGGAGCTAGTACCTCCCCATATATATGTATGGAGTGGAGTTTGCAAATGAAAAGAAACTTTGTGTTCCCAACAAGCTAGGTGAAGGACGGCTTTCACACACACTTATCTCTCAGAACTGAGCATGGGGAGAGATTTTCGCTCATCTAGCACAATGGGAACGGGTTGCAGGAGAAACTTTTACTCTGGTTTCTCAGTCTGTTTCCTAGTGCCGGCTTGAAGTTATTGCAGTATTCACTGTAATACCGAGTTGGAGCAAGTACCTCCCCATATATATGTATGGAGTAAGTTTGCAACTGAAAAGAAACTTTGTGTTCCCAACAAGCTTGGTGAAGGACGGCTTTCACACACACTAATCTCTCAGAACTGAGCATGTGGAGAGGCGTTCGTTCATCAAGCACAAAGGGAATGGGTTGCAGGAGAATCTTTTACTCTGGTTTCTCATTCTGTTTCCTAGTGCCGGTTTGAAGTTCCTGCAGTTTTAACTATAAAACCGAGTTGGAGCTAGTAATCCCCATATATATGTGTGGAGTGGAGTTTGCAACTGAAAAGAAACTTTGTGTTCCCAACAAGCTAGGTGAAGGACGGCTTTCACACACAATTATCTCTCAGAACTGAGCATGTGGAGAGACGTTCTTTCATCTAGCACAAAGGGAACGGGTTGCAAGGGAAACTTTTACTCTGGTTTCTCAGTCTGTTTCCTAGTGCCGGTTTGAAGTTCCTGCAGTTTTCACTGTAAAACCGAGTTGGAGCTAGTACCTCCCCATATATATATGTATTGAGTGGAGTTTGCAACTGAAAAGAAACTTTGTGTTCCCAACAAGCTAGGTGAAGTACGGCTTTCACACACACTTATCTCTCAGAACTGAGCATGTGGAGAGACGTTCGTTCATCTAGCACAAAGGGAACGGGTTGCAGGAGAAACTTTTACTCTGCTTTCTCAGTCTGTTTCCTAGTTCCTGTTTGAAGTTCCGGCAGGTTTCACTGTAAAACCGAGTTGAAGCTAGTACCTCCCCATATATATGTATGGAGTGGAGATTGCAACTGAAAAGAAACTTTGTGTTCCCAACAAGCTAAGTGAAGGACGGCATTCACACACACTTATCTCTCAGAACTGAGCATGTGGAGAGATGTTCGTTCATCTAGCACAAAGGGAACGGGTTGCAGGAGAAAATTTTACTCTGGTTTCTCAGTCTGTTTCTTAGTGCCGGTTTGAATTTCCAGCAGTTTTCACTGTAAAACCGAGTTGGAGCCAGGACCTCCCCATATTTATGTATGGAGTGGAGTTTGCAACTGAAAAGAAACTTTGTGTTCCCAACAAGCTAGGTGAAGGACGGCTTTCACACACACACATCTCTCAGAACTGAGCATGTGGAGAGACGTTCGTTCATCTAGCACAAAGGGAAAGGTTTTCAGGAAAAACTTTTACTCTGGTTTCTCAGTTTGTTTCCTAGTGCCGGTTTGAAGTTCCAGCAGTTTTCAGTGCAAAACCGAGTTGGAGCTATTATCTCCCCATATATATTTATGGAGTGGAGTTTGCAAATGAAAAGAAACTTTGTGTTCCCAACAAGCTAGTTGAAGGACGGCTTTCACACACACTTATCTCTCAGAACTGAGCATGTGGAGAGACGTTCGTTCATCTAGCACAAAGGGAACGGTTTGCAGGAGAAACTTTTACTCTGGTTTCTCAGTCTGTTTCCTAGTGCCGGTTTCAAGTTCCTGCAGTTTTCACTGTAAAACCGAGTTGGAACTTGTACCTCCCCATATATATGTATGGAGTGGAATTTGCAACAGAAAAGAAACTTTGTGTTCCCAACAAGCTAGGTGAAGGACGGCTTTCACACACAATTATCTCTCAGAACTGAGCACGTGGAGAGACGTTCATTCATCTAGCACAAAGGGAACGGGTTGCAGGGGAAACTTTTACTCTGGTTTCTCAGACTGTTTCCTAGTGCCGGTTGGAATTTCCTGCGGTTTTCACTGTAAAACTTAGTTGGAGCTAGTACTTCCCCATATATATATATGGATTGGAGTTTGCAACTGAAAAGAAACTTTGTGTTCCCAACAAGCTAGGTGAAGGACGGCTTTCACACACACTTATCTCTCAGAACTGAGCATGTGGAGAGACGTTCGTTCATCTAGCACAAAGGGAACGGGTTGCAAGAGAAACTTTTACTCTGGTTTCTCAGTCTGTTTCCTAGTGCCGGTTGGAAATTCCTGCAGTTTTCACTGTAAAACCGAGTTGGATCTAGTACTTCCCTATATATATGTATGGAGTGGAGTTTGCAACTGAAAAGAAACTTTGTGTTCCCAACAAGCTAGGTGAAGGACGGCTTTCACACACACTTATCTGTCAGAACTGAGCATGTGGAGAGACGTTCGTTCATTTAGCACAAAGGGAACGGGTTGCAGGAGAAACTTTTACTCTGCTTTCTCAGTCTGTTTCCTAGTGCCAGTTTGAAGTTCCGGCATTTTTCACTGTAAAACCGAGTTGGAGCTAATACCTCCCCATATATATGTATGGAGTGGAGTTTGCAACTGAAAAGAAACTTTGTGTTCCCAACAAGCTAGGTGAAAGACGGCTTTCACACACACTTATCTCACAGAACTGAGCATGTGGAGAGACGTTCGTTCATCTAGCACACAGGGAACGGGTTGAAGGAGAAACTTTTACTCTGCTTTCTCAGTCTGTTTCCTAGTGCCGTTTTGAAGTTCCTGCAGTTTTCACTGTAAAACCGAGTTGGAGCTAGTACCTCCCCATATATATGTATGGAGTGGAGTTTGCAACTGAAAAGAAACTTTGTGTTCCCAACAAGCTAGGTGAAGGACGGCTTTCACACACACTTATCTCTTAGAACTGAGCAAGTGCAGAGACGTTCGTTCATCTAGCACAAAGGGAACGGTTTGCAGGAGAAACTTTTACTCTGGTTTCTCAGTCTGTTTCCTAGTGCCGATTTGAAGTTCCTGCAGTTTTAACTGTAAAACCGAGTTGGAGCTAGTAAGTCCCCATATATATGTATGGAGTGGAGTTTGCAACTGAAAAGAAACTTTGTGTTCCCAACAAGATATGTGAAGGACGGCTTTCACACACACTTATCTCTCAGAACTGAGCATGTGGAGAGACGTTCGTTCATCTAGCACAAAAGGAACGGTTTGCAAGAGAAACTTTTACACTGGTTTCTCAGTCTGTTTCCTAGTGCCGGTTTGAAGTTCCTGCAGTTTTCACTGTAAAACCGAGTTGGAGCTAGTAGCTCCCCATATTTATGTATGGAGTGGAGTTTGCAACTGAAAAGAAACTTTGTGTTCCCAACAAGCTAGGTGAAGTACGGCTTTCACACACACTTGTCTCTCAGAACTGAGCATGTGGAGAGACGTTCGTTCATCTAGAACAAAGGGAACGTCTTGCAGGAGAATCTTTTACTCTGGTTTCTCAGTCTGTTTCCTAGTGCCGGTTTGAAGTTCCGGCAGTTTTCACTGTAAAACCGAGTTGGAGCTAGTACCTCCCCATATATATGTATGGAGTGGAGTTTTCAACTGAAAAGAAACTTTGTGTTCCCAACAAGCTAGGTGAAGTACGGCTTTCACACACACTTATCTCACAGAACTGAGCATGTGGAGAGACGTTCGTTCATCTAGCACAAAGGGAACGGGTTGCAGGAGAAACTTTTACTCTGCTTTCTCAGTCTGTTTCCTAGTGCCAGTTTGAAGTTCCGGCAGTTTTCACTGTAAAACCGAGTTGGAGCTAGTACCTCCCCATATATATGTATGGAGTGGAGATTGCAACTGAAAAGAAACTTTGTGTTCCCAACAAGCTAGGTGAAGGACGGCTTTCACACACACTTATCTCTCAGAACTGAGCATGTGGAGAGACGTTCGTTCATCTAGCACAAAGGGAACGGGTTGCAGGAGAAACTTTTACTCTGGTTTCTCAGTCTGTTTCCTAGTGCCGGTTTCAAGTTCCTGCAGTTTTCACTGTAAAACCGAGTTGGAGCTAGTACCTCCCCATATATATGTATGGAGTGGAGTTTGCAACTGAAAAGAAACTTTGTGTTCCCAACAAGCTAGGTGAAGGACGGCTTTCACACACACTTATCTCTCAGAACTGAGCATGTGGAGAGACGTTCGTTCATCTAGCACAAAGGGAACGGGTTGCAGGAGAAACTTTTACTCTGGTTTCTCAGTCTGTTTCCTAGTGCCGGTTTCAAGTTCCTGCAGTTTTCACTGTAAAACCGAGTTGGAGCTAGTACCTCCCCATATATATGTATGGAGTGGAGTTTGCAACTGAAAAGAAACTTTGTGTTCCCAACAAGCTAGGTGAAGGACGGCTTTCACACACACTTATCTCTCAGAACTGAGCATGTGGAGAGACGTTCGTTCATCTAGCACAAAGAGAACGGTTTGCAGGAGAAACTTTTACTCTGGTTTCTCAGTCTGTTTCCTAGTGCCTGTTTGAAGTTCCTGCAGTTTTAACTGTAAAACCGGGTTGGAGCTAGTACCTCCCCATATATATGTATGGAGTGGAGTTTGCAAGTGAAAAGAAACTTTGTGTTCCCAACAAGCTAGGTGAAGGACGGCTTTCACACACACTTATCTCTCAGAACTGAGCATGTGGAGAGACGTTCGTTCATCTAGCACAAAGGGAACGGGTTGCAGGAGAAACTTTTACTCTGCTTTCTCAGTCTGTTTCCTAGTGCCAGTTTGAAGTTCCGGCAGTTTTCACTGTAAAACCGAGTTGGAGCTTGTACCTCCCCATATATATGTATGGAGTGGAGTTTGCAACTGAAAAGAATCTTTGTGTTTCCAACAAGCTAGGTGAAAGACGGCTTTCACACACACTTATCTCACAGAACTGAGCATGTGGAGAGACGTTCGTTCATCTAGCACAAAGGGAACGGGTTGCAGGAGAAACTTTTACTCTGGTTTCTCAGTCTGTTTCTTAGTGCCGGTTTGAATTTCCAGCAGTTTTCACTGTAAAACCGAGTTGGAGCCAGGACCTCCCCATATTTATGTATGGAGTGGAGTTTGCAACTGAAAAGAAACTTTGTGTTCCCAACAAGCTAGGTGAAGGACGGCTTTCACACACACACATCTCTCAGAACTGAGCATGTGGAGAGACGTTCGTTCATCTAGCACAAAGGGAAAGGTTTTCAGGAAAAACTTTTACTCTGGTTTCTCAGTCTGTTTCCTAGTGCCGGTTTGAAGTTCCAGCAGTTTTCAGTGCAAAACCGAGTTGGAGCTATTATCTCCCCATATATATTTATGGAGTGGAGTTTGCAAATGAAAAGAAACTTTGTGTTCCCAACAAGCTAGGTGAAGGACGGCTTTCACACACACTTATCTCTCAGAACTGAGCATGTGGAGAGACGTTCGTTCATCTAGCACAAAGGGAACGGTTTGCAGGAGAAACTTTTACTCTGGTTTCTCAGTCTGTTTCCTAGTGCCGGTTTCAAGTTCCTGCAGTTTTCACTGTAAAACCGAGTTGGAACTTGTACCTCCCCATATATATGTATGGAGTGGAATTTGCAACAGAAAAGAAATTTTGTGTTCCCAACAAGCTAGGTGAAGGACGGCTTTCACACACACTTATCTCTCAGAACTGAGCACGTGGAGAGACGTTCATTCATCTAGCACAAAGGGAACCGGTTGCAGGGGAAACTTTTACTCTGGTTTCTCAGACTGTTTCCTAGTGCCGGTTGGAATTTCCTGCAGTTTTCACTGTAAAACTTAGTTGGAGCTAGTACTTCCCCATATATATATATGGATTGGAGTTTGCAACTGAAAAGAAACTTTGTGTTCCCAACAAGCTAGGTGAAGGACGGCTTTCACACACACTTATCTCTCAGAACTGAGCATGTGGAGAGACGTTCGTTCATCTAGCACAAAGGAACGGGTTGCAAGAGAAACTTTTACTCTGGTTTCTCAGTCTGTTTCCTAGTGCCGGTTGGAAATTCCTGCAGTTTTCACTGTAAAACCGAGTTGGATCTAGTACTTCCCTATATATATGTATGGAGTGGAGTTTGCAACTGAAAAGAAACTTTGTGTTCCCAACAAGCTAGGTGAAGGACGGCTTTCACACACACTTATCTGTCAGAACTGAGCATGTGGAGAGACGTTCGTTCATCTAGCACAAAGGGAACGGGTTGCAGGAGAAACTTTTACTCTGCTTTCTCAGTCTGTTTCCTAGTGCCAGTTTGAAGTTCCGGCATTTTTCACTGTAAAACCGAGTTGGAGCTAGTACCTCCCCATATATATGTATGGAGTGGAGTTTGCAACTGAAAAGAAACTTTGTGTTCCCAACAAGCTAGGTGAAAGACGGCTTTCACACACACTTATCTCACAGAACTGAGCATGTGGAGAGACGTTCGTTCATCTAGCACACAGGGAACGGGTTGCAGGAGAAACTTTTACTCTGCTTTCTCAGTCTGTTTCCTAGTGCCGTTTTGAAGTTCCTGCAGTTTTCACTGTAAAACCGAGTTGGAGCTAGTACCTCCCCATATATATGTATGGAGTGGAGTTTGCAACTGAAAAGAAACTTTGTGTTCCCAACAAGCTAGGTGAAGGACGGCTTTCACACACACTTATCTCTTAGAACTGAGCAAGTGCAGAGACGTTCGTTCATCTAGCACAAAGGGAACGGTTTGCAGGAGAAACTTTTACTCTGGTTTCTCAGTCTGTTTCCTAGTGCCGATTTGAAGTTCCTGCAGTTTTAACTGTAAAACCGAGTTGGAGCTAGTAAGTCCCCATATATATGTATGGAGTGGAGTTTGCAACTGAAAAGAAACTTTGTGTTCCCAACAAGATAGGTGAAGGACGGCTTTCACACACACTTATCTCTCAGAACTGAGCATGTGGAGAGACGTTCGTTCATCTAGCACAAAAGGAACGGTTTGCAAGAGAAACTTTTACACTGGTTTCTCAGTCTGTTTCCTAGTGCCGGTTTGAAGTTCCTGCAGTTTTCACTGTAAAACCGAGCTGGAGCTTGTACCTCCCCATATTTATGTATGGAGTGGAGTTTGCAACTGAAAAGAAACTTTGTGTTCCCAACAAGCTAGTTGAAGTACGGCTTTCACACACACTTGTCTCTCAGAACTGAGCATGTGGAGAGACGTTCGTTCATCTAGAACAAAGGGAACGTCTTGCAGGAGAATCTTTTACTCTGGTTTCTCAGTCTGTTTCCTAGTGCCGGTTTGAAGTTCCGGCAGTTTTCACTGTAAAACCGAGTTGGAGCTAGTACCTCCCCATATATATGTATGGAGTGGAGTTTTCAACTGAAAAGAAACTTTGTGTTCCCAACAAGCTAGGTGAAGGACGGCTTTCACACACACTTATCTCTCAGAACTCAGCATGTGGAGAGACGTTCGTTCATCTAGCACAAAGGGAACGGGTTGCAGGAGAAACTTTTACTCTGGTTTCTCAGTCTGTTTCCTAGTGCCGGTTGGAAATTCCTGCAGTTTTCACTGTAAAACCGAGTTGGATCTAGTACTTCCCCATATATATGTATGGAGTGGAGTTTGCAACTGAAAAGAAACTTTGTGTTCCCAACAAGCTAGGTGAAGGACGGCTTTCACACACACTTATCTCACAGAACTGAGCATGTGGAGAGACGTTCGTTCATCTAGCAAAAAGGGAACGGGTTGCAGGAGAAACTTTTACTCTGCTTTCTCAGTCTGTTTCCTAGTGCCAGTTTGAAGTTCCGGCAGTTTTCACTGTAAAACCGAGTTGGAGCTAGTACCTCCCCATATATATGTATGGAGTGGAGTTTGCAACTGAAAAGAAACTTTGTGTTCCCAACAAGCTAGGTGAAGGACGGCTTTCACACACACTTATCTCTCAGAACTGAGCATGTGGAGAGACGTTCGTTCATCTAGCACAAAGGGAACGGGTTGCAGGAGAAACTTTTACTCTGGTTTCTCAGTCTGTTTCCTAGTGCCGGTTTCAAGTTCCTGCAGTTTTCACTGTAAAACCGAGTTGGAGCTAGTACCTCCCCATATATATGTATGGAGTGGAGTTTGCAACTGAAAAGAAACTTTGTGTTCCCAACAAGCTAGGTGAAGGACGGCTTTCACACACACTTATCTCTCAGAACTGAGCATGTGGAGAGACGTTCGTTCATCTAGCACAAAGAGAACGGTTTGCAGGGGAAACTTTTACTCTGGTTTCTCAGTCTGTTTCCTAGTGCCTGTTTGAAGTTCCTGCAGTTTTAACTGTAAAACCGGGTTGGAGCTAGTACCTCCCCATATATATGTATGGAGTGGAGTTTGCAAGTGAAAAGAAACTTTGTGTTCCCAACAAGCTAGGTGAAGGACGGCTTTCACACACACTTATCTCTCAGAACTGAGCATGTGGAGAGACGTTCGTTCATCTAGCACAAAGGGAACGGGTTGCAGGAGAAACTTTTACTCTGCTTTCTCAGTCTGTTTCCTAGTGCCAGTTTGAAGTTCCGGCAGTTTTCACTGTAAAACCGAGTTGGAGCTTGTACCTCTCCATATATATGTATGGAGTGGAGTTTGCAACTGAAAAGAAACTTTGTGTTTCCAACAAGCTAAGTGAAAGACGGCTTTCACACACACTTATCTCACAGAACTGAGCATGTGGAGAGACGTTCGTTCATCTAGCACAAAGGGAACGGGTTGCAGGAGAAACTTTTACTCTGGTTTCTCAGTCTGTTTCTTAGTGCCGGTTTGAATTTCCAGCAGTTTTCACTGTAAAACCGAGTTGGAGCCAGGACCTCCCCATATTTATGTATGGAGTGGAGTTTGCAACTGAAAAGAAACTTTGTGTTCCCAACAAGCTATGTGAAGGACGGCTTTCACACACACACATCTCTCAGAACTGAGCATGTGGAGAGACGTTCGTTCATCTAGCACAAAGGGAAAGGTTTTCAGGAAAAACTTTTACTCTGGTTTCTCAGTCTGTTTCCTAGTGCCGGTTTGAAGTTCCAGCAGTTTTCAGTGCAAAACCGAGTTGGAGCTATTATCTCCCCATATATATTTATGGAGTGGAGTTAGCAAATGAAAAGAAACTTTGTGTTCCCAACAAGCTAGGTGAAGGACGGCTTTCACACACACTTATCTCTCAGAACTGAGCATGTGGAGAGACGTTCGTTCATCTAGCACAAAGGGAACGGTTTGCAGGAGAAACTTTTACTCTGGTTTCTCAGTCTGTTTCCTAGTGCCGGTTTCAAGTTCCTGCAGTTTTCACTGTAAAACCGAGTTGGAACTTGTACCTCCCCATATATATGTATGGAGTGGAATTTGCAACAGAAAAGAAACTTTGTGTTCCCAACAAGCTAGGTGAAGGACGGCTTTCACACACACTTATCTCTCAGAACTGAGCACGTGGAGAGACGTTCATTCATCTAGCACAAAGGGAACGGGTTGCAGGGGAAACTTTTACTCTGGTTTCTCAGACTGTTTCCTAGTGCCGGTTGGAATTTCCTGCAGTTTTCACTGTAAAACTTAGTTGGAGCTAGTACTTCCCCATATATATATATGGATTGGAGTTTGCAACTGAAAAGAAACTTTGTGTTCCCAACAAGCTAGGTGAAGGACGGCTTTCACACACACTTATCTCTCAGAACTGAGCATGTGGAGAGACGTTCGTTCATCTAGCACAAAGGGAACGGGTTGCAAGAGAAACTTTTACTCTGGTTTCTCAGTCTGTTTCCTAGTGCCGGTTGGAAATTCCTGCAGTTTTCACTGTAAAACCGAGTTGGATCTAGTACTTCCCCATATATATGTATGGAGTGGAGTTTGCAACTGAAAAGAAACTTTGTGTTCCCAACAAGCTAGGTGAAGGACGGCTTTCACACACACTTATCTCTCAGAACTGAGCATGTGGAGAGACGTTCGTTCATCTAGCACAAAGGGAACGGGTTGCAGGAGAAACTTTTACTCTGCTTTCTCAGTCTGTTTCCTAGTGCCAGTTTGAAGTTCCGGCATTTTTCACTGTAAAACCGAGTTGGAGCTAGTACCTCCCCATATATATGTATGGAGTGGAGTTTGCAACTGAAAAGAAACTTTGTGTTCCCAACAAGCTAGGTGAAAGACGGCTTTCACACACACTTATCTCACAGAACTGAGCATGTGGAGAGACGTTCGTTCATCTAGCACACAGGGAACGGGTTGCAGGAGAAACTTTTACTCTGCTTTCTCAGTCTGTTTCCTAGTGCCGTTTTGAAGTTCCTGCAGTTTTCACTGTAAAACCGAGTTGGAGCTAGTACCTCCCCATATATATGTATGGAGTGGAGTTTGCAACTGAAAAGAAACTTTGTGTTCCCAACAAGCTAGGTGAAGGACGGCTTTCACACACACTTATCTCTTAGAACTGAGCAAGTGCAGAGACGTTCGTTCATCTAGCACAAAGGGAACGGTTTGCAGGAGAAACTTTTACTCTGGTTTCTCAGTCTGTTTCCTAGTGCCGATTTGAAGTTCCTGCAGTTTTAACTGTAAAACCGAGTTGGAGCTAGTAAGTCCCCATATATATGTATGGAGTGGAGTTTGCAACTGAAAAGAATCTTTGTGTTCCCAACAAGATAGGTGAAGGACGGCTTTCACACACACTTATCTCTCAGAACTGAGCATGTGGAGAGACGTTCGTTCATCTAGCACAAAAGGAAAGGTTTGCAAGAGAAACTTTTACACTGGTTTCTCAGTCTGTTTCCTAGTGCCGGTTTGAAGTTCCTGCAGTTTTCACTGTAAAACCGAGCTGGAACTTGTACCTCCCCATATTTATGTATGGAGTGGAGTTTGCAACTGAAAAGAAACTTTGTGTTCCCAACAAGCTAGTTGAAGTACGGCTTTCACACACACTTGTCTCTCAGAACTGAGCATGTGGAGAGACGTTCGTTCATCTAGAACAAAGGGAACGTCTTGCAGGAGAATCTTTTACTCTGGTTTCTCAGTCTGTTTCCTAGTGCCGGTTTGAAGTTCCGGCAGTTTTCACTGTAAAACCGAGTTGGAGCTAGTACCTCCCCATATATATGTATGGAGTGGAGTTTTCAACTGAAAAGAAATTTTGTGTTCCCAACAAGCTAGGTGAAGTACGGCTTTCACACACACTTATCTCTCAGAACTCAGCATGTGGAGAGACGTTCGTTCATCTAGCACAAAGGGAACGGGTTGCAGGAGAAACTTTTACTCTGGTTTCTCAGTCTGTTTCCTAGTGCCGGTTGGAAATTCCTGCAGTTTTCACTGTAAAACCGAGTTGGATCTAGTACTTCCCCATATATATGTATGGAGTGGAGTTTGCAACTGAAAAGAAACTTTGTGTTCCCAACAAGCTAGGTGAAGGACGGCTTTCACACACACTTATCTCACAGAACTGAGCATGTGGAGAGACGTTCGTTCATCTAGCACAAAGGGAACGGGTTGCAGGAGAAACTTTTACTCTGCTTTCTCAGTCTGTTTCCTAGTGCCAGTTTGAAGTTCCGGCAGTTTTCACTGTAAAACCGAGTTGGAGCTAGTACCTCCCCATATATATGTATGGAGTGGAGTTTGCAACTGAAAAGAAACTTTGTGTTCCCAACAAGCTAGGTGAAGGACGGCTTTCACACACACTTATCTCTCAGAACTGAGCATGTGGAGAGACGTTCGTTCATCTAGCACAAAGGGAACGGGTTGCAGGAGAAACTTTTACTCTGGTTTCTCAGTCTGTTTCCTAGTGCCGGTTTCAAGTTCCTGCAGTTTTCACTGTAAAACCGAGTTGGAGCTAGTACCTCCCCATATATATGTATGGAGTGGAGTTTGCAACTGAAAAGAAACTTTGTGTTCCCAACAAGCTAGGTGAAGGACGGCTTTCACACACACTTATCTCTCAGAACTGAGCATGTGGAGAGACGTTCGTTCATCTAGCACAAAGAGAACGGTTTGCAGGAGAAACTTTTACTCTGGTTTCTCAGTCTGTTTCCTAGTGCCTGTTTGAAGTTCCTGCAGTTTTAACTGTAAAACCGGGTTGGAGCTAGTACCTCCCCATATATATGTATGGAGTGGAGTTTGCAAGTGAAAAGAAACTTTGTGTTCCCAACAAGCTAGGTGAAGGACGGCTTTCACACACACTTATCTCTCAGAACTGAGCATGTGGAGAGACGTTCGTTCATCTAGCACAAAGGGAACGGGTTGCAGGAGAAACTTTTACTCTGCTTTCTCAGTCTGTTTCCTAGTGCCAGTTTGAAGTTCCGGCAGTTTTCACTGTAAAACCGAGTTGGAGCTTGTACCTCTCCATATATATGTATGGAGTGGAGTTTGCAACTGAAAAGAAACTTTGTGTTTCCAACAAGCTAAGTGAAAGACGGCTTTCACACACACTTATCTCACAGAACTGAGCATGTGGAGAGACGTTCGTTCATCTAGCACAAAGGGAACGGGTTGCAGGAGAAACTTTTACTCTGGTTTCTCAGTCTGTTTCCTAGTGCTGGTTTGAAATTCCTGCAGTTTTCACAGTAAAATCGAGTTGGAGCTTGTACCTCCCCATATATATGTATGGAGTGGAATTTGCAACTGAAAAGAAAGTTTGTGTTCCCAACAAGCTAGGTGAAGGACGGCTTTCACACACACTTATCTCTCAGAACTGAGCATGTGGAGAGACGTTCGTTCATCTAGCACAAAGGGAACGGTTTGCAGGAGAAACTTTTACTCTGCTTTCTCAGTCTGTTTCCTAGTGCCGGTATGAAGTTCCGGCAGTTTTCACTGTAAAACCGAGTTGGAGCTAGTACCTCCCCATATATATGTATGGAGTGGAGTTTGCAACTGAAAAAAAACTTTGTGTTCCAACAAGGTAGGTGAAGGACGGCTTTCACCCACACTTATCTCTCAGAACTGAGCATGTGGAGAGACGTTCGTTCATCTAGCACAAAGGGAACGGGTTGCAGGAGAATCTTTTACTCTGGTTTCTCAGTCTGTTTCCTAGTGCCGGTTGGAAGTTCCTGCAGTTTTCACTGTAAAACCGAGTTGGAGCTAGTACTTCCCCATATATATGTATGGAGTGGAGTTTGCAACTGAAAAGGAACTTTGTGTTCCCAACAAGCTAGGTGAAGGACGGCTTTCACACACACTTATCTCTCAGAACTGAGCATGTGGAGAGACGTTCGTTCATCTAGCACAAAGGAAACGGGTTGCAGGGGAAGCTTTTACTCTGCTGTCTCAGTTTGTTTCCTAGTGCCGGTTTGAAGTTCCGGCAGTTTTCACTGTAAAACCGGGTTGGAGCTAGTACGTCCCCATATATATGTATGGAGTGGAGATTGCAACTGAAAAGAAACTTTATGTTCCCAACAAGCTAGGTGAAAGACGGCTTTCACACACACTTATCTCTCAGAACTGAGCATGTGGAGAGACGTTCGTTCATCTAGCACAAAGGGAACGGGTTGCAGGAGAAACTTTTACTCTGGTTTCTCAGTCTGTTTCCTAGTGCCGGTTTGAAGTTCCTGCAGTTTTTACTGTAAAACCGAGTTGGAGCTAGTACCTCCCCATATATATGTATGGAGTGGAGTTTGCAACTGCAAAGAAACTTTGTGTTCCCAACAAGCTAGGTGAAGGACGGCTTTCACACACACTTATCTCACAGAACTGAGCATGTGGAGAGACGTTCGTTCATTTAGCACAAAGGGAACGGGTTGCAGGAGAAACTTTTACTCTGGTTTCTCAGTCTGTTTCCTAGTGCTGGTTTGAAATTCCTGCAGTTTTCACTGTAAAATCGAGTTGGAGCTTGTACCTCCCCATATATATGTATGGAGTGGAATTTGCTACTGAAAAGAAAGTTTGTGTTCCCAACAAGCTAGGTGAAGGACGGCTTTCACACACACTTATCTCTCAGAACTGAGCATGTGGAGAGACGTTCGTTCATCTAGCACAAATGGAACGGTTTGCAGGAGACACTTTTACTCTGGATTTCTCATTCTGTTTCCTAGTGCCGGTTGGAAGTTCCTGCAGTTTTCACTGTAAAACCGGGTTGGAGCTATACCACCCCATATATATGTATGGAGTGGAGTTTGCAACTGAAAAAAAACTTTGTGTTCCAACAAGGTAGGTGAAGGACGGCTTTCACCCACACTTATCTCTCAGAACTGAGCATGTGGAGAGACGTTCGTTCATCTAGCACAAAGGGAACGGGTTGCAGGAGAATCTTTTACTCTGGTTTCTCAGTCTGTTTCCTAGTGCCGGTTTGAAGTTCCTGCAGTTTTCACTGTAAAACCGAGTTGGAGCTTGTACCTCCCATATTAAATTATGGAGTGGAGTTTGCAACTGCAAAGAAACTTTGTGTTCCCAACAAGCTAGGTGAAGGACGGCTTTCACAATCACATATCTCTCAGAACTGAGCATGTGGAGAGACGTTCGTTCATCTAGCCCAAAAAGAACGGGTAGCAGGAGAAACTTTTACTCTGGTTTCTCAGTATGTTTCCTAGTGCCGGTTTGAATTTCCTGCAGTTTTCACTGTAAAACAGAGTTGGAGCTAGTACCTCCCCATATATATGTATGGAGTGGAGTTTGCAACTGAAAAGAAACTTTGTGTTCCCAACAAGCTAGGTGAAGGACGGCTTTCACACACACATATCTCTCAGAAATGAGCATGTGGAGAAACGTTCGTTCATCTAGCACAAAGGGAACGGGTTGCAGGAGAAACTTTTACTCTGGTTTCTCAGTCTGTTTCCTAGTGCCGGTTTGAAGTTCCTGCAGTTTTCACTGTAAAACCGGGTTGGAGCTAGTACCTCCCCATATATATGTATGGAGTGGAGTTTGCAAATGAAAAGAAACTTTGTGTTCCCAACAAGCTAGGTGAAGGACGGCTTTCACACACACTTATCTCTCAGAACTGAGCATGGGGAGAGATTTTCGCTCATCTAGCACAATGGGAACGGGTTGCAGGAGAAACTTTTACTCTGGTTTCTCAGTCTGTTTCCTAGTGCCGGCTTGAAGTTATTGCAGTATTCACTGTAATACCGAGTTGGAGCAAGTACCTCCCCATATATATGTATGGAGTAAGTTTGCAACTGAAAAGAAACTTTGTGTTCCCAACAAGCTTGGTGAAGGACGGCTTTCACACACACTAATCTCTCAGAACTGAGCATGTGGAGAGGCGTTCGTTCATCAAGCACAAAGGGAATGGGTTGCAGGAGAATCTTTTACTCTGGTTTCTCATTCTGTTTCCTAGTGCCGGTTTGAAGTTCCTGCAGTTTTAACTATAAAACCGAGTTGGAGCTAGTAATCCCCATATATATGTGTGGAGTGGAGTTTGCAACTGAAAAGAAACTTTGTGTTCCCAACAAGCTAGGTGAAGGACGGCTTTCACACACAATTATCTCTCAGAACTGAGCATGTGGAGAGACGTTCTTTCATCTAGCACAAAGGGAACGGGTTGCAAGGGAAACTTTTACTCTGGTTTCTCAGTCTGTTTCCTAGTGCCGGTTTGAAGTTCCTGCAGTTTTCACTGTAAAACCGAGTTGGAGCTAGTACCTCCCCATATATATGTATTGAGTGGAGTTTGCAACTGAAAAGAAACTTTGTGTTCCCAACAAGCTAGGTGAAGTACGGCTTTCACACACACTTATCTCTCAGAACTGAGCATGTGGAGAGACGTTCGTTCATCTAGCACAAAGGGAACGGGTTGCAGGAGAAACTTTTACTCTGCTTTCTCAGTCTGTTTCCTAGTTCCTGTTTGAAGTTCCGGCAGGTTTCACTGTAAAACCGAGTTGAAGCTAGTACCTCCCCATATATATGTATGGAGTGGAGATTGCAACTGAAAAGAAACTTTGTGTTCCCAACAAGCTAAGTGAAGGACGGCATTCACACACACTTATCTCTCAGAACTGAGCATGTGGAGAGAGGTTCGTTCATCTAGCACAAAGGGAACGGGTTGCAGGAGAAACTTTTACTCTGGTTTCTCAGTCTGTTTCTTAGTGCCGGTTTGAATTTCCAGCAGTTTTCACTGTAAAACCGAGTTGGAGCCAGGACCTCCCCATATTTATGTATGGAGTGGAGTTTGCAACTGAAAAGAAACTTTGTGTTCCCAACAAGCTAGGTGAAAGACGGCTTTCACACACACTTGTCTCTCAGAACTGAGCATGTGGTGAGACGTTCGTTCATCTAGAACAAAGGGAACGTCTTGCAGGAGAATCTTTTACTCTGGTTTCTCAGTCTGTTTCCTAGTGCCGGTTTGAAGTTCCGGCAGTTTTCACTGTAAAACCGAGTTGGAGCTAGTACCTCCCCATATATATGTATGGAGTGGAGTTTTCAACTGAAAAGAAACTTTGTGTTCCCAACAAGCTAGGTGAAGTACGGCTTTCACACACACTTATCTCACAGAACTGAGCATGTGGAGAGACGTTCGTTCATCTAGCACAAAGGGAACGGGTTGCAGGAGAAACTTTTACTCTGCTTTCTCAGTCTGTTTCCTAGTGCCAGTTTGAAGTTCCGGCAGTTTTCACTGTAAAACCGAGTTGGAGCTAGTACCTCCCCATATATATGTATGGAGTGGAGTTTGCAACTGAAAAGAAACTTTGTGTTCCCAACAAGCTAGGTGAAGGACGGCTTTCACACACACTTATCTCTCAGAACTGAGCATGTGGAGAGACGTTCGTTCATCTAGCACAAAGGGAACGGGTTGCAGGAGAAACTTTTACTCTGGTTTCTCAGTCTGTTTCCTAGTGCCGGTTTCAAGTTCCTGCAGTTTTCACTGTAAAACCGAGTTGGAGCTAGTACCTCCCCATATATATGTATGGAGTGGAGTTTGCAACTGAAAAGAAACTTTGTGTTCCCAACAAGCTAGGTGAAGGACGGCTTTCACACACACTTATCTCTCAGAACTGAGCATGTGGAGAGACGTTCGTTCATCTAGCACAAAGGGAACGGGTTGCAGGAGAAACTTTTACTCTGGTTTCTCAGTCTGTTTCCTAGTGCCGGTTTCAAGTTCCTGCAGTTTTCACTGTAAAACCGAGTTGGAGCTAGTACCTCCCCATATATATGTATGGAGTGGAGTTTGCAACTGAAAAGAAACTTTGTGTTCCCAACAAGCTAGGTGAAGGACGGCTTTCACACACACTTATCTCTCAGAACTGAGCATGTGGAGAGACGTTCGTTCATCTAGCACAAAGAGAACGGTTTGCAGGAGAAACTTTTACTCTGGTTTCTCAGTCTGTTTCCTAGTGCCTGTTTGAAGTTCCTGCAGTTTTAACTGTAAAACCGGGTTGGAGCTAGTACCTCCCCATATATATGTATGGAGTGGAGTTTGCAAGTGAAAAGAAACTTTGTGTTCCCAACAAGCTAGGTGAAGGACGGCTTTCACACACACTTATCTCTCAGAACTGAGCATGTGGAGAGACGTTCGTTCATCTAGCACAAAGGGAACGGGTTGCAGGAGAAACTTTTACTCTGCTTTCTCAGTCTGTTTCCTAGTGCCAGTTTGAAGTTCCGGCAGTTTTCACTGTAAAACCGAGTTGGAGCTTGTACCTCCCCATATATATGTATGGAGTGGAGTTTGCAACTGAAAAGAATCTTTGTGTTTCCAACAAGCTAGGTGAAAGACGGCTTTCACACACACTTATCTCACAGAACTGAGCATGTGGAGAGACGTTCGTTCATCTAGCACAAACGGAACGGGTTGCAGGAGAAACTTTTACTCTGGTTTCTCAGTCTGTTTCTTAGTGCCGGTTTGAATTTCCAGCAGTTTTCACTGTAAAACCGAGTTGGAGCCAGGACCTCCCCATATTTATGTATGGAGTGGAGTTTGCAACTGAAAAGAAACTTTGTGTTCCCAACAAGCTAGGTGAAGGACGGCTTTCACACACACACATCTCTCAGAACTGAGCATGTGGAGAGACGTTCGTTCATCTAGCACAAAGGGAAAGGTTTTCAGGAAAAACTTTTACTCTGGTTTCTCAGTCTGTTTCCTAGTGCCGGTTTGAAGTTCCAGCAGTTTTCAGTGCAAAACCGAGTTGGAGCTATTATCTCCCCATATATTTTTATGGAGTGGAGTTTGCAAATGAAAAGAAACTTTGTGTTCCCAACAAGCTAGGTGAAGGACGGCTTTCACACACACTTATCTCTCAGAACTGAGCATGTGGAGAGACGTTCGTTCATCTAGCACAAAGGGAACGGTTTGCAGGAGAAACTTTTACTCTGGTTTCTCAGTCTGTTTCCTAGTGCCGGTTTCAAGTTCCGGCATTTTTCACTGTAAAACCGAGTTGGAGCTAGTACCTCCCCATATATATGTATGGAGTGGAGTTTGCAACTGAAAAGAAACTTTGTGTTCCCAACAAGCTAGGTGAAAGACGGCTTTCACACACACTTATCTCACAGAACTGAGCATGTGGAGAGACGTTCGTTCATCTAGCACACAGGGAACGGGTTGCAGGAGAAACTTTTACTCTGCTTTCTCAGTCTGTTTCCTAGTGCCGTTTTGAAGTTCCTGCAGTTTTCACTGTAAAACCGAGTTGGAGCTAGTACCTCCCCATATATATGTATGGAGTGGAGTTTGCAACTGAAAAGAAACTTTGTGTTCCCAACAAGCTAGGTGAAGGACGGCTTTCACACACACTTATCTCTTAGAACTGAGCAAGTGCAGAGACGTTCGTTCATCTAGCACAAAGGGAACGGTTTGCAGGAGAAACTTTTACTCTGGTTTCTCAGTCTGTTTCCTAGTGCCGATTTGAAGTTCCTGCAGTTTTAACTGTAAAACCGAGTTGGAGCTTGTAAGTCCCCATATATATGTATGGAGTGGAGTTTGCAACTGAAAAGAAACTTTGTGTTCCCAACAAGATAGGTGAAGGACGGCTTTCACACACACTTATCTCTCAGAACTGAGCATGTGGAGAGACGTTCGTTCATCTAGCACAAAAGGAACGGTTTGCAAGAGAAACTTTTACACTGGTTTCTCAGTCTGTTTCCTAGTGCCGGTTTGAAGTTCCTGCAGTTTTCACTGTAAAACCGAGCTGGAGCTTGTACCTCCCCATATTTATGTATGGAGTGGAGTTTGCAACTGAAAAGAAACTTTGTGTTCCCAACAAGCTAGTTGAAGTACGGCTTTCACACACACTTGTCTCTCAGAACTGAGCATGTGGAGAGACGTTCGTTCATCTAGAACAAAGGGAACGTCTTGCAGGAGAATCTTTTACTCTGGTTTCTCAGTCTGTTTCCTAGTGCCGGTTTGAAGTTCCGGCAGTTTTCACTGTAAAACCGAGTTGGAGCTAGTACCTCCCCATATATATGTATGGAGTGGAGTTTTCAACTGAAAAGAAACTTTGTGTTCCCAACAAGCTAGGTGAAGTACGGCTTTCACACACACTTATCTCTCAGAACTCAGCATGTGGAGAGACGTTCGTTCATCTAGCACAAAGGGAACGGGTTGCAGGAGAAACTTTTACTCTGGTTTCTCAGTCTGTTTCCTAGTGCCGGTTGGAAATTCCTGCAGTTTTCACTGTAAAACCGAGTTGGATCTAGTACTTCCCCATATATATGTATGGAGTGGAGTTTGCAACTGAAAAGAAACTTTGTGTTCCCAACAAGCTAGGTGAAGGACGGCTTTCACACACACTTATCTCACAGAACTGAGCATGTGGAGAGACGTTCGTTCATCTAGCACAAAGGGAACGGGTTGCAGGAGAAACTTTTACTCTGCTTTCTCAGTCTGTTTCCTAGTGCCAGTTTGAAGTTCCGGCAGTTTTCACTGTAAAACCGAGTTGGAGCTAGTACCTCCCCATATATATGTATGGAGTGGAGTTTGCAACTGAAAAGAAACTTTGTGTTCCCAACAAGCTAGGTGAAGGACGGCTTTCACACACACTTATCTCTCAGAACTGAGCATGTGGAGAGACGTTCGTTCATCTAGCACAAAGGGAACGGGTTGCAGGAGAAACTTTTACTCTGGTTTCTCAGTCTGTTTCCTAGTGCCGGTTTCAAGTTCCTGCAGTTTTCACTGTAAAACCGAGTTGGAGCTAGTACCTCCCCATATATATGTATGGAGTGGAGTTTGCAACTGAAAAGAAACTTTGTGTTCCCAACAAGCTAGGTGAAGGACGGCTTTCACACACACTTAGCTCTCAGAACTGAGCATGTGGAGAGACGTTCGTTCATCTAGCACAAAGGGAACGGTTTGCAGGAGAAACTTTTACTCTGGTTTCTCAGTCTGTTTCCTAGTGCCTGTTTGAAGTTCCTGCAGTTTTAACTGTAAAACCGGGTTGGAGCTAGTACCTCCCCATATATATGTATGGAGTGGAGTTTGCAAGTGAAAAGAAACTTTGTGTTCCCAACAAGCTAGGTGAAGGACGGCTTTCACACACACTTATCTCTCAGAACTGAGCATGTGGAGAGACGTTCGTTCATCTAGCACAAAGGGAACGGGTTGCAGGAGAAACTTTTACTCTGCTTTCTCAGTCTGTTTCCTAGTGCCAGTTTGAAGTTCCGGCAGTTTTCACTGTAAAACCGAGTTGGAGCTTGTACCTCCCCATATATATGTATGGAGTGGAGTTTGCAACTGAAAAGAAACTTTGTGTTTCCAACAAGCTAGGTGAAAGACGGCTTTCACACACACTTATCTCACAGAACTGAGCATGTGGAGAGACGTTCGTTCATCTAGCACAAAGGGAACGGGTTGCAGGAGAAACTTTTACTCTGGTTTCTCAGTCTGTTTCCTAGTGCTGGTTTGAAATTCCTGCAGTTTTCACAGTAAAATCGAGTTGGAGCTTGTACCTCCCCATATATATGTATGGAGTGGAATTTGCAACTGAAAAGAAAGTTTGTGTTCCCAACAAGCTAGGTGAAGGACGGCTTTCACACACACTTATCTCTCAGAACTGAGCATGTGGAGAGACGTTCGTTCATCTAGCACAAATGGAACGGTTTGCAGGAGACACTTTTACTCTGGTTTCTCATTCTGTTTCCTAGTGCCGGTTGGAAGTTCCTGCAGTTTTCACTGTAAAACCGGGTTGGAGCTATACCACCCCATATATATGTAAGGAGTGGAGTTTGCAACTGAAAAGAAACTTTGTGTTCCCAACAAGCTAGGTGAAGTACGGCTTTCACACACACTTATCTCTCAGAACTGAGCATGTGGAGAGACGTTCGTTCATCTAGCACAAAGGGAACGGTTTGCAGGAGAAACTTTTACTCTGCTTTCTCAGTCTGTTTCCTAGTGCCGGTATGAAGTTCCAGCAGTTTTCACTGTAAAACCGAGTTGGAGCTAGTACCTCCCCATATATATGTATGGAGTGGAGTTTGCAACTGAAAAAAATCTTTGTGTTCCAACAAGGTAGGTGAAGGACGGCTTTCACCCACACTTATCTCTCAGAACTGAGCATGTGGAGAGACGTTCGTTCATCTAGCACAAAGGGAACGGGTTGCAGGAGAATCTTTTACTCTGGTTTCTCAGTCTGTTTCCTAGTGCCGGTTGGAAGTTCCTGCAGTTTTCACTGTAAAACCGAGTTGGAGCTAGTACTTCCCCATATATATGTATGGAGTGGAGTTTGCAACTGAAAAGGAACTTTGTGTTCCCAACAAGCTAGGTGAAGGACGGCTTTCACACACACTTATCTCTCAGAACTGAGCATGTGGAGAGACGTTCGTTCATCTAGCACAAAGGAAACGGGTTGCAGGGGAAGCTTTTACTCTGCTGTCTCAGTCTGTTTCCTAGTGCCGGTTTGAAGTTCCGGCAGTTTTCACTGTAAAACCGGGTTGGAGCTAGTACGTCCCCATATATATGTATGGAGTGGAGTTTGCAACTGAAAAGAAACTTTATGTTCCCAACAAGCTAGGTGAAAGACGGCTTTCACACACACTTATCTCTCAGAACTGAGCATGTGGAGAGACGTTCGTTCATCTAGCACAAAGGGAACGGGTTGCAGGAGAAACTTTTACTCTGGTTTCTCAGTCTGTTTCCTAGTGCCGGTTTGAAGTTCCTGCAGTTTTTACTGTAAAACCGAGTTGGAGCTAGTACCTCCCCATATATATGTATGGAGTGGAGTTTGCAACTGCAAAGAAACTTTGTGTTCCCAACAAGCTAGGTGAAGGACAGCTTTCACACACACTTATCTCACAGAACTGAGCATGTGGAGAGACGTTCGTTCATTTAGCACAAAGGGAACGGGTTGCAGGAGAAACTTTTACTCTGGTTTCTCAGTCTGTTTCCTAGTGCTGGTTTGAAATTCCTGCAGTTTTCACTGTAAAATCGAGTTGGAGCTTGTACCTCCCCATATATATGTATGGAGTGGAATTTGCAACTGAAAAGAAAGTTTGTGTTCCCAACAAGCTAGGTGAAGGACGGCTTTCACACACACTTATCTCTCAGAACTGAGCATGTGGAGAGACGTTCGTTCATCTAGCACAAATGGAACGGTTTGCAGGAGACACTTTTACTCTGGATTTCTCATTCTGTTTCCTAGTGCCGGTTGGAAGTTCCTGCAGTTTTCACTGTAAAACCGGGTTGGAGCTATACCACCCCATATATATGTATGGAGTGGAGTTTGCAACTGAAAAAAAACTTTGTGTTCCAACAAGGTAGGTGAAGGACGGCTTTCACCCACACTTATCTCTCAGAACTGAGCATGTGGAGAGACGTTCGTTCATCTAGCACAAAGGGAACGGGTTGCAGGAGAATCTTTTACTCTGGTTTCTTAGTCTGTTTCCTAGTGCCGGTTGGAAGTTCCTGCAGTTTTCACTGTAAAACAGAGTTGGAGCTAGTACTTCCCAATATATATGTATGGAGTGGAGTTTGCAACTGAAAAGGAACTTTGTGTTCCCAACAAGCTAGGTGAAGGACGGCTTTCACACACACTTATCTCTCAGAACTGAGCATGTGGAGAGACGTTCGTTCATCTAGCACAAAGGAAACGGGTTGCAGGGGAAACTTTTACTCTGCTTTCTCAGTCTGTTTCCTAGTGCCGGTTTGAAGTTCCGGCAGTTTTCACTGTAAAACCGGGTTGGAGCTAGTACGTCCCCATATATATGTATGGAGTGGAGTTTGCAACTGAAAAGAAACTTTATGTTCCCAACAAGCTAGGTGAAAGACGGCTTTCACACACACTTATCTCTCAGAACTGAGCATGTGGAGAGACGTTCGTTCATCTAGCACAAAGGGAATGGGTTGCAGGAGAAACTTTTACTCTGGTTTCTCAGTCTGTTTCCTAGTGCCGGTTTGAAGTTCCTGCAGTTTTCACTGTAAAACCGAGTTGGAGCTAGTACCTCCCCATATATATGTATGGAGTGGAGTTTGCAACTGCAAAGAAACTTTGTGTTCCCAACAAGCTAGGTGAAGGACGGCTTTCACACACACTTATCTCTCAGAACTGAGCATGTGGAGAGACGTTCGTTCATCTAGCACAAATGGAACGGGTTGCAGGAGAAACATTTTCTCTGGTTTCTCAGTCTGCTTCCTAGTGCCGTTTTGAAGTTCCTGCATTTTTCACTGTAAAACCGAGTTGGAGGTAGTACCTCCCCATATTTATGTATGGAATGGTGTTTGCAACTGAAAAGAAAATTTGTGTTCCCAACAAGCTAGGTGAAGGACGGCTTTCACACACACTTATCTCTCAGAACTGAGCATGTGGAGAGACGTTCGTTCATCTAGAACAAAGGGAACGGCTTGCAGGAGAATCTTTTTCTCTGGTTTCTCAGTCTGTTTCCTAGTGCCGGTTTGAAGTTCCGGCAGTTTTCACTGTAAAACCGAGTTGGAGCTAGTACTTCCCCATATATATGTATGGAGTGGAGTTTGCAACTGAAAAGAAACTTTGTGTTCCCAACAAGCTAGGTGAAGGACGGCTTTCACACACACTTATCCCTCAGAAATGAGCATGTAGAGAGACGTTCGTTCATCTAGCACAAATGGAACGGGTTGCAGGAGAAACTTTTACTCTGGTTTCTCAGACTGTTTCCTAGTGCCTGTTGGATGTTCTTGCAGTTCTCACTGTAAAACCGAGTTGGAGCTAGTACTTCCCCATATATATGTATGGAGTGGAGTTTGCAACTGAAAAGAAACTTTGTGTTCCCAACAAGCTAGGTGAAGGACGGCTTTCACACACACTTATCTCTCAGAACTGAGCATGTGGAGAGACGTTCATTCATCTAGCACAAAGGGAACGGTTTGCAGGGGAAATTTTTACTCTGGTTTCTCAGTCTGTTTCCTAGTGCCGGGTTGAAGTTACTGCAGTTTTCACTGTAAAACCGAGTTGGAGCTAGTACCTCCCCATATATATGTATGGAGTGGAGTTGCAACTGAAAAGAAACTTGTGTTTCCAAGAAGCTAGGTGAAGGACGGCTGCACACACACATATCTCTCAGAATTGAGCACGTGGAGAGATTTTCGTTCATCTAGCACAAAGGGAACGGGTTGCAGGAGAAACTTTTACTCTGGTTTCTCAGTCTGTTTCCTAGTGTCTGTTGGAAGTTCCTGCAGATCTCACTGGAAAACCGATTTGGAGCTAGTACTTCCCCATATATATGTATGGAGTGGAGTTTGCAACTGAAAAGAAACTTTGTGTTCCCAACAAGCTAGGTGAAGGACGGCTTTCACACACACTTATCTCTCAGAACTGAGCATGTGGAGAGACGTTCGTTCATCTAGCACAAAGGGAACGGGTTGCAGGAGAATCTTTTACTCTGGTTTCTTAGTCTGTTTCCTAGTGCCGGTTGGAAGTTCCTGCAGTTTTCACTGTAAAACAGAGTTGGAGCTAGTACTTCCCAATATATATGTATGGAGTGGAGTTTGCAACTGAAAAGGAACTTTGTGTTCCCAACAAGCTAGGTGAAGGACGGCTTTCACACACACTTATCTCTCAGAACTGAGCATGTGGAGAGACGTTCGTTCATCTAGCACAAAGGAAACGGGTTGCAGGGGAAACTTTTACTCTGCTTTCTCAGTCTGTTTCCTAGTGCCGGTTTGAAGTTCCGGCAGTTTTCACTGTAAAACCGGGTTGGAGCTAGTACGTCCCCATATATATGTATGGAGTGGAGTTTGCAACTGAAAAGAAACTTTATGTTCCCAACAAGCTAGGTGAAAGACGGCTTTCACACACACTTATCTCTCAGAACTGAGCATGTGGAGAGACGTTCGTTCATCTAGCACAAAGGGAATGGGTTGCAGGAGAAACTTTTACTCTGGTTTCTCAGTCTGTTTCCTAGTGCCGGTTTGAAGTTCCTGCAGTTTTCACTGTAAAACCGAGTTGGAGCTAGTACCTCCCCATATATATGTATGGAGTGGAGTTTGCAACTGCAAAGAAACTTTGTGTTCCCAACAAGCTAGGTGAAGGACGGCTTTCACACACACTTATCTCTCAGAACTGAGCATGTGGAGAGACGTTCGTTCATCTAGCACAAATGGAACGGGTTGCAGGAGAAACATTTTCTCTGGTTTCTCAGTCTGCTTCCTAGTGCCGTTTTGAAGTTCCTGCATTTTTCACTGTAAAACCGAGTTGGAGGTAGTACCTCCCCATATTTATGTATGGAATGGTGTTTGCAACTGAAAAGAAAATTTGTGTTCCCAACAAGCTAGGTGAAGGACGGCTTTCACACACACTTATCTCTCAGAACTGAGCATGTGGAGAGACGTTCGTTCATCTAGAACAAAGGGAACGGCTTGCAGGAGAATCTTTTTCTCTGGTTTCTCAGTCTGTTTCCTAGTGCCGGTTTGAAGTTCCGGCAGTTTTCACTGTAAAACCGAGTTGGAGCTAGTACTTCCCCATATATATGTATGGAGTGGAGTTTGCAACTGAAAAGAAACTTTGTGTTCCCAACAAGCTAGGTGAAGGACGGCTTTCACACACACTTATCCCTCAGAAATGAGCATGTAGAGAGACGTTCGTTCATCTAGCACAAATGGAACGGGTTGCAGGAGAAACTTTTACTCTGGTTTCTCAGACTGTTTCCTAGTGCCTGTTGGATGTTCTTGCAGTTCTCACTGTAAAACCGAGTTGGAGCTAGTACTTCCCCATATATATGTATGGAGTGGAGTTTGCAACTGAAAAGAAACTTTGTGTTCCCAACAAGCTAGGTGAAGGACGGCTTTCACACACACTTATCTCTCAGAACTGAGCATGTGGAGAGACGTTCATTCATCTAGCACAAAGGGAACGGTTTGCAGGGGAAATTTTTACTCTGGTTTCTCAGTCTGTTTCCTAGTGCCGGGTTGAAGTTACTGCAGTTTTCACTGTAAAACCGAGTTGGAGCTAGTACCTCCCCATATATATGTATGGAGTGGAGTTGCAACTGAAAAGAAACTTGTGTTTCCAAGAAGCTAGGTGAAGGACGGCTGCACACACACATATCTCTCAGAATTGAGCACGTGGAGAGATTTTCGTTCATCTAGCACAAAGGGAACGGGTTGCAGGAGAAACTTTTACTCTGGTTTCTCAGTCTGTTTCCTAGTGTCTGTTGGAAGTTCCTGCAGATCTCACTGGAAAACCGATTTGGAGCTAGTACTTCCCCATATATATGTATGGAGTGGAGTTTGCAACTGAAAAGAAACTTTGTGTTCCCAACAAGCTAGGTGAAGGACGGCTTTCACACACACTTATCTCTCAGAACTGAGCATGTGGAGAGACGTTCGTTCATCTAGCACAAAGGGAACGGGTTGCAGGAGAAACTTTTACTCTGGTTTCTCAGTCTGTTTCCTAGTGCCGGTTTCAAGTTCCTGCAGTTTTCACTGTAAAACCGAGTTGGAGCTAGTACCTCCCCATATATATGTATGGAGTGGAGTTTGCAACTGAAAAGAAACTTTGTGTTCCCAACAAGCTAGGTGAAGGACGGCTTTCACACACACTTATCTCTCAGAACTGAGCATGTGGAGAGACGTTCGTTCATCTAGCACAAAGGGAACGGTTTGCAGGAGAAACTTTTACTCTGGTTTCTCAGTCTGTTTCCTAGTGCCTGTTTGAAGTTCCTGCAGTTTTCACTGTAAAACCGGGTTGGAGCTAGTACCTCCCCATATATATGTATGGAGTGGAGTTTGCAACTGAAAAGAAACTTTGTGTTCCCAACAAGCTAGGTGAAGGACGACTTTCACCCACACTTATCTCTCAGAACTGAGCATGTGGAGAGACGTTCGTTCATCTAGCACAAAGGGAACGGGTTGCAAGAGAAACTTTTACTCTGGTTTCTCAGTCTGTTTCCTAGTGCCGGTTTGAAGTTCCTGCAGTTTTCACTGTAAAACCGAGTTGGAGCTAGTACCTCCCCATATATATGTATTGAGTGGAGTTTGCAACTGAAAAGAAACTTTGTGTTCCCAACAAGCTAGGTGAAGGACGGCTTTCACACACACTTATCTCTCAGAACTGAGCATGTGGAGAGACGTTCGTTCATCTAGCACAAAGGGAACGGGTTGCAAGAGAAACTTTTACTCTGGTTTCTCAGTCTGTTTCCTAGTGCCGGTTTGAAGTTCCTGCAGTTTTCACTGTAAAACCGAGTTGGAGCTAGTACCTCCCCATATATATGTATTGAGTGGAGTTTGCAACTGAAAAGAAACTTTGTGTTCCCAACAAGCTAGGTGAAGGACGGCTTTCACACACACTTATCTCTCAGAACTGAGCATGTGGAGAGACGTTCGTTCATCTAGCACAAAGGGAACTGGTGGCAGGAGAAACTTTTACTCTGGTTTCTAAGTCTGTTTCCTAGTTCCGGTTTGAAGTTCCTGCAGTTTTCACTGTAAAACCGAGTTGGAGCTAGTAGCTCCCCTTATATATGTATGGTGTGGAGTTTGCAACTGAAAAGAAACTTTGTCTTCCCAACAAGCTAGGTGAAGGTCGGCTTTCACACACACATATCTCTCAGAACTGAGCATGTGGAGAGACGTTCGTTCATCTAGCCCAAATGGAACGGTTTGCAGGAGAAACTTTTACTCTGTTTTCTCAGTCTGTTTCCTAGTGCCGGTTGGAAGTTCCTGCAGTTCTCACTGTAAAACCGATTTGGAGCTAGTACTTCCCCATATATATGTATGGAGTGGTGTTTGCAACTGAAAAGAAACTTTGTGTTCCCAACAAGCTAGGTGAAGGACGGCTTTCACACACACTTATCTCTCAGAACTGAGCATGTGGAGAGACGTTCGTTCATCTAGCACAAAGGGAACGGGTTGCAGGAGAAACTTTTACTCTGGTTTCTCAGTCTGTTTCCTAGTGCCGGTTTCAAGTTCCTGCAGTTTTCACTGTAAAACATAGTTGGAGCTAGTACCTCCCCATATATATGTATGGAGTGGAGTTTGCAACTGAAAAGAAACTTTGTGTTCCCAACAAGCTAGGTGAAGGACGGCTTTCACACACACTTATCTGTCAGAACTGAGCATGTGGAGAGACGTTCGTTCATCTAGCACAAAGGGAACGGTTTGCAGGAGAATCTTTTACTCTGGTTTCTCAGTCTGTTTCTTAGTGCCGATTTGAAGTTCCTGCAGTTTTCACTGTAAAACCGGGTTGGAGCTAGTACCTCCCCATATATATGTATGGATTGGAGTTTGCAACTGAAAAGAAACTTTGTGTTCCCAACAAGCTAGGTGAAGGACGGCTTTCACACACACATATCTCTCAGAACTGAGCATGTGGAGAGACGTTCGTTCATCTAGCACAAAGGGAACGGGTTGCAGGAGAAACTTTTACTCTGGTTTCTCAGTCTGTTTCCTAGTGCCGGTTTGATTTTCCTGCAGTTTTCACTGTAAAACCGAGTTGGAGCCAGTACTTCCCCATATATATGTATGGTGTGGAGTTTGCAACTGAAAAGAAACTTTGTGTTCCCAACAAGCTAGGTGAAGTACGGCTTTCACACACACTTATCTCTCATAACTGAGCATGTGGAGAGACGTTCGTTCATCTAGCGCAAAGGGAACGGGTTGCAGGAGAAACTTTTACTCTGCTTTCTCAGTCTGTTTCCTAGTGTCGGTTTGAATTTCCGGCAGTTTTCACTGTAAAACCGAGTTGGAGCTTGTTCTTACCCATATATATGTATGGAGTGGAGTTTGCATCTGAAAAGAAACTTTGTGTTCCAAACAAGCTAGGTGAAGTACGGCTTTCACACACACTTATCTCTCAGAACTGAGCATGTGGAGAGACGTTCGTTCATCTAGCACAAAGGGAACGGTTTGCAGGAGAAACTTTTACTCTGGTTTCTCAGTCTGTTTCTTAGTGCCGGTTTGAATTTCCAGCAGTTTTCACTGTAAAACCGAGTTGGAGCCAGTACCTCCCCATATTTATGTATGGAGTGGAGTTTGCAACTGAAAAGAAACTTTGTGTTCCCAACAAGCTAGGTGAAGGACGGCTTTCACACACACACATCTCTCAGAACTGAGCATGTGGAGAGACGTTCGTTCATCTAGCACAAAGGGAAAGGTTTTCAGGAAAAACTTTTACTCTGGTTTCTCAGTCTGTTTCCTAGTGCCGGTTTGACGTTCCAGCAGTTTTCAGTGCAAAACCGAGTTGGAGCTATTATCTCCCTATATATATTTATGGAGTGGAGTTTGCAAATGAAAAGAAACTTTGTGTTCCCAACAAGCTAGGTGAAGGACGGCTTTCACACACACTTATCTCTCAGAACTGAGCATGTGGAGAGACGTTCGTTCATCTAGCACAAAGGGAACGGTTTGCAGGAGAAACTTTTACTCTGGTTTCTCAGTCTGTTTCCTAGTGCCGGTTTCAAGTTCCTGCAGTTTTCACTGTAAAACCGAGTTGGAACTTGTACCTCCCCATATATATGTATGGAGTGGAATTTGCAACAGAAAAGAAACTTTGTGTTCCCAACAAGCTAGGTGAAGGACGGCTTTCACACACACTTATCTCTCAGAACTGAGCACGTGGAGAGACGTTCATTCATCTAGCACAAAGGGAACGGGTTGCAGGAGAAACTTTTACTCTGGTTTCTCAGACTGTTTCCTAGTGCCGGTTGGAAGTTCCTGCATTATTCACTGTAAAACCTAGTTGGAGCTAGTACTTCCCCATATATATATATGGATTGGAGTTTGCAACTGAAAAGAAACTTTGTGTTCCCAACAAGCTAGTTGAAGGACGGCTTTCACACACACTTATCTCTCAGAACTGAGCATGTGGAGAGACGTTCGTTCATCTAGCACAAAGGGAACGGGTTGCAAGAGAAACTTTTACTCTGGTTTCTCAGTCTGTTTCCTAGTGCCGGTTGGAAATTCCTGCAGTTTTCACTGTAAAACCGAGTTGGATCTAGTACTTCCCCATATATATGTATGGAGTGGAGTTTGCAACTGAAAAGAAACTTTGTGTTCCCAACAAGCTAGGTGAAGGACGGCTTTCACACACACTTATCTCTCAGAACTGAGCATGTGGAGAGACGTTCGTTCATCTAGCACAAAGGGAACGGGTTGCAGGAGAAACTTTTACTCTGCTTTCTCAGTCTGTTTCCTAGTGCCAGTTTGAAGTTCCGGCATTTTTCACTGTAAACCCGAGTTGGAGATAGTACCTCCCCATATATATGTATGGAGTGGAGTTTGCAACTGAAAAGAAACTTTGTGTTCCCAACAAGCTAGGTGAAGGACGGCTTTCACACACACTTATCTCTCAGAACTGAGCATGTGGAGAGACGTTCGTTCATCTAGCACAAAAGAAACGGTTTGCAAGAGAAACTTTTACACTGGTTTCTCAGTCTGTTTCCTAGTGCCGGTTTGAAGTTCCTGCAGTTTTCACTGTAAAACCGAGTTGGAGCTTGTACCTCCCCATATTTATGTATGGAGTGGAGTTTGCAACTGAAAAGAAACTTTGTATTCCCAACAAGCTAGTTGAAGTACGGCTTTCACACACACTTGTCTCTCAGAACTGAGCATGTGGAGAGACGTTCGTCCATCTAGAACAAAGGGAACGTCTTGCAGGAGAATCTTTTACTCTGGTTTCTCAGTCTGTTTCCTAGTGCCGGTTTGAAGTTCCGGCAATTTTCAGTGCAAAACCGTGTTGGAGCTATTATCTCCCCATATATATTTATGGAGTGGAGTTTGGAAATGAAAAGAAACTTTGTGTTCCCAACAAGCTAGGTGAAGGACGGCTTTCACACACACTTATCTCTCAGAACTGAGCATGTGGAGAGACGTTCGTTCATCTAGCACAAAGGGAACGGTTTGCAGGAGAAACTTTTACTCTGGTTTCTCAGTCTGTTTCCTAGTGCCGGTTTCAAGTTCCTGCAGTTTTCACTGTAAAACCGAGTTGGAACTTGTACCTCCCCATATATATGTATGGAGTGGAATTTGCAACAGAAAAGAAACTTTGTGTTCCCAACAAGCTAGGTGAAGGACGGCTTTCACACACACTTATCTCTCAGAACTGAGCACGTGGAGAGACGTTCATTCATCTAGCACAAAGGGAACGGGTTGCAGGAGAAACTTTTACTCTGGTTTCTCAGACTGTTTCCTAGTGCCGGTTGGAAGTTCCTGCAGTTTTCACTGTAAAACCTAGTTGGAGCTAGTACTTCCCCATATATATATATGGATTGGAGTTTGCAACTGAAAAGAAACTTTGTGTTCCCAACAAGCTAGGTGAAGGACGGCTTTCACACACACTTATCTCTCAGAACTGAGCATGTGGAGAGACGTTCGTTCATCTAGCACAAAGGGAACGGGTTGTAAGAGAAACTTTTACTCTGGTTTCTCAGTCTGTTTCCTAGTGCCGGTTGGAAATTCCTGCAGTTTTCACTGTAAAACCGAGTTGGATCTAGTACTTCCCCATATATATGTATGGAGTGGGGTTTGCAACTGAAAAGAAACTTTGTGTTCCCAACAAGCTAGGTGAAGGACGGCTTTCACACACACTTATCTCTCAGAACTGAGCATGTGGAGAGACGTTCGTTCATCTAGCACAAAGGGAACGGGTTGCAGGAGAAACTTTTACTCTGGTTTCTCAGTCTGTTTCCTAGTGCCGGTTTCAAGTTCCTGCAGTTTTCACTGTAAAACCGAGTTGGAGCTAGTACCTCGCCATATATATGTATGGAGTGGAGTTTGCAACTGAAAAGAAACTTTGTTTTCCCAACAAGCTAGGTGAAGGACGGCTTTCACACACACTTATCTCTCAGAACTGAGCATGTGGAGAGACGTTCGTTCATCTAGCACAAATGGAACGGTTTGCAAGAGACACTTTTACTCTGGTTTCTCATTCTGTTTCCTAGTGCCGGTTGGAAGTTCCTGCAGTTTTCACTGTAAAACCGGGTTGGAGCTATACCACCCCATATATATGTAAGGAGTGGAGTTTGCAACTGAAAAGAAACTTTGTGTTCCCAACAAGCTAGGTGAAGTACGGCTTTCACACACACTTATCTCTCAGAACTGAGCATGTGGAGAGACGTTCGTTCATCTAGCACAAAGGGAACGGTTTGCAGGAGAAACTTTTACTCTGCTTTCTCAGTCTGTTTCCTAGTGCCGGTATGAAGTTCCGGCAGTTTTCACTGTAAAACCGAGTTTGAGCTAGTACCTCCCCATATATATGTATGGAGTGGAGTTTGCAACTGAAAAAAAACTTTGTGTTCCAACAAGGTAGGTGAAGGACGGCTTTCACCCACACTTATCTCTCAGAACTGAGCATGTGGAGAGACGTTCGTTCATCTAGCACAAAGGGAACGGGTTGCAGGAGAAACATTTACTCTGGTTTCTCAGTCTGCTTCCTAGTGCCGTTTTGAAGTTCCTGCATTTTTCACTGTAAAACCGAGTTGGAGGTAGTACCTCCCCATATTTATGTATGGAATGGTGTTTGCAACTGAAAAGAAAATTTGTGTTCCCAACAAGCTAGGTGAAGGACGGCTTTCACACACACTTTTCTCTCAGAACTGAGCATGTGGAGAGACGTTCGTTCATGTAGAACAAAGTTAACGGCTTGCAGGAGAATCTTTTTCTCTGGTTTCTCAGTCTGTTTCCTAGTGCCGGTTTGAAGTTCCGGCAGTTTTCACAGTAAAACCGAGTTGGAGCTAGTACTTCCCCATATATATGTATGGAGTGGAGTTTGCAACTGAAAAGAAACTTTGTGTTCCCAACAAGCTAGGTGAAGTACGGCTTTCACACACACTTATCTCTCAGAAATGAGCATGTAGAGAGACGTTCGTTCATCTAGCACAAATGGAACGGGTTGCAGGAGAAACTTTTACTCTGGTTTCTCAGACTGTTTCCTAGTGCCTGTTGGATGTTCTTGCAGTTCTCACTGTAAAACCGAGTTGGAGCTAGTACTTCCCCATATATATGTATGGAGTGGAGTTTGCAACTGAAAAGAAACTTTGTGTTCCCAACAAGCTAGGTGAAGGACGGCTTTCACACACACTTATCTCTCAGAACTGAGCATGTGGAGAGACGTTCATTCATCTAGCACAAAGGGAACGGTTTGCAGGGGAAATTTTTACTCTGGTTTCTCAGTCTTTTTCCTAGCGCCGGGTTGAAGTTACTGCAGTTTTCACTGTAAAACCGAGTTTTAGCTAGTACCTCCCCATATATATGTATGGAGTGGAGTTGCAACTGAAAAGAAACTTGTGTTTCCAAGAAGCTAGGTGAAGGACGGCTTCACACACACTTATCTCTCAGAATTGAGCACGTGGAGAGATTTTCGTTCATCTAGCACAAAGGGAACGGGTTGCAGGAGAAACTTTTACTCTGGTTTCTCAGTCTGTTTCCTAGTGCCTGTTGGAAGTTCCTGCAGATCTCACTGTAAAACCGATTTGGAGCTAGTACTTCCCCATATATATGTATGGAGTGGAGTTTGCAACTGAAAAGAAACTTTGTGTTCCCAACAAGCTAGGTGAAGGACGGCTTTCACACACACTTATCTCTCAGAACTGAGCATGTGGAGAGACGTTCGTTCATCTAGCACAAAGGGAACGGGTTGCAGGAGAAACTTTTACTCTGGTTTCTCAGTCTGTTTCCTAGTGCCGGTTTCAAGTTCCTGCAGTTTTCACTGTAAAACCGAGTTGGAGCTAGTACCTCGCCATATATATGTATGGAGTGGAGTTTGCAACTGAAAAGAAACTTTGTTTTCCCAACAAGCTGGGTGAAGGACGGCTTTCACACACACTTATCTCTCAGAACTGAGCATGTGGAGAGACGTTCGTTCATCTAGCACAAAGGGAACGGTTTGCAGGAGAAACTTTTACTCTGGTTTCTCAGTCTGTTTCCTAGTGCCTGTTTGAAGTTCCTGCAGTTTTCACTGTAAAACCGGGTTGGAGCTAGTACCTCCCCATATATATGTATGGAGTGGAGTTTGCAACTGAAAAGAAACTTTGTGTTCCCAACAAGCTAGGTGAAGGACGACTTTCACCCACACTTATCTCTCAGAACTGAGCATGTGGAGAGACGTTCGTTCATCTAGCACAAAGGGAACGGGTTGCAAGAGAAACTTTTACTCTGGTTTCTCAGTCTGTTTCCTAGTGCCGGTTTGAAGTTCCTGCAGTTTTCACTGTAAAACCGAGTTGGAGCTAGTACCTCCCCATATATATGTATTGAGTGGAGTTTGCAACTGAAAAGAAACTTTGTGTTCCCAACAAGCTAGGTGAAGGACGGCTTTCACACACACTTATCTCTCAGAACTGAGCATGTGGAGAGACGTTCGTTCATCTAGCACAAAGGGAACGGGTTGCAGGAGAAACTTTTACTCTGCTTTCTCAGTTTGTTTCCTAGTGCCTGTTGGAAGTTCCGGCAGATTTCACTGTAAAACCGAGTTGAAGCTAGTACCTCCCCATATATATGTATGGAGTGGAGTTTGCAACTGAAAAGAAACTTTGTGTTCCCAACAAGCTAGGTGAAGTACGGCTTTCACTCACACTTATCTCTCAGAACTGAGCATGTGGAGAGACGTTCATTCATCTAGCACAAAGGGAACGGTTTGCAGGAGAAACTTTTACTCTGGTTTCTCAGTCTGTTTCCTAGTGCCGGGTTGAAGTTCCTGCAGTTTTCACTGTAAAACCGAGTTGGAGCGAGTACCTCCCCATATATATGTATGGAGTGGAGTTGCAACTGAAAAGAAACTTGTGTTTCCAAGAAGCTAGGTGAAGGACGGCTTCACACACACTTATCTCTCAGAATTGAGCACGTGGAGAGATTTTCGTTCATCTAGCACAAAGGGAACTGGTTGCAGGAGAAACTTTTACTCTGGTTTCTAAGTCTGTTTCCTAGTTCCGGTTTGAAGTTCCTGCAGTTTTCACTGTAAAACCGAGTTGGAGCTAGTAGCTCCCCTTATATATGTATGGTGTGGAGTTTGCAACTGAAAAGAAACTTTGTGTTCCCAACAAGCTAGGTGAAGGACGGCTTTCACACACACATATCTCTCAAAACTGAGCATGCGGAGAGACGTTCGTTCATCTAGCATAAAGGGAACGGGTTGCAGGAGAAACTTTTACTCTGGTTTCTCAGTCTGTTTCCTAGTGCCGGTTTGAAGTTCCTGCAGTTTTCACTGTAAAACCGAGTTGGAGCTAGTAGCTCCCCATATTTATGTATGGAGTGGAGTTTGCAACTGAAAAGAAACTTTGTCTTCCCAACAAGCTAGGTGAAGGTCGGCTTTCACACACACATATCTCTCAGAACTGAGCATGTGGAGAGACGTTCGTTCACCTAGCACAAATGGAACGGTTTGCAGGAGAAACTTTTACTCTGTTTTCTCAGTCTGTTTCCTAGTGCCGGTTGGAAGTTCCTGCAATTCTCACTGTAAAACCGATTTGGAGCTAGTACTTCCCCATATATATGTATGGATTGGAGTTTGCAACTGAAAAGAAACTTTGTGTTCCCAACAAGCTAGGTGAAGGACGGCTTTCACACACACTTATCTCTCAGAACTGAGCATGTGGAGAGACGTTCGTTCATCTAGCACAAAGGGAACGGGTTGCAGGAGAAACTTTTACTCTGGTTTCTCAGTCTGTTTCCTAGTGCCGGTTTCAAGTTCCTGCAGTTTTCACTGTAAAACCGAGTTGGAGCTAGTACCTCCCCATATATATGTATGGAGTGGAGTTTGCAACTGAAAAGAAACTTTGTGTTCCCAACAAGCTAGGTGAAGGACGGCTTTCACACACACTTATCTGTCAGAACTGAGCATGTGGAGAGACGTTCGTTCATCTAGCACAAAGGGAACGGTTTGCAGGCGAAACTTTTACTCTGGTTTCTCAGTCTGTTTCCTAGTGCCTGTTTGAAGTTCCTGCAGTTTTCACTGTAAAACCGAGTTGGAGCCAGTACTTCCCCATATATATGTATGGAGTGGAGTTTGCAACTGAAAAGAAACTTTGTGTTCCCAACAAGCTAGGTGAAGTACGGCTTTCACACACACTTATCTCTCATAACTGAGCATGTGGAGAGACGTTCGTTCATCTAGCGCAAAGGGAACGGGTTGCAGGAGAAACTTTTACTCTGCTTTCTCAGTCTGTTTCCTAGTGTCGGTTTGAATTTCCGGCAGTTTTCACTGTAAAACCGAGTTGGAGCTTGTTCTTACCCATATATATGTATGGAGTGGAGTTTGCATCTGAAAAGAAACTTTGTGTTCCAAACAAGCTAGGTGAAGTACGGCTTTCACACACACTTATCTCTCAGAACTGAGCATGTGGAGAGACGTTCGTTCATCTAGCACAAAGGGAACGGTTTGCAGGAGAAACTTTTACTCTGGTTTCTCAGTCTGTTTCTTAGTGCCGGTTTGAATTTCCAGCAGTTTTCACTGTAAAACCGAGTTGGAGCCAGTACCTCCCCATATTTATGTATGGAGTGGAGTTTGCAACTGAAAAGAAACTTTGTGTTCCCAACAAGCTAGGTGAAGGACGGCTTTCACACACACACATCTCTCAGAACTGAGCATGTGGAGAGACGTTCGTTCATCTAGCACAAAGGGAAAGGTTTTCAGGAAAAACTTTTACTCTGGTTTCTCAGTCTGTTTCCTAGTGCCGGTTTGACGTTCCAGCAGTTTTCAGTGCAAAACCGAGTTGGAGCTATTATCTCCCCATATATATTTATGGAGTGGAGTTTGCAAATGAAAAGAAACTTTGTGTTCCCAACAAGCTAGTTGAAGGACGGCTTTCACACACACTTATCTCTCAGAACTGAGCATGTGGAGAGACGTTCGTTCATCTAGCACAAAGGGAACGGGTTGCAAGAGAAACTTTTACTCTGGTTTCTCAGTCTGTTTCCTAGTGCCGGTTGGAAATTCCTGCAGTTTTCACTGTAAAACCGAGTTGGATCTAGTACTTCCCCATATATATGTATGGAGTGGAGTTTGCAACTGAAAAGAAACTTTGTGTTCCCAACAAGCTAGGTGAAGGACGGCTTTCACACACACTTATCTCTCAGAACTGAGCATGTGGAGAGACGTTCGTTCATCTAGCACAAAGGGAACGGGTTGCAGGAGAAACTTTTACTCTGCTTTCTCAGTCTGTTTCCTAGTGCCAGTTTGAAGTTCCGGCATTTTTCACTGTAAACCCGAGTTGGAGATAGTACCTCCCCATATATATGTATGGAGTGGAGTTTGCAACTGAAAAGAAACTTTGTGTTCCCAACAAGCTAGGTGAAAGACGGCTTTCACACACACTTATCTCACAGAACTGAGCATGTGGAGAGACGTTCGTTCATCTAGCACACAGGGAACGGGTTGCAGGAGAAACTTTTACTCTGCTTTCTCAGTCTGTTTCCTAGTGCCGTTTTGAAGTTCCTGCAGTTTTCACTGTAAAACCGAGTTGGAGCTAGTACCTCCCCATATATATGTATGGAGTGGAGTTTGCAAATGAAAAGAAACTTTGTGTTCCCAACAAGCTAGGTGAAGGACGGCTTTCACACACACTTATCTCTTAGAACTGAGCAAGTGCAGAGACGTTCGTTCATCTAGCACAAAGGGAACGGTTTGCAGGAGAAACTTTTACTCTGGTTTCTCAGTCTGTTTCCTAGTGCCGATTTGAAGTTCCTGCAGTTTTAACTGTAAAACCGAGTTGGAGCTAGTAAGTCCCCATATATATGTATGGAGTGGAGTTTGCAACTGAAAAGAAACTTTGTGTTCCCAACAAGCTAGGTGAAGGACGGCTTTCACACACACTTATCTCTCAGAACTGAGCATGTGGAGAGACGTTCGTTCATCTAGCACAAAAGAAACGGTTTGCAAGAGAAACTTTTACACTGGTTTCTCAGTCTGTTTCCTAGTGCCGGTTTGAAGTTCCTGCAGTTTTCACTGTAAAACCGAGTTGGAGCTTGTACCTCCCCATATTTATGTATGGAGTGGAGTTTGCAACTGAAAAGAAACTTTGTGTTCCCAACAAGCTAGTTGAAGTACGGCTTTCACACACACTTGTCTCTCAGAACTGAGCATGTGGAGAGACGTTCGTCCATCTAGAACAAAGGGAACGTCTTGCAGGAGAATCTTTTACTCTGGTTTCTCAGTCTGTTTCCTAGTGCCGGTTTGAAGTTCCGGCAATTTTCAGTGCAAAACCGTGTTGGAGCTATTATCTCCCCATATATATTTATGGAGTGGAGTTTGGAAATGAAAAGAAACTTTGTGTTCCCAACAAGCTAGGTGAAGGACGGCTTTCACACACACTTATCTCTCAGAACTGAGCATGTGGAGAGACGTTCGTTCATCTAGCACAAAGGGAACGGTTTGCAGGAGAAACTTTTACTCTGGTTTCTCAGTCTGTTTCCTAGTGCCGGTTTCAAGTTCCTGCAGTTTTCACTGTAAAACCGAGTTGGAGCTAGTACCTCCCCATATATATGTATGGAGTGGAATTTGCAACAGAAAAGAAACTTTGTGTTCCCAACAAGCTAGGTGAAGGACGGCTTTCACACACACTTATCTCTCAGAACTGAGCACGTGGAGAGACGTTCATTCATCTAGCACAAAGGGAACGGGTTGCAGGAGAAACTTTTACTCTGGTTTCTCAGACTGTTTCCTAGTGCCGGTTGGAAGTTCCTGCAGTTTTCACTGTAAAACCTAGTTGGAGCTAGTACTTCCCCATATATATATATGGATTGGAGTTTGCAACTGAAAAGAAACTTTGTGTTCCCAACAAGCTAGGTGAAGGACGGCTTTCACACACACTTATCTCTCAGAACTGAGCATGTGGAGAGACGTTCGTTCATCTAGCACAAAGGGAACGGGTTGTAAGAGAAACTTTTACTCTGGTTTCTCAGTCTGTTTCCTAGTGCCGGTTGGAAATTCCTGCAGTTTTCACTGTAAAACCGAGTTGGATCTAGTACTTCCCCATATATATGTATGGAGTGGAGTTTGCAACTGAAAAGAAACTTTGTGTTCCCAACAAGCTAGGTGAAGGACGGCTTTCACACACACTTATCTCTCAGAACTGAGCATGTGGAGAGACGTTCGTTCATCTAGCACAAAGGGAACGGGTTGCAGGAGAAACTTTTACTCTGGTTTCTCAGTCTGTTTCCTAGTGCCGGTTTCAAGTTCCTGCAGTTTTCACTGTAAAACCGAGTTGGAGCTAGTACCTCGCCATATATATGTATGGAGTGGAGTTTGCAACTGAAAAGAAACTTTGTTTTCCCAACAAGCTAGGTGAAGGACGGCTTTCACACACACTTATCTCTCAGAACTGAGCATGTGGAGAGACGTTCGTTCATCTAGCACAAATGGAACGGTTTGCAAGAGACACTTTTACTCTGGTTTCTCATTCTGTTTCCTAGTGCCGGTTGGAAGTTCCTGCAGTTTTCACTGTAAAACCGGGTTGGAGCTATACCACCCCATATATATGTAAGGAGTGGAGTTTGCAACTGAAAAGAAACTTTGTGTTCCCAACAAGCTAGGTGAAGTACGGCTTTCACACACACTTATCTCTCAGAACTGAGCATGTGGAGAGACGTTCGTTCATCTAGCACAAAGGGAACGGTTTGCAGGAGAAACTTTTACTCTGCTTTCTCAGTCTGTTTCCTAGTGCCGGTATGAAGTTCCGGCAGTTTTCACTGTAAAACCGAGTTTGAGCTAGTACCTCCCCATATATATGTATGGAGTGGAGTTTGCAACTGAAAAAAAACTTTGTGTTCCAACAAGGTAGGTGAAGGACGGCTTTCACCCACACTTATCTCTCAGAACTGAGCATGTGGAGAGACGTTCGTTCATCTAGCACAAAGGGAACGGGTTGCAGGAGAAACATTTACTCTGGTTTCTCAGTCTGCTTCCTAGTGCCGTTTTGAAGTTCCTGCATTTTTCACTGTAAAACCGAGTTGGAGGTAGTACCTCCCCATATTTATGTATGGAATGGTGTTTGCAACTGAAAAGAAAATTTGTGTTCCCAACAAGCTAGGTGAAGGACGGCTTTCACACACACTTTTCTCTCAGAACTGAGCATGTGGAGAGACGTTCGTTCATGTAGAACAAAGTTAACGGCTTGCAGGAGAATCTTTTTCTCTGGTTTCTCAGTCTGTTTCCTAGTGCCGGTTTGAAGTTCCGGCAGTTTTCACAGTAAAACCGAGTTGGAGCTAGTACTTCCCCATATATATGTATGGAGTGGAGTTTGCAACTGAAAAGAAACTTTGTGTTCCCAACAAGCTAGGTGAAGTACGGCTTTCACACACACTTATCTCTCAGAAATGAGCATGTAGAGAGACGTTCGTTCATCTAGCACAAATGGAACGGGTTGCAGGAGAAACTTTTACTCTGGTTTCTCAGACTGTTTCCTAGTGCCTGTTGGATGTTCTTGCAGTTCTCACTGTAAAACCGAGTTGGAGCTAGTACTTCCCCATATATATGTATGGAGTGGAGTTTGCAACTGAAAAGAAACTTTGTGTTCCCAACAAGCTAGGTGAAGGACGGCTTTCACACACACTTATCTCTCAGAACTGAGCATGTGGAGAGACGTTCATTCATCTAGCACAAAGGGAACGGTTTGCAGGGGAAATTTTTACTCTGGTTTCTCAGTCTTTTTCCTAGCGCCGGGTTGAAGTTACTGCAGTTTTCACTGTAAAACCGAGTTTTAGCTAGTACCTCCCCATATATATGTATGGAGTGGAGTTGCAACTGAAAAGAAACTTGTGTTTCCAAGAAGCTAGGTGAAGGACGGCTTCACACACACTTATCTCTCAGAATTGAGCACGTGGAGAGATTTTCGTTCATCTAGCACAAAGGGAACGGGTTGCAGGAGAAACTTTTACTCTGGTTTCTCAGTCTGTTTCCTAGTGCCGGTTTCAAGTTCCTGCAGTTTTCACTGTAAAACCGAGTTGGAGCTAGTACCTCGCCATATATATGTATGGAGTGGAGTTTGCAACTGAAAAGAAACTTTGTTTTCCCAACAAGCTAGGTGAAGGACGGCTTTCACACACACTTATCTCTCAGAACTGAGCATGTGGAGAGACGTTCGTTCATCTAGCACAAAGGGAACGGTTTGCAGGAGAAACTTTTACTCTGGTTTCTCAGTCTGTTTCCTAGTGCCTGTTTGAAGTTCCTGCAGTTTTCACTGTAAAACCGGGTTGGAGCTAGTACCTCCCCATATATATGTATGGAGTGGAGTTTGCAACTGAAAAGAAACTTTGTGTTCCCAACAAGCTAGGTGAAGGACGACTTTCACCCACACTTATCTCTCAGAACTGAGCATGTGGAGAGACGTTCGTTCATGTAGCACAAAGGGAACGGGTTGCAAGAGAAACTTTTACTCTGGTTTCTCAGTCTGTTTCCTAGTGCCGGTTTGAAGTTCCTGCAGTTTTCACTGTAAAACCGAGTTGGAGCTAGTACCTCCCCATATATATGTATTGAGTGGAGTTTGCAACTGAAAAGAAACTTTGTGTTCCCAACAAGCTAGGTGAAGGACGGCTTTCACACACACTTATCTCTCAGAACTGAGCATGTGGAGAGACGTTCGTTCATCTGCCACAAAGGGAACGGGTTGCAGGAGATACTTTTACTCTGCTTTCTCAGTTTGTTTCCTAGTGCCTGTTGGAAGTTCCGGCAGATTTCACTGTAAAACCGAGTTGAAGCTAGTACCTCCCCATATATATGTATGGAGTGGAGTTTGCAACTGAAAAGAAACTTTGTGTTCCCAACAAGCTAGGTGAAGTACGGCTTTCACTCACACTTATCTCTCAGAACTGAGCATGTGGAGAGACGTTCATTCATCTAGCACAAAGGGAACGGTTTGCAGGAGAAACTTTTACTCTGGTTTCTCAGTCTGTTTCCTAGTGCCGGGTTGAAGTTCCTGCAGTTTTCACTGTAAAACCGAGTTGGAGCGAGTACCTCCCCATATATATGTATGGAGTGGAGTTGCAACTGAAAAGAAACTTGTGTTTCCAAGAAGCTAGGTGAAGGACGGCTTCACACACACTTATCTCTCAGAATTGAGCACGTGGAGAGATTTTCGTTCATCTAGCACAAAGGGAACTGGTTGCAGGAGAAACTTTTACTCTGGTTTCTAAGTCTGTTTCCTAGTTCCGGTTTGAAGTTCCTGCAGTTTTCACTGTAAAACCGAGTTGGAGCTAGTAGCTCCCCTTATATATGTATGGTGTGGAGTTTGCAACTGAAAAGAAACTTTGTGTTCCCAACAAGCTAGGTGAAGGACGGCTTTCACACACACATATCTCTCAAAACTGAGCATGCGGAGAGACGTTCGTTCATCTAGCATAAAGGGAACGGGTTGCAGGAGAAACTTTTACTCTGGTTTCTCAGTCTGTTTCCTAGTGCCGGTTTGAAGTTCCTGCAGTTTTCACTGTAAAACCGAGTTGGAGCTAGTAGCTCCCCATATTTATGTATGGAGTGGAGTTTGCAACTGAAAAGAAACTTTGTCTTCCCAACAAGCTAGGTGAAGGTCGGCTTTCACACACACATATCTCTCAGAACTGAGCATGTGGAGAGACGTTCGTTCACCTAGCACAAATGGAACGGTTTGCAGGAGAAACTTTTACTCTGTTTTCTCAGTCTGTTTCCTAGTGCCGGTTGGAAGTTCCTGCAATTCTCACTGTAAAACCGATTTGGAGCTAGTACTTCCCCATATATATGTATGGATTGGAGTTTGCAACTGAAAAGAAACTTTGTGTTCCCAACAAGCTAGGTGAAGGACGGCTTTCACACACACTTATCTCTCAGAACTGAGCATGTGGAGAGACGTTCGTTCATCTAGCACAAAGGGAACGGGTTGCAGGAGAAACTTTTACTCTGGTTTCTCAGTCTGTTTCCTAGTGCCGGTTTCAAGTTCCTGCAGTTTTCACTGTAAAACCGAGTTGGAGCTAGTACCTCCCCATATATATGTATGGAGTGGAGTTTGCAACTGAAAAGAAACTTTGTGTTCCCAACAAGCTAGGTGAAGGACGGCTTTCACACACACTTATCTGTCAGAACTGAGCATGTGGAGAGACGTTCGTTCATCTAGCACAAAGGGAACGGTTTGCAGGCGAAACTTTTACTCTGGTTTCTCAGTCTGTTTCCTAGTGCCTGTTTGAAGTTCCTGCAGTTTTCACTGTAAAACCGGGTTGGAGCTAGTACCTCCCCATATATATGTATGGAGTGGAGTTTGCAACTGAAAAGAAACTTTGTGTTCCCAACAAGCTAGGTGAAGGACGACTTTCACACACACATATCTCTCAGAACTGAGCATGTGGAGAGACGTTCGTTCATCTAGCACAAAGGGAACGGGTTGCAGGAAAAACTATTACTCTGGTTTCTCAGTCTGTTTCCTAGTGCCGGTTTGAAGTTCCTGCAGTTTTCACTGTAAAACCGAGTTGGAGCTAGTAGCTCCCCTTATATATGTATGGAGTGGAGTTGCACCCGAAAAGAAACTTTGTGTTTCCAACAAGCTAGGTGAAGGACGGCTTCACACACACTTATCTCTCAGAATTGAGCACGTGGAGAGATTTTCGTTCATCTAGCACAAAGGGAACTGTTTGCAGGAGAAACTTTTACTCTGGTTTCTAAGTCTGTTTCCTAGTTCCGGTTTGAAGTTCCTGCAGTTTTCACTGTAAAATCGAGTTGGAGCTAGTAGCTCCCCTTATATATGTATGGTGTGGAGTTTGCAACTGAAAAGAAACTTTGTGTTCCCAACAATCTAGGTGAAGGACGGCTTTCACACACACTTATCTCTCAGAACTGAGCATGTGGAGAGACTTTCGTTCATCTAGCACAAAGGGAACGGGTTGCAGGAGAAACTTTTACTCTGGTTTCTCAGTCTGTTTCCTAGTGCCGGTTTGATTTTCCTGCAGTTTTCACTGTAAAACCGAGTTGGAGCCAGTACTTCCCCATATATATGTATGGAGTGGAGTTTGCAACTGAAAAGAAACTTTGTGTTCCCAACAAGCTAGGTGAAGTACGGCTTTCACACACAATTATCTCTCAGAACTGAGCTTGTGGAGGGACGTTCGTTCATCTAGGGCAAAGGGAACGGGTTGCAGGAGAAACTTTTACTCTGGTTTCTCAGTCTGTTTCCTAGGGCCGGTTTGAAGTTCCTGCAGTTTTCACTGTAAAATCGAGTTGGAGCTAGTACCTCCCCATATATATGTATGGAGTGGAGTTTGCAACTGAAAAGAAACTTTGTGTTCCAAACAAGCTAGGTGAAGTACGGCTTTCACACACACTTATCTCTCAGAACTGAGCATGTGGAGGGACGTTCGTTCATCTAGCACAAATGGAACGGGTTGCAGGAGAAACTTTTACTCTGGTTTCTCAGTCTGTTTAATAGTGCCGGTTGGAAGTTCCTGCAGTTCTCACTGTAAAACCGAGTTGGAGCTAATACTTCCCCATATATATGTATGGAGTGGAGTTTGCAACTGAAAAGAAACTTTGTGTTCCCAACAAGCTAGGTGAAGGTCGGCTTTCACACACACATATCTCTCAGAACTGAGCATGTGGAGAGACGTTCGTTCATGTAGCACAAAGGGAACGGGTTGCAGGAGAAACTTTTACTCTGGTTTCTCAGACTGTTTCCTAGTGCCGGTTTCAAGTTCCTGCAGTTTTCACTGTAAAACCGAGTTGGAGCTAGTACCTCCCCATATATATGTATGGAGTGGAGTTTGCAACTGAAAAGAAACTTTGTGTTCCCAACAAGCTAGGTGAAGGACGGCTTCACACACACTTATCTCTCAGAACTGAGCATGTGGAGAGACGTTCGTTCATCTAGCACAAAGGGAACGGGTTGCATGAGAAACATTTACTCTGCTTTCTCAGTCTGTTTCCTAGTGACGGTTTCAAGTTCCTGCAGTTTTCACTGTAAAACCGAGTTTGAGCTAGTACTTACCCATATATATGTATGGAGTGGAGTTTGCAACTGATAAGAAACTTTGTGTTCCCAACAAGCTAGGTGAAGGACGGCTTTCACACACACTTATCTCTCAGAACTGAGCATGTGGAGAGACGTTCGTTCATCTAGAACAAAGGGAACGGCTTGCAGGAGAATCTTTTACTCTGGTTTCTCAGTCTGTTTCCTAGTGCCGATTTGAAGTTCCTGCAGTTTTCACTGTAAAACCGGGTTGGAGCTAGTACCTCCCCATGTATATGTATGGATTGGAGTTTGCAACTGAAAAGAAACTTTGTGTTCCCAACAAGCTAGGTGAAGGACGGCTTTCACACACACATATCTCTCAGAACTGAGCATGTGGAGAGACGTTCGTTCATCTAGCACAAAGGGAACGGGTTGCAGGAGAAACTTTTACTCTGGTTTCTCAGTCTGTTTCCTAGTGCCGGTTTGATTTTCCTGCAGTTTTCACTGTAAAACCGAGTTGGAGCCAGTACTTCCCCATATATATGTATGGAGTGGAGTTTGCAACTGAAAAGAAACTTTGTGTTCCCAACAAGCTAGGTGAAGTACGGCTTTCACACACACTTATCTCTCATAACTGAGCATGTGGAGAGACGTTCGTTCATCTAGCGCAAAGGGAACGGGTTGCAGGAGAAACTTTTACTCTGCTTTCTCAGTCTGTTTCCTAGTGCCGGTTTGAAGTTCCGGCAGTTTTCACTGTAAAACCGAGTTGGAGCTAGTTCCTACCCCTATATATGTATGGAGTGGAGTTTGCAACTGAAAAGAAACTTTGTGTTCCAAACAACCTAGGTGAAGTACGGCTTTCACACACAATTATCTCTCAGATCTGAGCATGTGGAGAGACGTTCGTTCATCTAGCACAAAGGGATCAGTTTGCAGGAGAAACTTTTACTCTGGTTTCTCAGTCTGTTTAATAGTGCCGGTTGGAAGTTCCTGCAGTTTTCACTGTAAAACCGAGTTTGAGCTAGTACTTACCCATATATATGTATGGAGTGGAGTTTGCAACTGATAAGAAACTTTGTGTTCCAAACAAGCTAGGTGAAGGACGGCTTTCACACACACTTATCTCTCAGAACTGAGCATGTGGAGAGACGTTCGTTCATCTAGCACAAAGGGAACGGTTTGCAGGAGATACATTTACTCTGGTTTCTCAGTCTGTTTCCTAGTGCCGATTTGAAGTTCCTGCAGTTTTCACTGTAAAACCTGGTTGGAGCTAGTACCTCCCCATATATATGTATGGAATGGAGTTTGCAACTGAAAAGAAACTTTGTGTTCCCAACAAGCTAGGTGAAGGACGACTTTCACACACACATATCTCTCAGAACTGAGCATGTGGAGAGACGTTCGTTCATCTAGCACAAAGGGAACGGGTTGCAGGAGAAACTATTACTGTGGTTTCTCAGTCTGCTTCCTAGTGCCGGTTTGAAGTTCCTGCACTTTTCACTGTAAAACCGAGTTGGAGCTAGTACCTCCCCATATATATGTATGGAGTGGAGTTGCAACTGAAAAGAAACTTTGTGTTTCCAACAAGCTAGGTGAAGGACGGCTTCACACACACTTATCTCTCAGAATTGAGCACGTGGAGAGATTTTCGTTCATCTAGCACAAAGGGAACTGGTTGCAGGAGAAACTTTTACTCTGGTTTCTAAGTCTGTTTCCTAGTTCCGGTTTGAAGTTCCTGCAGTTTTCACTGTAAAACCGAGTTGGAGCTAGTAGCTCCCCTTATATATGTATGGTGTGGAGTTTGCAACTGAAAAGAAACTTTGTGTTCCCAACAATCTAGGTGAAGGACAGCATTCACACACACTTATCTCTCAGAACTGAGCATGTGGAGAGACTTTCGTTCATCTAGCAAAAAGGGAACGGGTTGTAGGAGAAACTTTTACTCTGGTTTCTCAGTCTGTTTCCTAGTGCCGGTTTGATTTTCCTGCAGTTTTCACTGTAAAACCGAGTTGGAGCCAGTACTTCCCCATATATATGTATGGAGTGGAGTTTGCAACTGAAAAGAAACTTTGTGTTCCCAACAAGCTAGGTGAAGTACGGCTTTCACACACACTTATCTCTCAGAAGTGAGCTTGTGGAGGGACGTTCGTTCATCTAGCGCAAAGGGAACGGGTTGCAGGAGAAACTTTTACTCTGCTTTCTCAGTCTGTTTCCTAGGGCCGGTTGGAATTTCCGGCAGTTTTCACTGTAAAACCGAGTTGGAGCTAGTACCTCCCCATATATATGTATGGAGTGGAGTTTGCAACTGAAAAGAAACTTTGTGTTCCAAACAAGCTAGGTGAAGTACGGCTTTCACACACACTTATCTCTCAGAACTGAGCATGTGGAGAGACGTTCGTTCATCTAGCACAAATGGAACGGGTTGCAGGAGAAACTTTTACTCTGGTTTCTCAGTCTGTTTAATAGTGCCGGTTGGAAGTTCCTGCAGTTCTCACTGTAAAACCGAGTTGGAGCTAATACTTCCCCATATATATGTATGGAGTGGAGTTTGCAACTGAAAAGAAACTTTATGTTCCCAACAAGCTAGGTGAAGGACGGCTTTCACACACACTTATCTCTCAGAACTGAGCATGTGGAGAGACGTTCGTTCATCCAGCAAAAAGGGAACGGGTTGCAGGAGAAACTTTTACTCTGGTTTCTCAGTCTGTTTCCTAGTGCCGGTTTCAAGTTCCTGCAGTTTTCACTGTAAAACCGAGTTGGAGCTAGTACCTCCCCATATATATGTATGGAGTGGAGTTTGCAACTGAAAAGAAACTTTGTGTTCACAACAAGCTAGGTGAAGGACGGCTTCACACACACTTATCTCTCAGAACTGAACATGTGGAGAGACGTTCGTTCATCTAGCACAAAGGGAACGGGTTGCATGAGAAACTTTTACTCTGCTTTCTCAGTCTGTTTCCTAGTGCTGGTTTGAGGTTCCGGCAGTTTTCACTTAAAACCGAGTTGGAACATTACCTCCCCGTATATATGTATGGAGTGGAGTTTGCAACTGAAAAGAAACTTTGTGTTCCCAACAAGCTAGGTGAAAGACGGCTTTCACACACACTTATCTCACAGAACTGAGCATGTGGAGAGACGTTCGTTCATCTAGCCCAAAGGGAACGGGATGCAGGAGAAACTTTTACTCTGGTTTCTCAGTCTGTTTCCTAGTGCCGGTTTCAAGTTCCTGCAGTTTTCACTGTAAAACCGAGTTTGAGCTAGTACTTACCCATATATATGTATGGAGTGGAGTTTGCAACTGAAAAGAAACTTTGTGTTCCCAACAAGCTAGGTGAAGGACGGCTTTCACACACACTTATCTCTCAGAACTGAGCATGTGGAGAGACGTTCGTTCATCTAGAACAAAGGGAACGGCTTGCAGGAGAATCTTTTACTCTGGTTTCTCAGTCTGTTTCCTAGTGCCGATTTGAAGTTCCTGCAGTTTTCACTGTAAAACCGGGTTGGAGCTAGTACCTCCCCATATATATGTATGGAGTGAAGTTTGCAACTGAAAAGAAACTTTGTGTTCCCAACAAGCTAGGTGAAGGACGGCTTTCACACACACATATCTCTCAGAACTGAGCATGTGGAGAGACGTTCGTTCATCTAGCACAAAAAGAACGGGTAGCAGGGGAAACTTTTACTCTGGTTTCTCAGTCTGTTTCCTAGTGCCGGTTTCAAGTTCCTGCAGTTTTCACTGTAAAACCGAGTTTGAGCTAGTACTTACCCATATATATGTATGGAGTGGAGTTTGCAACTGATAAGAAACTTTGTGTTCCCAACAAGCTAGGTGAAGGACGGCTTTCACACACACTTATCTCTCAGAACTGAGCATATGGAGAGACGTTCGTTCATCTAGAACAAAGGGAACGGCTTGCAGGAGAATCTTTTACTCTGGATTCTCAGTCTGTTTCCTAGTGCCGATTTGAAGTTCCTGCAGTTTTCACTGTAAAACCGGGTTGGAGCTAGTACCTCCCCATATATATGTATGGATTGGAGTTTGCAACTGAAAAGAAACTTTGTGTTCCCAACAAGCTAGGTGAAGGACGGCTTTCACACACACTTATCTCTCAGAACTGAGCATGTGGAGAGACGTTCGTTCATCTAGCACAAAGGGAACGGTTTGCAGGAGAAACTTTTACTCTGGTTTCTCAGTCTGTTTCCTAGTGCCTGTTTGAAGTTCCTGCAGTTTTCACTGTAAAACCGAGTTGGAGCTAGTACCTCCCCATATATATGTATTGAGTGGAGTTTGCAACTGAAAAGATACTTTGTGTTCCCAACAAGCTAGGTGAAGGACGGCTTTCACACACACTTATCTCTCAGAACTGAGCATGTGAAGAGACGTTCGTTCATCTAGCACAAAGGGAACGGGTTGCAGGAGAAACTTTTACTCTGCTTTCTCAGTTTGTTTCCTAGTGCCTGTTGGAAGTTCCGGCAGATTTCACTGTAAAACCGAGTTGAAGCTAGTACCTCCCCATATATATGTATGGAGTGGAGTTTGCAACTGAAAAGAAACTTTGTGTTCCCAACAAGCTAGGTGAAGTACGGCTTTCACTCACACTTATCTCTCAGAACTGAGCATGTGGAGAGACGTTCATTCATCTAGCACAAAGGGAACGGTTTGCAGGAGAAACTTTTACTCTGGTTTCTCAGTCTGTTTCCTAGTGCCGGGTTGAAGTTCCTGCAGTTTTCACTGTAAAACCGAGTTGGAGCGAGTACCTCCCCATATATATGTATGGAGTGGAGTTGCAACTGAAAAGAAACTTGTGTTTCCAAGAAGCTAGGTGAAGGACGGCTTCACACACACTTATCTCTCAGAATTGAGCACGTGGAGAGATTTTCGTTCATCTAGCACAAAGGGAACTGGTTGCAGGAGAAACTTTTACTCTGGTTTCTAAGTCTGTTTCCTAGTTCCGGTTTGAAGTTCCTGCAGTTTTCACTGTAAAACCGAGTTGGAGCTAGTAGCTCCCCTTATATATGTATGGTGTGGAGTTTGCAACTGAAAAGAAACTTTGTGTTCCCAACAAGCTAGGTGAAGGACGGCTTTCACACACACATATCTCTCAAAACTGAGCATGCGGAGAGACGTTCGTTCATCTAGCATAAAGGGAACGGGTTGCAGGAGAAACTTTTACTCTGGTTTCTCAGTCTGTTTCCTAGTGCCGGTTTGAAGTTCCTGCAGTTTTCACTGTAAAACCGAGTTGGAGCTAGTAGCTCCCCATATTTATGTATGGAGTGGAGTTTGCAACTGAAAAGAAACTTTGTCTTCCCAACAAGCTAGGTGAAGGTCGGCTTTCACACACAAATATCTCTCAGAACTGAGCATGTGGAGAGACGTTCGTTCATCTAGCACAAATGGAACGGTTTGCAGGAGAAACTTTTACTCTGTTTTCTCAGTCTGTTTCCTAGTGCCGGTTGGAAGTTCCTGCAATTCTCACTGTAAAACCGATTTGGAGCTAGTACTTCCCCATATATATGTATGGATTGGAGTTTGCAACTGAAAAGAAACTTTGTGTTCCCAACAAGCTAGGTGAAGGACGGCTTTCACACACACTTATCTCTCAGAATTGAGCACGTGGAGAGATTTTCGTTCATCTAGCACAAAGGGAACTGTTTGCAGGAGAAACTTTTACTCTGGTTTCTAAGTCTGTTTCCTAGTTCCGGTTTGAAGTTCCTGCAGTTTTCACTGTAAAATCGAGTTGGAGCTAGTAGCTCCCCTTATATATGTATGGTGTGGAGTTTGCAACTGAAAAGAAACTTTGTGTTCCCAACAATCTAGGTGAAGGACGGCTTTCACACACACTTATCTCTCAGAACTGAGCATGTGGAGAGACTTTCGTTCATCTAGCACAAAGGGAACGGGTTGCAGGAGAAACTTTTACTCTGGTTTCTAAGTCTGTTTCCTAGTGCCGGTTTGATATTCCTGCAGTTTTCACTGTAAAACCGAGTTGGAGCCAGTAATTCCCCATATATATGTATGGAGTGGAGTTTGCAACTGAAAAGAAACTTTGTGTTCCCAACAAGCTAGGTGAAGTACGGCTTTCACACACAATTATCTCTCAGAACTGAGCTTGTGGAGGGACGTTCGTTCATCTAGCGCAAAGGGAACGGGTTGCAGGAGAAACTTTTACTCTGGTTTCTCAGTCTGTTTCCTAGGGCCGGTTTGAAGTTCCTGCAGTTTTCACTGTAAAATCGAGTTGGAGCTAGTACCTCCCCATATATATGTATGGAGTGGAGTTTGCAACTGAAAAGAAACTTTGTGTTCCAAACAAGCTAGGTGAAGTACGGCTTTCACACACACTTATCTCTCAGAACTGAGCATGTGGAGAGACGTTCGTTCATCTAGCACAAATGGAACGGGTTGCAGGAGAAACTTTTACTCTGGTTTCTCAGTCTGTTTAATAGTGCCGGTTGGAAGTTCCTGCAGTTCTCACTGTAAAACCGAGTTGGAGCTAATACTTCCCCATATATATGTATGGAGTGGAGTTTGCAACTGAAAAGAAACTTTGTGTTCCCAACAAGCTAGGTGAAGTACGGCTTTCACACACACATATCTCTCAGAACTGAGCATGTGGAGAGACGTTCGTTCATGTAGCACAAAGGGAACGGGTTGCAGGAGAAACTTTTACTCTGGTTTCTCAGACTGTTTCCTAGTGCCGGTTTCAAGTTCCTGCAGTTTTCACTGTAAAACCGAGTTGGAGCTAGTACCTCCCCATATATATGTATGGAGTGGAGTTTGCAACTGAAAAGAAACTTTGTGTTCCCAACAAGCTAGGTGAAGGACGGCTTCACACACACTTATCTCTCAGAACTGAGCATGTGGAGAGACGTTCGTTCATCTAGCACAAAGGGAACGGGTTGCATGAGAAACATTTACTCTGCTTTCTCAGTCTGTTTCTTAGTGCTGGTTTGAGGTTCCGGCAGTTTTCACTTAAAACCGAGTTGGAATATTACCTCCCCGTATATATATATGGAGTGGAGTTTGCAACTGAAAAGAAACTTTGTGTTCCCAACAAGCTAGGTGAAAGACGGCTTTCACACACACTTATCTCACAGAACTGAGCATGTGGAGAGACGTTCGTTCATCTAGCCAAAAGGGAACGGATGCAGGAGAAACTTTTACTCTGGTTTCTCAGTCTGTTTCCTAGTGCCTGTTTGAAGTTCCTGCAGTTTTCACTGTAAAACCGGGTTGGAGCTAGTACCTCCCCATATATATGTATGGAGTGGAGTTTGCAACTGAAAAGAAACTTTGTGTTCCCAACAAGCTAGGTGAAGGACGACTTTCACCCACACTTATCTCTCAGAACTGAGCATGTGGAGAGACGTTCGTTCATCTAGCACAAAGGGAACGGGTTGCAAGAGAAACTTTTACTCTGGTTTCTCAGTCTGTTTCCTAGTGCCGGTTTGAAGTTCCTGCAGTTTTCACTGTAAAACCGAGTTGGAGCTAGTACCTCCCCATATATATGTATTGAGTGGAGTTTGCAACTGAAAAGAAACTTTGTGTTCCCAACAAGCTAGGTGAAGGACGGCTTTCACACACACTTATCTCTCAGAACTGAGCATGTGGAGAGACGTTCGTTCATCTAGCACAAAGGGAACGGGTTGCAGGAGAAACTTTTACTCTGCTTTCTCAGTTTGTTTCCTAGTGCCTGTTGGAAGTTCCGGCAGATTTCACTGTAAAACCGAGTTGAAGCTAGTACCTCCCCATATATATGTATGGAGTGGAGTTTGCAACTGAAAAGAAACTTTGTGTTCCCAACAAGCTAGGTGAAGTACGGCTTTCACTCACACTTATCTCTCAGAACTGAGCATGTGGAGAGACGTTCATTCATCTAGCACAAAGGGAACGGTTTGCAGGAGAAACTTTTACTCTGGTTTCTCAGTCTGTTTCCTAGTGCCGGGTTGAAGTTCCTGCAGTTTTCACTGTAAAACCGAGTTGGAGCGAGTACCTCCCCATATATATGTATGGAGTGGAGTTGCAACTGAAAAGAAACTTGTGTTTCCAAGAAGCTAGGTGAAGGACGGCTTCACACACACTTATCTCTCAGAATTGAGCACGTGGAGAGATTTTCGTTCATCTAGCACAAAGGGAACTGGTTGCAGGAGAAACTTTTACTCTGGTTTCTAAGTCTGTTTCCTAGTTCCGGTTTGAAGTTCCTGCAGTTTTCACTGTAAAACCGAGTTGGAGCTAGTAGCTCCCCTTATATATGTATGGTGTGGAGTTTGCAACTGAAAAGAAACTTTGTGTTCCCAACAAGCTAGGTGAAGGACGGCTTTCACACACACATATCTCTCAGAACTGAGCATGTGGAGAGACGTTCGTTCACCTAGCACAAATGGAACGGTTTGCAGGAGAAACTTTTACTCTGTTTTCTCAGTCTGTTTCCTAGTGCCGGTTGGAAGTTCCTGCAATTCTCACTGTAAAACCGATTTGGAGCTAGTACTTCCCCATATATATGTATGGATTGGAGTTTGCAACTGAAAAGAAACTTTGTGTTCCCAACAAGCTAGGTGAAGGACGGCTTTCACACACACTTATCTCTCAGAACTGAGCAAGTGGAGAGACGTTCGTTCATCTAGCACAAAGGGAACGGGTTGCAGGAGAAACTTTTACTCTGGTTTCTCAGTCTGTTTCCTAGTGCCGGTTTCAAGTTCCTGCAGTTTTCACTGTAAAACCGAGTTGGAGCTAGTACCTCCCCATATATATGTATGGAGTGGAGTTTGCAACTGAAAAGAAACTTTGTGTTCCCAACAAGCTAGGTGAAGGACGGCTTTCACACACACTTATCTGTCAGAACTGAGCATGTGGAGAGACGTTCGTTCATCTAGCACAAAGGGAACGGTTTGCAGGCGAAACTTTTACTCTGGTTTCTCAGTCTGTTTCCTAGTGCCTGTTTGAAGTTCCTGCAGTTTTCACTGTAAAACCGGGTTGGAGCTAGTACCTCCCCATATATATGTATGGAGTGGAGTTTGCAACTGAAAAGAAACTTTGTGTTCCCAACAAGCTAGGTGAAGGACGACTTTCACACACACATATCTCTCAGAACTGAGCATGTGGAGAGACGTTCGTTCATCTAGCACAAAGGGAACGGGTTGCAGGAAAAACTATTACTCTGGTTTCTCAGTCTGTTTCCTAGTGCCGGTTTGAAGTTCCTGCAGTTTTCACTGTAAAACCGAGTTGGAGCTAGTACCTCCCCTTATATATGTATGGAGTGGAGTTGCAACCGAAAAGAAACTTTGTGTTTCCAACAAGCTAGGTGAAGGACGGCTTCACACACACTTATCTCTCAGAATTGAGCACGTGGAGAGATTTTCGTTCATCTAGCACAAAGGGAACTGTTTGCAGGAGAAACTTTTACTCTGGTTTCTAAGTCTGTTTCCTAGTTCCGGTTTGAAGTTCCTGCAGTTTTCACTGTAAAATCGAGTTGGAGCTAGTAGCTCCCCTTATATATGTATGGTGTGGAGTTTGCAACTGAAAAGAAACTTTGTGTTCCCAACAATCTAGGTGAAGGACGGCTTTCACACACACTTATCTCTCAGAACTGAGCATGTGGAGAGACTTTCGTTCATCTAGCAAAAAGGGAACGGGTTGCAGGAGAAACTTTTACTCTGGTTTCTCAGTCTGTTTCCTAGTGCCGGTTTGATTTTCCTGCAGTTTTCACTGTAAAACCGAGTTGGAGCCAGTACTTCCCCATATATATGTATGGAGTGGAGTTTGCAACTGAAAAGAAACTTTGTGTTCCCAACAAGCTAGGTGAAGTACGGCTTTCACACACAATTATCTCTCAGAACTGAGCTTGTGGAGGGACGTTCGTTCATCTAGCGCAAAGGGAACGGGTTGCAGGAGAAACTTTTACTCTGGTTTCTCAGTCTGTTTCCTAGGGCCGGTTTGAAGTTCCTGCAGTTTTCACTGTAAAATCGAGTTGGAGCTAGTACCTCCCCATATATATGTATGGAGTGGAGTTTGCAACTGAAAAGAAACTTTGTGTTCCAAACAAGCTAGGTGAAGTACGGCTTTCACACACACTTATCTCTCAGAACTGAGCATGTGGAGAGACGTTCGTTCATCTAGCACAAATGGAACGGGTTGCAGGAGAAACTTTTACTCTGGTTTCTCAGTCTGTTTAATAGTGCCGGTTGGAAGTTCCTGCAGTTCTCACTGTAAAACCGAGTTGGAGCTAATACTTCCCCATATATATGTATGGAGTGGAGTTTGCAACTGAAAAGAAACTTTGTGTTCCCAACAAGCTAGGTGAAGTACGGCTTTCACACACACATATCTCTCAGAACTGAGCATGTGTAGAGACGTTCGTTCATGTAGCACAAAGGGAACGGGTTGCAGGAGAAACTTTTACTCTGGTTTCTCAGACTGTTTCCTAGTGCCGGTTTCAAGTTCCTGCAGTTTTCACTGTAAAACCGAGTTGGAGCTAGTACCTCCCCATATATATGTATGGAGTGGAGTTTGCAACTGAAAAGAAACTTTGTGTTCCCAACAAGCTAGGTGAAGGACGGCTTCACACACACTTATCTCTCAGAACTGAGCATGTGGAGAGACGTTCGTTCATCTAGCACAAAGGGAACGGGTTGCATGAGAAACATTTACTCTGCTTTCTCAGTCTGTTTCCTAGTGCTGGTTTGAGGTTCCGGCAGTTTTCACTTAAAACCGAGTTGGAATATTACCTCCCCGTATATATGTATGGAGTGGAGTTTGCAACTGAAAAGAAACTTTGTGTTCCCAACAAGCTAGGTGAAAGACGGCTTTCACACACACTTATCTCACAGAACTGAGCATGTGGAGAGACGTTCGTTCATCTAGCCAAAAGGGAACGGATGCAGGAGAAACTTTTACTCTGGTTTCTCAGTCTGTTTCCTAGTGCCGGTTTCAAGTTCCTGCAGTTTTCACTGTAAAACCGAGTTTGAGCTAGTACTTACCCATATATATGTATGGAGTGGAGTTTGCAACTGAAAAGAAACTTTGTGTTCCGAACAAGCTAGGTGAAGGACGGCTTTCACACACACTTATCTCTCAGAACTGAGCATGTGGAGAGACGTTCGTTCATCTAGAACAAAGGGAACGGGTTGCAGGAGAAACTATTACTCTGGTTTCTCAGTCTGCTTCCTAGTGCCGGTTTGAAGTTCCTGCAATTTTCACTGTAAAACCGAGTTGGAGCTAGTACCTCCCCATATATATGTATGGAGTGGAGTTGCAACTGAAAAGAAACTTTGTGTTTCCAACAAGCTAGGTGAAGGACGGCTTCACACACACTTATCTCTCAGAATTGAGCACGTGGAGAGATTTTCGTTCATCTAGCAAAAAGGGAACTGGTTGCAGGAGAAACTTTTACTCTGGTTTCTAAGTCTGTTTCCTAGTTCCGGTTTGAAGTTCCTGCAGTTTTCACTGTAAAACCGAGTTGGAGCTAGTAGCTCCACTTATATATGTATGGTGTGGAGTTTGCAACTGAAAAGAAACTTTGTGTTCCCAACAATCTAGGTGAAGGACAGCATTCACACACACTTATCTCTCAGAACTGAGCATGTGGAGAGACTTTCGTTCATCTAGCAAAAAGGGAACGGGTTGTAGGAGAAACTTTTACTCTGGTTTCTCAGTCTGTTTCCTAGTGCCGGTTTGATTTTCCTGCAGTTTTCACTGTAAAACCGAGTTGGAGCCAGTACTTCCCCATATATATGTATGGAGTGGAGTTTGCAACTGAAAAGAAACTTTGTGTTCCCAACAAGCTAGGTGAAGTACGGCTTTCACACACACTTATCTCTCAGAAGTGAGCTTGTGGAGGGACGTTCGTTCATCTAGCGCAAAGGGAACGGGTTGCAGGAGAAACTTTTACTCTGCTTTCTCAGTCTGTTTCCTAGGGCCGGTTGGAATTTCCGGCAGTTTTCACTGTAAAACCGAGTTGGAGCTAGTACCTCCCCATATATATGTATGGAGTGGAGTTTGCAACTGAAAAGAAACTTTGTGTTCCAAACAAGCTAGGTGAAGTACGGCTTTCACACACACTTATCTCTCAGAACTGAGCATGTGGAGAGACGTTCGTTCATCTAGCACAAATGGAACGGGTTGCAGGAGAAACTTTTACTCTGGTTTCTCAGTCTGTTTAATAGTGCCGGTTGGAAGTTCCTGCAGTTCTCACTGTAAAACCGAGTTGGAGCTAATACTTCCCCATATATATGTATGGAGTGGAGTTTGCAACTGAAAAGAAACTTTGTGTTCCCAACAAGCTAGGTGAAGTACGGCTTTCACACACACATATCTCTCAGAACTGAGCATGTGTAGAGACGTTCGTTCATGTAGCACAAAGGGAACGGGTTGCAGGAGAAACTTTTACTCTGGTTTCTCAGACTGTTTCCTAGTGCCGGTTTCAAGTTCCTGCAGTTTTCACTGTAAAACCGAGTTGGAGCTAGTACCTCCCCATATATATGTATGGAGTGGAGTTTGCAACTGAAAAGAAACTTTGTGTTCCCAACAAGCTAGGTGAAGGACGGCTTCACACACACTTATCTCTCAGAACTGAGCATGTGGAGAGACGTTCGTTCATCTAGCACAAAGGGAACGGGTTGCATGAGAAACATTTACTCTGCTTTCTCAGTCTGTTTCCTAGTGCTGGTTTGAGGTTCCGGCAGTTTTCACTTAAAACCGAGTTGGAATATTACCTCCCCGTATATATGTATGGAGTGGAGTTTGCAACTGAAAAGAAACTTTGTGTTCCCAACAAGCTAGGTGAAAGACGGCTTTCACACACACTTATCTCACAGAACTGAGCATGTGGAGAGACGTTCGTTCATCTAGCCAAAAGGGAACGGATGCAGGAGAAACTTTTACTCTGGTTTCTCAGTCTGTTTCCTAGTGCCGGTTTCAAGTTCCTGCAGTTTTCACTGTAAAACCGAGTTTGAGCTAGTACTTACCCATATATATGTATGGAGTGGAGTTTGCAACTGAAAAGAAACTTTGTGTTCCGAACAAGCTAGGTGAAGGACGGCTTTCACACACACTTATCTCTCAGAACTGAGCATGTGGAGAGACGTTCGTTCATCTAGAACAAAGGGAACGGCTTGCAGGAGAATCTTTTACTCTGGTTTCTCAGTCTGTTTCCTAGTGCCGATTTGAAGTTCCTGCAGTTTTCACTGTAAAACCGGGTTGGAGCTAGTACCTCCCCATATATATGTATGGAGTGGAGTTTGCAACTGAAAAGAAACTTTGTGTTCCCAGCAAGCTAGGTGAAGGACGGCTTTCACACACACATATCTCTCAGAACTGAGCATGTGGAGAGACGTTCGTTCATCTAGCACAAAAAGAACGGGTTGCATTGGAAACTTTTACTCTGGTTTCTCAGTCTGTTTCCTAGTGACGGTTTCAAGTTCCTGCAGTTTTCACTGTAAAACCGAGTTTGAGCTAGTACTTACCCATATATATGTATGGAGTGGAGTTTGCAACTGATAAGAAACTTTGTGTTCCCAACAAGCTAGGTGAAGGACGGCTTTCACACACACTTATCTCTCAGAACTGAGCATGTGGAGAGACGTTCGTTCATCTAGAACAAAGGGAACGGCTTGCAGGAGAATCTTTTACTCTGGTTTCTCAGTCTGTTTCCTAGTGCCGATTTGAAGTTCCTGCAGTTTTCACTGTAAAACCGGGTTGGAGCTAGTACCTCCCCATGTATATGTATGGATTGGAGTTTGCAACTGAAAAGAAACTTTGTGTTCCCAACAAGCTAGGTGAAGGACGGCTTTCACACACACATATCTCTCAGAACTGAGCATGTGGAGAGACGTTCGTTCATCTAGCACAAAGGGAACGGGTTGCAGGAGAAACTTTTACTCTGGTTTCTGTCTGTTTCCAAGTGCCGGTTTGATTTTCCTGCAGTTTTCACTGTAAAACCGAGTTGGAGCCAGTACTTCCCCATATATATGTATGGAGTGGAGTTTGCAACTGAAAAGAAACTTTGTGTTCCCAACAAGCTAGGTGAAGTACGGCTTTCACACACACTTATCTCTCATAACTGAGCATGTGGAGAGACGTTCGTTCATCTAGCGCAAAGGGAACGGGTTGCAGGAGAAACTTTTACTCTGCTTTCTCAGTCTGTTTCCTAGTGCCGGTTTGAAGTTCCGGCAGTTTTCACTGTAAAACCGAGTTGGAGCTAGTTCCTACCCCTATATATGTATGGAGTGGAGTTTGCAACTGAAAAGAAACTTTGTGTTCCAAACAACCTAGGTGAAGTACGGCTTTCACACACAATTATCTCTCAGATCTGAGCATGTGGATAGACGTTCGTTCATCTAGCACAAAGGGAACAGTTTGCAGGAGAAACTTTTACTCTGGTTTCTCAGTCTGTTTAATAGTGCCGGTTGGAAGTTCCTGCAGTTTTCACTGTAAAACCGAGTTTGAGCTAGTACTTACCCATATATATGTATGGAGTGGAGTTTGCAACTGATAAGAAACTTTGTGTTCCAAACAAGCTAGGTGAAGGACGGCTTTCACACACACTTATCTCTCAGAACTGAGCATGTGGAGAGACGTTCGTTCATCTAGCACAAAGGGAACGGTTTGCAGGAGAAACTTTTACTCTGGTTTCTCAGTCTGTTTCCTAGTGCCGATTTGAAGTTCCTGCAGTTTTCACTGTAAAACCGGGTTGGAGCTAGTACCTCCCCATATATATGTATGGAGTGGAGTTTGCAACTGAAAAGAAACTTTGTGTTCCCAACAAGCTAGGTGAAGGACGACTTTCACACACACATATCTCTCAGAACTGAGCATGTGGAGAGACGTTCGTTCATCTAGCACAAAGGGAACGGGTTGCAGGAGAAACTATTACTCTGGTTTCTCAGTCTGCTTCCTAGTGCCGGTTTGAAGTTCCTGCAATTTTCACTGTAAAACCGAGTTGGAGCTAGTACCTCCCCATATATATGTATGGAGTGGAGTTGCAACTGAAAAGAAACTTTGTGTTTCCAACAAGCTAGGTGAAGGACGGCTTCACACACACTTATCTCTCAGAATTGAGCACGTGGAGAGATTTTCGTTCATCTAGCACAAAGGGAACTGGTTGCAGGAGAAACTTTTACTCTGGTTTCTAAGTCTGTTTCCTAGTTCCGGTTTGAAGTTCCTGCAGTTTTCACTGTAAAACCGAGTTGGAGCTAGTAGCTCCACTTATATATGTATGGTGTGGAGTTTGCAACTGAAAAGAAACTTTGTGTTCCCAACAATCTAGGTGAAGGACAGCATTCACACACACTTATCTCTCAGAACTGAGCATGTGGAGAGACTTTCGTTCATCTAGCAAAAAGGGAACGGGTTGTAGGAGAAACTTTTACTCTGGTTTCTCAGTCTGTTTCCTAGTGCCGGTTTGATTTTCCTGCAGTTTTCACTGTAAAACCGAGTTGGAGCCAGTACTTCCCCATATATATGTATGGAGTGGAGTTTGCAACTGAAAAGAAACTTTGTGTTCCCAACAAGCTAGGTGAAGTACGGCTTTCACACACACTTATCTCTCAGAAGTGAGCTTGTGGAGGGACGTTCGTTCATCTAGCGCAAAGGGAACGGGTTGCAGGAGAAACTTTTACTCTGCTTTCTCAGTCTGTTTCCTAGGGCCGGTTGGAATTTCCGGCAGTTTTCACTGTAAAACCGAGTTGGAGCTAGTACCTCCCCATATATATGTATGGAGTGGAGTTTGCAACTGAAAAGAAACTTTGTGTTCCAAACAAGCTAGGTGAAGTACGGCTTTCACACACACTTATCTCTCAGAACTGAGCATGTGGAGAGACGTTCGTTCATCTAGCACAAATGGAACGGGTTGCAGGAGAAACTTTTACTCTGGTTTCTCAGTCTGTTTAATAGTGCCGGTTGGAAGTTCCTGCAGTTCTCACTGTAAAACCGAGTTGGAGCTAATACTTCCCCATATATATGTATGGAGTGGAGTTTGCAACTGAAAAGAAACTTTATGTTCCCAACAAGCTAGGTGAAGGACGGCTTTCACACACACTTATCTCTCAGAACTGAGCATGTGGAGAGACGTTCGTTCATCCAGCAAAAAGGGAACGGGTTGCAGGAGAAACTTTTACTCTGGTTTCTCAGTCTGTTTCCTAGTGCCGGTTTCAAGTTCCTGCAGTTTTCACTGTAAAACCGAGTTGGAGCTAGTACCTCCCCATATATATGTATGGAGTGGAGTTTGCAACTGAAAAGAAACTTTGTGTTCCCAACAAGCTAGCTGAAGGACGGCTTCACACACACTTATCTCTCAGAACTGAGCATGTGGAGAGACGTTCGTTCATCTAGCACAAAGGGAACGGGTTGCATGAGAAACTTTTACTCTGCTTTCTCAGTCTGTTTCCTAGTGCTGGTTTGAGGTTCCGGCAGTTTTCACTTAAAACCGAGTTGGAACATTACCTCCCCGTATATATGTATGGAGTGGAGTTTGCAACTGAAAAGAAACTTTGTGTTCCCAACAAGCTAGGTGAAAGACGGCTTTCACACACACTTATCTCACAGAACTGAGCATGTGGAGAGACGTTCGTTCATCTAGCCCAAAGGGAACGGGATGCAGGAGAAACTTTTACTCTGGTTTCTCAGTCTGTTTCCTAGTGCCGGTTTCAAGTTCCTGCAGTTTTCACTGTAAAACCGAGTTTGAGCTAGTACTTACCCATATATATGTATGGAGTGGAGTTTGCAACTGAAAAGAAACTTTGTGTTCCCAACAAGCTAGGTGAAGGACGGCTTTCACACACACTTATCTCTCAGAACTGAGCAAGTGGAGAGACGTTCGTTCATCTAGAACAAAGGGAACGGCTTGCAGGAGAATCTTTTACTCTGGTTTCTCAGTCTGTTTCCTAGTGCCGATTTGAAGTTCCTGCAGTTTTCACTGTAAAACCGGGTTGGAGCTAGTACCTCCCCATATATATGTATGGAGTGGAGTTTGCAACTGAAAAGAAACTTTGTGTTCACAACAAGCTAGGTGAAGGACGGCTTTCACACACACATATCTCTCAGAACTGAGCATGTGGAGAGACGTTCGTTCATCTAGCACAAAAAGAACGGGTAGCAGGGGAAACTTTTACTCTGGTTTCTCAGTCTGTTTCCTAGTGCCGGTTTCAAGTTCCTGCAGTTTTCACTGTAAAACCGAGTTTGAGCTAGTACTTACCCATATATATGTATGGAGTGGAGTTTGCAACTGATAAGAAACTTTGTGTTCCCAACAAGCTAGGTGAAGGACGGCTTTCACACACACTTATCTCTCAGAACTGAGCATATGGAGAGACGTTCGTTCATCTAGAACAAAGGGAACGGCTTGCAGGAGAATCTTTTACTCTGGATTCTCAGTTTGTTTCCTAGTGCCGATTTGAAGTTCCTGCAGTTTTCACTGTAAAACCGGGTTGGAGCTAGTACCTCCCCATATATATGTATGGATTGGAGTTTGCAACTGAAAAGAAACTTTGTGTTTCCAACAAGCTAGGTGAAGGACAGCATTCACACACACTTATCTCTCAGAACTGAGCATGTGGAGAGACTTTCGTTCATCTAGCAAAAAGGGAACGGGTTGTAGGAGAAACTTTTACTCTGGTTTCTAAGTCTGTTTCCTAGTTCCGGTTTGAAGTTCCTGCAGTTTTCACTGTAAAACCGAGTTGGAGCTAGTAGCTCCCCTTATATATGTATGGTGTGGAGTTTGCAACTGAAAAGAAACTTTGTGTTCCCAACAATCTAGGTGAAGGACAGCATTCACACACACTTATCTCTCAGAACTGAGCATGTGGAGAGACTTTCGTTCATCTAGCAAAAAGGGAACGGGTTGTAGGAGAAACTTTTACTCTGGTTTCTCAGTCTGTTTCCTAGTGCCGGTTTGATTTTCCTGCAGTTTTCACTGTAAAACCGAGTTGGAGCCAGTACTTCCCCATATATATGTATGGAGTGGAGTTTGCAACTGAAAAGAAACTTTGTGTTCCCAACAAGCTAGGTGAAGTACGGCTTTCACACACACTTATCTCTCAGAAGTGAGCTTGTGGAGGGACGTTCGTTCATCTAGCGCAAAGGGAACGGGTTGCAGGAGAAACTTTTACTCTGCTTTCTCAGGTTGTTTCCTAGGGCCGGTTGGAATTTCCGGCAGTTTTCACTGTAAAACCGAGTTGGAGCTAGTACCTCCCCATATATATGTATGGAGTGGAGTTTGCAACTGAAAAGAAACTTTGTGTTCCAAACAAGCTAGGTGAAGTACGGCTTTCACACACACTTATCTCTCAGAACTGAGCATGTGGAGAGACGTTCGTTCATCTAGCACAAATGGAACGGGTTGCAGGAGAAACTTTTACTCTGGTTTCTCAGTCTGTTTAATAGTGCCGGTTGGAAGTTCCTGCAGTTCTCACTGTAAAACCGAGTTGGAGCTAATACTTCCCCATATATATGTATGGAGTGGAGTTTGCAACTGAAAAGAAACTTTATGTTCCCAACAAGCTAGGTGAAGGACGGCTTTCACACACACTTATTTCTCAGAACTGAGCATGTGGAGAGACGTTCGTTCATCCAGCAAAAAGGGAACGGGTTGCAGGAGAAACTTTTACTCTGGTTTCTCAGTCTGTTTCCTAGTGCCGGTTTCAAGTTCCTGCAGTTTTCACTGTAAAACCGAGTTGGAGCTAGTACCTCCCCATATATATGTATGGAGTGGAGTTTGCAACTGAAAAGAAACTTTGTGTTCCCAACAAGCTAGGTGAAAGACGGCTTTCACACACACTTATCTCACAGAACTGAGCATGTGGAGAGACGTTCGTTCATCTAGCCCAAAGGGAACGGGATGCAGGAGAAACTTTTACTCTGGTTTCTCAGTCTGTTTCCTAGTGCCGGTTTCAAGTTCCTGCAGTTTTCACTGTAAAACCGAGTTTGAGCTAGTACTTACCCATATATATGTATGGAGTGGAGTTTGCAACTGAAAAGAAACTTTGTGTTCCCAACAAGCTAGGTGAAGGACGGCTTTCACACACACTTATCTCTCAGAACTGAGCAAGTGGAGAGACGTTCGTTCATCTAGAACAAAGGGAACGGCTTGCAGGAGAATCTTTTACTCTGGTTTCTCAGTCTGTTTCCTAGTGCCGATTTGAAGTTCCTGCAGTTTTCACTGTAAAACCGGGTTGGAGCTAGTACCTCCCCATATATATGTATGGAGTGGAGTTTGCAACTGAAAAGAAACTTTGTGTTCCCAACAAGCTAGGTGAAGGACGGCTTTCACACACACATATCTCTCAGAACTGAGCATGTGGAGAGACGTTCGTTCATCTAGCACAAAAAGAACGGGTAGCAGGGGAAACTTTTACTCTGGTTTCTCAGTCTGTTTCCTAGTGCCGGTTTCAAGTTCCTGCAGTTTTCACTGTAAAACCGAGTTTGAGCTAGTACTTACCCATATATATGTATGGAGTGGAGTTTGCAACTGATAAGAAACTTTGTGTTCCCAACAAGCTAGGTGAAGGACGGCTTTCACACACACTTATCTCTCAGAACTGAGCATATGGAGAGACGTTCGTTCATCTAGAACAAAGGGAACGGCTTGCAGGAGAATCTTTTACTCTGGATTCTCAGTCTGTTTCCTAGTGCCGATTTGAAGTTCCTGCAGTTTTCACTGTAAAACCGGGTTGGAGCTAGTACCTCCCCATGTATATGTATGGATTGGAGTTTGCAACTGAAAGAAACTTTGTGTTCCCAACAAGCTAGGTGAAGGACGGCTTTCACACACACATATCTCTCAGAACTGAGCATGTGGAGAGACGTTCGTTCATCTAGCACAAAGGGAACGGGTTGCAGGAGAAACTTTTACTCTGGTTTCTCAGTCTGTTTCCAAGTGCCGGTTTGATTTTCCTGCAGTTTTCACTGTAAAACCGAGTTGGAGCCAGTACTTCCCCATATATATGTATGGAGTGGAGTTTGCAACTGAAAAGAAACTTTGTGTTCCCAACAAGCTAGGTGAAGTACGGCTTTCACACACACTTATCTCTCATAACTGAGCATGTGGAGAGACGTTCGTTCATCTAGCGCAAAGGGAACGGGTTGCAGGAGAAACTTTTACTCTGCTTTCTCAGTCTGTTTCCTAGTGCCGGTTTGAAGTTCCGGCAGTTTTCACTGTAAAACCGAGTTGGAGCTAGTTCCTACCCCTATATATGTATGGAGTGGAGTTTGCAACTGAAAAGAAACTTTGTGTTCCAAACAACCTAGGTGAAGTACGGCTTTCACACACAATTATCTCTCAGATCTGAGCATGTGGAGAGACGTTCGTTCATCTAGCACAAAGGGAACAGTTTGCAGGAGAAACTTTTACTCTGGTTTCTCAGTCTGTTTAATAGTGCCGGTTGGAAGTTCCTGCAGTTTTCATTGTAAAACCGAGTTTGAGCTAGTACTTACCCATATATATGTATGGAGTGGAGTTTGCAACTGATAAGAAACTTTGTGTTCCAAACAAGCTAGGTGAAGGACGGCTTTCACACACACTTATCTCTCAGAACTGAGCATGTGGAGAGACGTTCGTTCATCTAGCACAAAGGGAACGGTTTGCAGGAGAAACTTTTACTCTGGTTTCTCAGTCTGTTTCCTAGTGCCGATTTGAAGTTCCTGCAGTTTTCACTGTAAAACCGGGTTGGAGCTAGTACCTCCCCATATATATGTATGGAGTGGAGTTTGCAACTGAAAAGAAACTTTGTGTTCCCAACAAGCTAGGTGAAGGACGACTTTCACACACACATATCTCTCAGAACTGAGCATGTGGAGAGACGTTCGTTCATCTAGCACAAAGGGAACGGGTTGCAGGAGAAACTATTACTCTGGTTTCTCAGTCTGCTTCCTAGTGCCGGTTTGAAGTTCCTGCAATTTTCACTGTAAAACCGAGTTGGAGCTAGTACCTCCCCATATATATGTATGGAGTGGAGTTGCAACTGAAAAGAAACTTTGTGTTTCCAACAAGCTAGGTGAAGGACGGCTTCACACACACTTATCTCTCAGAATTGAGCACGTGGAGAGATTTTCGTTCATCTAGCACAAAGGGAACTGGTTGCAGGAGAAACTTTTACTCTGGTTTCTAAGTCCGTTTCCTAGTTCCGGTTTGAAGTTCCTGCAGTTTTCACTGTAAAACCGAGTTGGAGCTAGTAGCTCCCCTTATATATGTATGGTGTGGAGTTTGCAACTGAAAAGAAACTTTGTGTTCCCAACAATCTAGGTGAAGGACAGCATTCACACACACTTATCTCTCAGAACTGAGCATGTGGAGAGACTTTCGTTCATCTAGCAAAAAGGGAACGGGTTGTAGGAGAAACTTTTACTCTGGTTTCTCAGTCTGTTTCCTAGTGCCGGTTTGATTTTCCTGCAGTTTTCACTGTAAAACCGAGTTGGAGCCAGTACTTCCCCATATATATGTATGGAGTGGAGTTTGCAACTGAAAAGAAACTTTGTGTTCCCAACAAGCTAGGTGAAGTACGGCTTTCACACACACTTATCTCTCAGAAGTGAGCTTGTGGAGGGACGTTCGTTCATCTAGCGCAAAGGGAACGGGTTGCAGGAGAAACTTTTACTCTGCTTTCTCAGTCTGTTTCCTAGGGCCGGTTGGAATTTCCGGCAGTTTTCACTGTAAAACCGAGTTGGAGCTAGTACCTCCCCATATATATGTATGGAGTGGAGTTTGCAACTGAAAAGAAACTTTGTGTTCCAAACAAGCTAGGTGAAGTACGGCTTTCACACACACTTATCTCTCAGAACTGAGCATGTGGAGGGACGTTCGTTCATCTAGCACAAATGGAACGGGTTGCAGGAGAAACTTTTACTCTGGTTTCTCAGTCTGTTTAATAGTGCCGGTTGGAAGTTCCTGCAGTTCTCACTGTAAAACCGAGTTGGAGCTAATACTTCCCCATATATATGTATGGAGTGGAGTTTGCAACTGAAAAGAAACTTTATGTTCCCAACAAGCTAGGTGAAGGACGGCTTTCACACACACTTATCTCTCAGAACTGAGCATGTGGAGAGACGTTCGTTCATCCAGCAAAAAGGGAACGGGTTGCAGGAGAAACTTTTACTCTGGTTTCTCAGTCTGTTTCCTAGTGCCGGTTTCAAGTTCCTGCAGTTTTCACTGTAAAACCGAGTTGGAGCTAGTACCTCCCCATATATATGTATGGAGTGGAGTTTGCAACTGAAAAGAAACTTTGTGTTCCCAACAAGCTAGGTGAAGGACGGCTTCACACACACTTATCTCTCAGAACTGAGCATGTGGAGAGACGTTCGTTCATCTAGCACAAAGGGAACGGGTTGCATGAGAAACTTTTACTCTGCTTTCTCAGTCTGTTTCCTAGTGCTGGTTTGAGGTTCCGGCAGTTTTCACTTAAAACCGAGTTGGAACATTACCTCCCCGTATATATGTATGGAGTGGAGTTTGCAACTGAAAAGAAACTTTGTGTTCCCAACAACCTAGGTGAAAGACGGCTTTCACACACACTTATCTCACAGAACTGAGCATGTGGAGAGACGTTCGTTCATCTAGCCCAAAGGGAACGGGATGCAGGAGAAACTTTTACTCTGGTTTCTCAGTCTGTTTCCTAGTGCCGGTTTCAAGTTCCTGCAGTTTTCACTGTAAAACCGAGTTTGAGCTAGTACTTACCCATATATATGTATGGAGTGGAGTTTGCAACTGAAAAGAAACTTTGTGTTCCCAACAAGCTAGGTGAAGGACGGCTTTCACACACACTTATCTCTCAGAACTGAGCATGTGGAGAGACGTTCGTTCATCTAGAACAAAGGGAACGGCTTGCAGGAGAATCTTTTACTCTGGTTTCTCAGTCTGTTTCCTAGTGCCGATTTGAAGTTCCTGCAGTTTTCACTGTAAAACCGGGTTGGAGCTAGTACCTCCCCATATATATGTATGGAGTGGAGTTTGCAACTGAAAAGAAACTTTGTGTTCCCAACAAGCTAGGTGAAGGACGGCTTTCACACACACATATCTCTCAGAACTGAGCATGTGGAGAGACGTTCGTTCATCTAGCACAAAAAGAACGGGTAGCAGGGGAAACTTTTACTCTGGTTTCTCAGTCTGTTTCCTAGTGCCGATTTGAAGTTCCTGCAGTTTTCACTGTAAAACCGGGTTGGAGCTAGTACCTCCCCATATATATGTATGGATTGGAGTTTGCAACTGAAAAGAAACTTTGTGTTCCCAACAAGCTAGGTGAAGGACGGCTTTCACACACACTTATCTCTCAGAACTGAGCATGTGGAGAGACGTTCGTTCATCTAGCACAAAGGGAACGGGTTGCAGGAGAAACTTTTACTCTGGTTTCTCAGTCTGTTTCCTAGTGCCGGTTTGAAGTTCCTGCAGTTTTCACTGTAAAACCGAGTTGGAGCCAGTACTTCCCCATATATATGTATGGAGTGGAGTTTGCAACTGAAAAGAAACTTTGTGTTCCCAACAAGCTAGGTGAAGTACGGCTTTCACACACACTTATCTCTCAGAACTGAGCATGTGGAGAGACGTTCGTTCATCTAGCGCAAAGGGAACGGGTTGCAGGAGAAACTTTTACTCTGCTTTCTCAGTCTGTTTCCTAGTGTCGGTTTGAAGTTCCGGCAGTTTTCACTGTAAAACCGAGTTGGAGCTAGTTCCTACCCATATATATGTATGGAGTGGAGTTTGCAACTGAAAAGAAACTTTGTGTTCCCAACAAGCTAGGTGAAGTACGGCTTTCACACACACTTATCTCTCAGAACTGAGCATGTGGAGAGACGTTCGTTCATCTAGCACAAATGGAACGGGTTGCAGGAGAAACTTTTACTCTGGTTTCTCAGTCTGTTTAATAGTGCCGGTTGGATGTACCTGCAGTTCTCACTGTAAAACCGAGTTGGAGCTAATACTTCCCCATATATATGTATGGAGTGGAGTTTGCAACTGAAAAGAAACTTTGTGTTCCCAACAAGCTAGGTGAAAGACGGCTTTCACACACACTTATCTCACAGAACTGAGCATGTGGAGAGACGTTCATTCATCTAGCACAAAGGGAACGGGTTGCAGGGGAAACTTTTACTCTGGTTTCTCAGTCTGTTTCCTAGTGCCGGTTTGAAGTTCCTGCAGTTTTCTTTGTAAAACCGAGTTGGAGCTAGTACCAACCCATATATATGTATGGAGTGGAGTTTGCAACTGAAAAGAAACTTTGTGTTCCCAACAAGCTAGCTGAAGGACGGCTTTCACACACAATTATCTCTCAGAACTGAGCATGTGGAGAGACTTTCGTTCATCTAGCACAAAGGGAACGGGTTGCAGGAGAAACTTTTTCTCTGGTTTCTCAGTCTGTTTCCTAGTGCCGGTTTGAATTTCCTGCAGTTTTCACTGTAAAACCGAGTTGGAGCCAGTACTTCCCCATATATATGTATGGAGTGGAGTTTGCAACTGAAAAGGAACTTTGTGTTCCCAACAAGCTAGGTGAAGTACGGCTTTCACAATTATCTCTCAGAACTGAGCATGTGGAGAGACGTTCGTTCATCTAGCTCAAAGGGAACAGGTTGCAGGAGAAACTTTTACTCTGCTTTCTCAGTCTGTTTCCTTGTGCCGGATTGAAGTTCCTGCAGTTTTCACTGTAAAACCGAGTTGGAGCTAGTTCCTACCCCTATATATGTATGGAGTGGAGTTTGCAACTGAAAAGAAACTTTGTGTTCCAAACAACCTAGGTGAAGTACGGCTTTCACACACAATTATCTCTCAGAACTGAGCATGTGGAGAGACGTTCGTTCATCTAGCACAAAGGGAAGAGTTTGCAGGAGAAACTTTTACTCTGGTTTCTCAGTCTGTTTCCTAGTGCCGGTTGGAAGTTCCTGCAGTTCTCACTGTAAAACCGAGTTGGAGCTAATACTTCCCCATATATATGTATGGAGTGGTGTTTGCAACTGAAAAGAAACTTTGTGTTCTCAACAAGCTAGGTGAAGGACGGCTTTCACACACTTATCTCACAGAACTGATCATGTGGAGAGACGTTCGTTCATCCAGCACAAAGGGAACGGTTTGCAGGAGAAACTTTTACTCTGGTTTCTCAGTCTGTTTCCTAGTGCCGGGTTGAATTTCCTGCAGTTTTCACTGTAAAACCGAGTTGGCGCTAGTACCTCCCCATATATATGTATGGAGTGGAGTTGCAACTGAAAAGAAACTTGTGTTTCCAAGAAGCTAGGTGAAGGACGGCTTCACACACAATTATCTCTCAGAATTGAGCACGTGGAGAGATTTTCGTTCATCTAGCACAAAGGGAACTGGTTGCAGGAGAAACTTTTACTCTGGTTTCTAAGTCTGTTTCCTAGTTCCGGTTTGAAGTTCCTGCAGTTTTCACTGTAAACCCGGGTTGGAGCTAGTACCTCCCCATATATATATATGGATTGGAGTTTGCAACTGAAAAGAAACTTTGTGTTCCCAACAAGCTAGTTGAAGGACGGCTTTCACACACACATATCTCTCAGAACTGAGCATGTGGAGAGACGTTCGTTCATCTAGCACAAAGGGAACGGGTTGCAGGAGAAACTTTTACTCTGGTTTCTCAGTCTGTTTCCTAGTGCCGGTTTGAATTTCCTGCAGTTTTCACTGTAAAACCGAGTTGGAGCCAGTACTTCCCCATATATATGTATGGACTGGAGTTTGCAACTGAAAAGAAACTTTGTGTTCCAAACAAGCTAGGTGAAGTACGGCTTTCACACACACTTATCTCTCAGAACTGAGCATGTGGAGAGACGTTCGTTCATCTAGCGCAAAGGGAACGGGTTGCAGGAGAAACTTTTACTCTGCTTTCTCAGTCTGTTTCCTAGTGCCGGTTTGAAGTTCCGGCAGTTTTCACTGTAAAACCGAGTTGGAGCTAGTTCCTACCCATATATATGTATGGAGTGGAGTTTGCAACTGAAAAGAAACTTTGTGTTCCAAACAAGCTAGGTGAAGTACGGCTTTCACACACACTTATCTCTCAGAACTGAGCATGTGGAGAGACGTTCGTTCATCTAGCAAAAATGGAACGGGTTGCAGGAGAAACTATTACTCTGGTTTCTCAGTCTGTTTAATAGTGCCGGTTGGAAGTACCTGCAGTTCTCACTGTAAAACCGAGTTGGAGCTAATATTTCCCCATATATATGTATGGAGTGGAGTTTGCAACTGAAAAGAAACTTTGTGTTCCCAACAAGCTAGGTGAAAGACGGCTTTCACACACACTTATCTCACAGAACTGAGCATGTGGAGAGACGTTCGTTCATCTAACACAAAAGGAACGGGTTGCAGGAGAAACTTTTACTCTGGTTTCTCAGTCTGTTTCCTAGTGCCGGTTTGAATTTCCTGCAGTTTTCACTGTAAAACCGAGTTGGAGCCAGTACTTCCCCATATATATGTATGGAGTGGAGTTTGCAACTGAAAAGAAACTTTGTGTTCCCAACAAGCTAGGTCAAGTACGGCTTTCACACACACTTATCTCTCAGAACTGAGCATGTGGAGAGACGTTCGTTCATCAAGCGCAAAGGGAACAGGTTGCAGGAGAAACTTTTACTCTGCTTTCTCAGTCTGTTTCCTAGTGCCGGTTTGTAGTTCCGGCAGTTTTCACTGTAAAACCGAGTTGGAGCTAGTTCCTACCCCTATATATGTATGGAGTGGAGTTTGCAACTGAAAACAAACTTTGTGTTCCAAACAACCTAGGTGAATTACGGCTTTCACACACACTTATCTCTCAGAACTGAGCATGTGGGGAGACGTTCGTTCATCTAGCACAAAGGGAACAGGTTGCAGGAGAAACTTATACTCTGGTTTCTCAGTCTGTTTAATAGTGCCGGTTGGAAGTTCCTGCAGTTCTCACTGTAAAACCGAGTTGGAGCTAATATTTCCCCATATATATGTATGGAGTGTTGTTTGCAACTGAAAAGAAACTTTGTGTTCCCAACAAGCTAGGTGAAGGACGGCTTTCACACACACATATCTCACAGAACTGATCATGTGGAGAGACGTTCGTTCATCCAGCACAAAGGGAACGGGTTGCAGGAGAAACTTTTACTCTACTTTCTCAGTCTGTTTCCTAGTGCCGGTTTCAAGTTCCTGCAGTTTTCACTGTAAAACCGAGTTGGAGCTAGTACCTCCCCATATTTATGTATGGAGTGGAGTTTGCAACTAAAGAGAAAGTTTGTTTTCCCAACAAGCTAGTTGAAGGACGGCTTTCACACACACTTATCTCTCAGAACTGAGCATGTGGAGAGACGTTCGTTCATCTAGAACAAAAGGAACGGCTTGCAGGAGAATCTTTTACTCTGGTTTCTCAGTCTGTTTCCTAGTGCCGGTTTGAAGTTCCGGCAGTTTTCACTCTAAAACCGAGTTGGAGCTAGTACCTCCCCATATGTATGTATGGAGTGGAGTTTGCAACTGAAAAGAAACTTTGTTTCCCCAACAAGCTAGGTGAAGTACGGCTTTCACACTCACTTATCTCTCAGAACTGAGCATGTGGAGAGACGTTCGTTCATCTAGCACAAATGGAACGGGTTGCATGAGAAACTTTTACTCTGGTTTCTCAGTCTGTTTCCTAGTGCCGGTTGGATGTTCCTGCAGTTCTCAATGTAAAACCGAGTTGGAGCTAGTACTTCCCCATATATATGTATGGAGTGGAGTTTGCAACTGAAAAGAAACTTTGTGTTCCCAACAAGCTAGGTGAAGGACGGCTTTCACACACACTTATCTCTCAGAACTGAGCATGTGGAGAGACGTTCGTTCATCTAGCGCAAAGGGAACGGGTTGCAGGAGAAACTTTTACTCTGCTTTCTCAGTCTGTTTCCTAGTGTCGGTTTGAAGTTCCGGCAGTTTTCACTGTAAAACCGAGTTGGAGCTAGTTCCTACCCATATATATGTATGGAGTGGAGTTTGCAACTGAAAAGAAACTTTGTGTTCCCAACAAGCTAGGTGAAGTACGGCTTTCACACACACTTATCTCTCAGAACTGAGCATGTGGAGAGACGTTCGTTCATCTAGCACAAAGGGAACGGGTTGCAGGAGAAACTTTTACTCTGGTTTCTCAGTCTGTTTAATAGTGCCGGTTGGATGTACCTGCAGTTCTCACTGTAAAACCGAGTTGGAGCTAATACTTCCCCATATATATATATGGATTGGAGTTTGCAACTGAAAAGAAACTTTGTGTTCCCAACAAGCTAGTTGAAGGACGGATTTCACACACACATATCTCTCAGAACTGAGCATGTGGAGAGACGTTCGTTCATCTAGCACAAAGGGAACGGGTTGCAGGAGAAACTTTTACTCTGGTTTCTCAGTCTGTTTCCTAGTGCCGGTTTGAATTTCCTGCAGTTTTCACTGTAAAACCGAGTTGGAGCCAGTACTTCCCCATATATATGTATGGATTGGAGTTTGCAACTGAAAAGAAACTTTGTGTTCCAAACAAGCTAGGTGAAGTACGGCTTTCACACACACTTATCTCTCAGAACTGAGCATGTGGAGAGACGTTCGTTCATCTAGCGCAAAGGGAACGGGTAGCAGGAGAAACTTTTACTCTGCTTTCTCAGTCTTTTTCCTAGTGCCGGTTTGAAGTTCCGGCAGTTTTCACTGTAAAACCGAGTTGGAGCTAGTTCCTACCCATATATATGTATGGAGTGGAGTTTGCAACTGAAAAGAAACTTTGTGTTCCAAACAAGCTAGGTGAAGTACGGCTTTCACACACACTTATCTCTCAGAACTGAGCATGTGGAGAGACGTTCGTTCATCTAGCAAAAATGGAACGGGTTGCAGGAGAAACTATTACTCTGGTTTCTCAGTCTGTTTAATAGTGCCGGTTGGAAGTACCTGCAGTTCTCACTGTAAAACCGAGTTGGAGCTAATATTTCCCCATATATATGTATGGAGTGGAGTTTGCAACTGAAAAGAAACTTTGTGTTCCCAACAAGCTAGGTGAAAGACGGCTTTCACACACACTTATCTCACAGAACTGAGCATGTGGAGAGACGTTCGTTCATCTAACACAAAAGGAACGGGTTGCAGGAGAAACTTTTACTCTGGTTTCTCAGTCTGTTTCCTAGTGCCGGTTTGAATTTCCTGCAGTTTTCACTGTAAAACCGAGTTGGAGCCAGTACTTCCCCATATATATGTATGGAGTGGAGTTTGCAACTGAAAAGAAACTTTGTGTTCCCAACAAGCTAGGTCAAGTACGGCTTTCACACACACTTATCTCTCAGAACTGAGCATGTGGAGAGACGTTCGTTCATCAAGCGCAAAGGGAACAGGTTGCAGGAGAAACTTTTACTCTGCTTTCTCAGTCTGTTTCCTAGTGCCGGTTTGTAGTTCCGGCAGTTTTCACTGTAAAACCGAGTTGGAACTAGTTCCTACCCCTATATATGTATGGAGTGGAGTTTGCAACTGAAAACAAACTTTGTGTTCCAAACAACCTAGGTGAATTACGGCTTTCACACACACTTATCTCTCAGAACTGAGCATGTGGGGAGACGTTCGTTCATCTAGCACAAAGGGAACAGGTTGCAGGAGAAACTTATACTCTGGTTTCTCAGTCTGTTTAATAGTGCCGGTTGGAAGTTCCTGCAGTTCTCACTGTAAAACCGAGTTGGAGCTAATATTTCCCCATATATATGTATGGAGTGTTGTTTGCAACTGAAAAGAAACTTTGTGTTCCCAACAAGCTAGGTGAAGGACGGCTTTCACACACACATATCTCACAGAACTGATCATGTGGAGAGACGTTCGTTCATCCAGCACAAAGGGAACGGGTTGCAGGAGAAACTTTTACTCTACTTTCTCAGTCTGTTTCCTAGTGCCGGTTTGAAGTTCCTGCAGTTTTCACTGTAAAACCGAGTTGGAGCTAGTACCTCCCCATATTTATGTATGGAGTGGAGTTTGCAACTAAAGAGAAAGTTTGTTTTCCCAACAAGCTAGTTGAAGGACGGCTTTCACACACAATTATCTCTCAGAACTGAGCATGTGGAGAGACGTTCGTTCATCTAGAACAAAAGGAACGGCTTGCAGGAGAATCTTTTACTCTGGTTTCTCAGTCTGTTTCCTAGTGCCGGTTTGAAGTTCCGGCAGTTTTCACTCTAAAACCGAGTTGGAGCTAGTACCTCCCCATATGTATGTATGGAGTGGAGTTTGCAACTGAAAAGAAACTTTGTTTCCCCAACAAGCTAGGTGAAGTACGGCTTTCACACTCACTTATCTCTCAGAACTGAGCATGTGGAGAGACGTTCGTTCATCTAGCACAAATGGAACGGGTTGCATGAGAAACTTTTACTCTGGTTTCTCAGTCTGTTTCCTAGTGCCGGTTGGATGTTCCTGCAGTTCTCAATGTAAAACCGAGTTGGAGCTAGTACTTCCCCATATATATGTATGGAGTGGAGTTTGCAACTGAAAAGAAACTTTGTGTTCCCAACAAGCTAGGTGAAGGACGGCTTTCACACACACTTATCTCTCAGAACTGAGCATGTGGAGAGACGTTCTTTCATCTAGCACAAAGGGATCGGGTTGCATGAGAAACTTTTACTCTGCTTTCCCAGTCTGTTTCCTAGTGCCGGTTGGAAGTTCCTGCAGTTCTCACTGTAAAACCGAGTTGGAGCTAATACTTCCCCATATATATGTATGGAGTGGTGTTTGCAACTGAAAAGAAACTTTGTGTTCTCAACAAGCTAGGTGAAGGATGGCTTTCACACACTTATCTCACAGAACTGATCATGTGGAGAGACGTTCGTTCATCCAGCACAAAGGGAACGGTTTGCAGGAGAAACTTTTACTCTGGTTTCTCAGTCTGTTTCCTAGTGCCGGTTTGAAGTTCCTGCAGTTTTCACTGTAAAACCGAGTTTGATCTAGTACTTACCCATATATATGTATGGAGTGGAGTTTGCAACTGTAAAGAAACTTTGTGTTCCCAACAAGCTAGGTGAAGGACGGCTTTTACACACACTTATCTCTCAGAACTGAGCATGTGGAGAGATGTTCGTTCATCTAGAACAAATGGAACGGCTTGCAGGAGAATCTTTTACTCTGGTTTCTCAGTCTGTTTCCTAGTGCCGATTTGAAGTTCCTGCAGTTTTCACTGTAAAACCTGGTTGGAGCTAGTACCTCCCCATATATATATATGGATTGGAGTTTGCAACTGAAAAGAAACTTTGTGTTCCCAACAAGCTAGTTGAAGGACGGCTTTCACACACACATATCTCTCAGAACTGAGCATGTGGAGAGACGTTCGTTCATCTAGCACAAAGGGAACGGGTTGCAGGAGAAACTTTTACTCTGGTTTCTCAGTCTGTTTCCTAGTGCCGGTTTGAAGTTCCTGCAGTTTTCACTGTAAAACCGAGTTGGAGCCAGTACTTCCCCATATATATGTATGGACTGGAGTTTGCAACTGAAAAGAAACTTTGTGTTCCAAACAAGCTAGGTGAAGTACGGCTTTCACACACACTTATCTCTCAGAACTGAGCATGTGGAGAGACGTTCGTTCATCTAGCGCAAAGGGAACGGGTTGCAGGAGAAACTTTTACTCTGCTTTCTCAGTCTGTTTCCTAGTGCCGGTTTGAAGTTCCGGCAGTTTTCACTGTAAAACCGAGTTGGAGCTAGTTCCTACCCATATATATGTATGGAGTGGAGTTTGCAACTGAAAAGAAACTTTGTGTTCCAAACAAGCTAGGTGAAGTACGGCTTTCACACACACTTATCTCTCAGAACTGAGCATGTGGAGAGACGTTCGTTCATCTATCAAAAACGGAACGGGTTGCAGGAGAAACTATTACTCTGGTTTCTCAGTCTGTTTAATAGTGCCGGTTGGAAGTACCTGCAGTTCTCACTGTAAAACCGAGTTGGAGCTAATATTTCCCCATATATATGTATGGAGTGTTGTTTGCAACTGAAAAGAAACTTTGTGTTCCCAACAAGCTAGGTGAAGGACGGCTTTCACACACACATATCTCACAGAACTGATCATGTGGAGAGACGTTCGTTCATCCAGCACAAAGGGAACGGGTTGCAGGAGAAACTTTTACTCTGGTTTCTCAGTCTGTTTCCTAGTGCCGGTTTCAAGTTCCTGCAGTTTTCACTGTAAAACCGAGTTGGAGCTAGTACCTCCCCATATTTATGTATGGAGTGGAGTTTGCAACTAAAGAGAAAGTTTGTTTTCCCAACAAGCTAGTTGAAGGACGGCTTTCACACACACTTATCTCTCAGAACTGAGCATGTGGAGAGACGTTCGTTCATCTAGAACAAAAGGAACGGCTTGCAGGAGAACCTTTTACTCTGGTTTCTCAGTCTGTTTCCTAGTGCCGGTTTGAAGTTCCGGCAGTTTTCACTCTAAAACCGAGTTGGAGCTAGTACCTCCCCATATGTATGTATGGAGTGGAGTTTGCAACTGAAAAGAAACTTTGTTTCCCCAACAAGCTAGGTGAAGTACGGCTTTCACACTCACTTATCTCTCAGAACTGAGCATGTGGAGAGACGTTCGTTCATCTAGCACAAATGGAACGGGTTGCATGAGAAACTTTTACTCTGGTTTCTCAGTCTGTTTCCTAGTGCCGGTTGGATGTTCCTGCAGTTCTCAATGTAAAACCGAGTTGGAGCTAGTACTTCCCCATATATATGTATGGAGTGGAGTTTGCAACTGAAAAGAAACTTTGTGTTCCCAACAAGCTAGGTGAAGGACGGCTTTCACACACACTTATCTCTCAGAACTGAGCATGTGGAGAGACGTTCTTTCATCTAGCACAAAGGGATCGGGTTGCATGAGAAACTTTTACTCTGCTTTCCCAGTCTGTTTCCTAGTGCCTGTTTGAAGTTCCGGCAGTTTTCACTTAAAACCGAGTTGGAACTAGTACCTCCCCGTATATATGTATGGAGTGGAGTTTGCAACTGAAAAGAAACTTTGTGTTCCCAACAACCTAGGTGAAAGACGGCTTTCACACACACTTATCTCACAGAACTGAGCATGTTGAGAGACGTTCGTTCATCTAGCACAAAGGGAACGGAATGCAGGAGAAATTTTACTCTGGTTTCTCAGTCTGTTTCCTAGTGCCGGTTTGAAGTTCCTGCAGTTTTCACTGTAAACCGAGTTGGAGCTTGTACCTCCCCATATATAAGTATGGAGTGGAATTTGAAACTGAAAAGAAACTTTGTGTTCCCAACAAGCTAGGTGAAGTAAAGCTTTCACACACACTTATCTCTCAGAACTGAGCATGTGGATAGACGTTCGTTCATCTAGCACAAAGGGAACGGGTTGCAGGAGAAACTTGTACTCTGGTTTCTCAGTCTGTTTCCTAGTGCCGGTTTGAAGTTCCTGCAGTTTTCACTGTAAAACCGAGTTGGAGCTAGTACATCCCCATATTTATGTATGGTGTGGAGTTTGCAACTGAAAAGAAAATTTGTGTTCCCAACAAGCTAGGTGAAGGACGGCTTTCACACAAACTTATCTCTCAGAACTGAGCATGTGGAGAGACGTTCGATCATCTAGAACAAAGGGAACGGCTTGCAGGAGAATCTTTTACTCTGGTTTCTCAGTCTGTTTCCTAGTGCCGGTTTGAAGTTCCGGCAGTTTTCACTGTAAAACCGAGTTGGAGCTAGTACCTCCCCATATATATGTATGGAGTGGAGTTTGCTACTGAAAAGAAACTTTGTGTTCCCAACAAGCTAGGTGAAGTACGGCTTTCACACACACTTATTTCTCAGAACTGAGCATGTGGAGAGACGTTCGTTCATCTAGCACAAATGGAACGGTTTGAAGGAGAAACTTTTATTCTGGTTTCTCAGTCTGTTTCCTAGTGCCGGTTGGATGTTCCTGCAGTTCTCACTGTAAAACCGAGTTGGAGCTAGTACTTCCCCATATATATGTATGGTGAGGAGTTTGCAACTGAAAAGAAACTTTGTGTTCCCAACAAGCTAGTTGAAGGACGGCTTTCACACACACTTATATCTCAGAACTGAGCATGTGGAGAGACGTTCGTTCATCTAGCACAAAGGGAACGGGTTGCATGAGAAACTTTTACTCTGCTTTCTCAGTCTGTTTCCTAGTGCCGGTTTGAATTTCCGGCAGTTTTCACTGTAAAACCGAGTTGGAGCTAGGACCTCCCCATATATATGTATGGATTGGAGTTTGCAACTGAAAAGAAACTTTGTGTTCCCAACAAGCTAGGTGAAAGACGGCTTTCACACACACTTATCTCACAGAACTGAGCATGTGGAGAGACGTTCGTTCATCTAGCACAAAGGGAACGGGATGCAGGAGAAACTTTTACTCTGCTTTCTCAGTCTGTTTCCTAGTGCCGGTTTGAAGTTCCTGCAGTTTTCACTGTAAAACCGAGTTGTTACCTCCCCATATATATGTATGGAGTGGAATTTGCAACAGAAAAGAAACTTTGTGTTCCCAACAAGCTAGGTGAAGGACGGCTTTCACACACACTTATCTCTCAGAACTGAGCACGTGGAGAGACGTTCGTTCATCTAGCACAAAGGGAACGGGTTGCAGGAGAAACTTTTACTCTGGTTTCTCAGTCTGTTTCCTAGTGCCGGTTTGAAGTTCCGACAGTTTTCACTGTAAAACCGAGTTGGAGCTTGTACCTCCCCATATATATGAATGGAGTGGAGTTTGCAACTGAAAAGAATCTTTGTGTTCCCAACAAGCTAGGTGAAAGACAGCTTTCACACACACTTATCTCACAGAACTGAGCATGTGGAGAGACGTTCGTTCATCTAGCACAAAGGGAACGGGATGCAGGAGAAACTTTTACTCTGGTTTCTCAGTCTGTTTCCTAGTGCCGGTTGGAAGTTCCTGCAATTTTCACTGTAAAACCGAGTTGGAGCTTGTACCTCCCCATATTTATGTATGGAGTGGAGTTTGCAACTAGAAAGAAACTTTGTGTTCCCAACAAGCTAGGTGAAGGACTTCTTTCACACACAATTATCTCTCAGAACTGAGCATGTGGAGAGACGTTCGTTCATCTAGAACAAAGGGAAAGGCTTGCAGGGAATCTTTTACTCTGGTTTCTCAGTCTGTTTCCTAGTGCCGGTATGAAGTTCCTGCAGTATTCACTGTAAAACCGGGTTGGAGCTATACCACCCCATATATATGTATGGAGTGGAGTTTGCAACTGAAAAGAAACTTTATGTTCCCAACAAGCTAGGTGAAGGACGGCTTTCACACACACTTATCTCTCAGAACTGAGCATGTGGAGAGACGTTCTTCATCTAGCACAAAAGGAACGGGTTGCAGGGGAATCTTTTACTCTGGTTTCTCAGTCTGTTTCCTAGTGCCGGATTGAAGTTCCTGCAGTTTTCACTGTAAAACCGAGTTGGAGCTAGTACCTCCCCATATAGAGGTATGGAGGGAGTTTGCAACTAAAAAGAAACTTTGTGTTCCCAACAAGCTTGGTGAAGGACGGCTTTCACACACACTTATCTCTCAGAACTGAGCATGTGGAGAGATGTTCGTTCATCTAGAACAAAGGGAACGGCTTGCAGGAGAATCTATTACTCTGTTTTCTCAGTATGTTTCCTAGTGCCGGTTTGTAGTTCCTGCAGTTTTCACTGTAAAACCGAGTTGGAGCTAGTACCTCCCCATATATATTTATGGAGTGGAATTTGCAACTGAAAAGAAAGTTTGTGTTCCCAACAAGCTAGGTGAAGGACGGCTTTCACACACACTTATCTCTCAGAACTGAGCATGTGGAGAGACGTTCGTTCATCTAGCACAAAGAGAACGGTTTGCAGGAGACACTTTTACTCTGGTTTCTCATTCTGTTTCCTAGTGCCGGTTGGAAGTTCCTGCAGTTTTCACTGTAAAACCGGGTTGGAGCTATACCACCCCATATATATGTATGGAGTGGAGTTGGCAACTGAAAAGAAACTTTGTGTTCCCAACAAGCTAGGTGAAGTACGGCTTTCACACACACTTATCTCTCAGAACTGAGCATGTGGAGAGACGTTCGTTCATCTAGCACAAAGGGAACGGTTTGCAGGAGAAACTTTTACTCTGCTATCTCAGTCTGTTTCCTAGTGCCGGTATGAAGTTCCGGCAGTTTTCACTGTAAAACCGAGTTGGAGCTAGTACCTCCCCATATATATGTATGGAGTGGAGTTTGCAACTGAAAACAAACTTTGTGTTCCAACAAGGTAGGTGAAGGACGGCTTTCACCCACACTTATCTCTCAGAACTGAGCATGTGGAGAGACGTTCGTTCATCTAGCACAAAGGGAACGGGTTGCAGGAGAATCTTTTACTCTGGTTTCTCAGTCTGTTTCCTAGTGCCGGTTGGAAGTTCCTGCAGTTTTCACTGTAAAATCGAGTTGGAGCTAGTACTTCCCCATATATATGTATGGAGTGGAGTTTGCAACTGAAAAGAAACTTTGTGTTCCCAACAAGCTAGGTGAAGGACGGCTTTCACACACACTTATCTCTCAGAACTGAGCATGTGGAGAGACGTTCGTTCATCTAGCACAAAGAGAACGGTTTGCAGGAGACACTTTTACTCTGGTTTCTCATTCTGTTTCCTAGTGCCGGTTGGAAGTTCCTGCAGTTTTCACTGTAAAACCGGGTTGGAGCTATACCACCCCATATATATGTATGGAGTGGAGTTTGAAACTGAAAAAAAACTTTGTGTTCCAACAAGGTAGGTGAAGGACGGCTTTCACCCACACTTATCTCTTAGAACTGAGCATGTGGAGAGACGTTCGTTCATCTAGCACAAAGGGAACGGGTTGCAGGAGAATCTTTTACTCTGCTTTCTCAGTCTGTTTCCTAGTGCCGGTTTGAAGTTCCGGCAGTTTTCTCTGTAAAATCGGGTTGGAGCTAGTACGTCCCCATATATATGTATGGAGTGGAGTTTGCAACTGATAAGAAACTTTATGTTCCCAACAATCTAGGTGAAAGACGGCTTTCACACACACTTATCTCTCAGAACTGAGCATGTGGAGAGACGTTCGTTCATCTAGCACAAAGGGAAAGGGTTGCAGGAGAAACTTTTACTCTGGTTTCTCAGTCTGTTTCCTAGTGCCGGTTTGAAGTTCCTGCAGTTTTCACTGTAAAACCGAGTTGGAGCTAGTACCTCCCCATATATATGTATGGAGTGGTGTTTGCAACTGCAAAGAAACTTTGTGTTCCCAACAAGCTAGGTGAAGGACGGCTTTCACACACACTTATCTCTCAGAACTGAGCATGTGGAGAGACGTTCGTTCATCTAGCACAAAGGGAACGGGTTGCAAGAGAAACTTTTACTCTGGTTTCTCAGTCTGTTTCCTAGTGCCGGTTTGAAGTTCCTGCAGTTTTCACTGTAAAACCGGGTTGGTGCTAGTACGTCCCCATATATATGTATGGAGTGGAGTTTGCAACAGAAAAGAAACTTTATGTTCCCAACAAGCTAGGTGAAAGACGGCTTTCACACACACTTATCTCTCAGAACTGAGCATGTGGAGAGACGTTCGTTCATCTAGCACAAAGGGAACGGGTTGCAGGAGAAACTTTTACTCTGGTTTCTCAGTCTGTTTCCTAGTGCCGGTTTGAAGTTCCTGCAGTTTTCACTGTAAAACCGAGTTGGAGCTAGTACCTCCCCATATATATGTATGGAGTGGTGTTTGCAACTGCAAAGAAACTTTGTGTTCCCAACAAGCTAGGTGAAGGACGGCTTTCACACACACTTATCTCTCAGAACTGAGCATGTGGAGAGACGTTCGTTCATCTAGCACAAAGGGAACGGGTTGCAAGAGAAACTTTTACTCTGATTTCTCAGTCTGTTTCCTAGTGCCGGTTTGAAGTTCCTGCAGTTTTCACTGTAAAACCGAGTTGGAGCTAGTACCTCCCCATATATATGTATTGAGTGGAGTTTGCAACTGAAAAGAAACTTTGTGTTCCCAAAAAGCTAGGTGAAAGACGGCTTTCACACACACTTATCTCTCAGAACTGAGCATGTGGAGAAACGTTCGTTCATCTAGCACAAAGGGAACGGGTTGCAGGAGAAACTTTTACTCTGCTTTCTCAGTTTGTTTCCTAGTGCCTGTTTGAAGTTCCGGCAGATTTCACTGTAAAACCGAGTTGAAGCTAGTACCTCCCCATATATATGTATGGAGTGGAGTTTGCAACTGAAAAGAAACTTTGTGTTCCCAACAAGCTAGGTGAAGGACGGCTTTCACACACACTTATCTCTCAGAACTGAGCATGTGGAGAGACGTTCGTTCATCTAGCACAAAGGGAACGGGTTGCAGGAGAAACTTTTACTCTGCTTTCTCAGTCTGTTTCCTAGTGCCGGTTTGAATTTCCAGCAGTTTTCACTGTAAAACCAAGTTGGAGCCAGTACCTCCCCATATTTATGTATGGAGTGGAGTTTGCAACTGAAAAGAAACTTTGTATTTCCAACAAGCTAGGTGAAGGACGGCTTCACACACAATTATCTCTCAGAATTGAGCACGTGGAGAGATTTTCGTTCATCTAGCAAAAAGGGAACGGGTTGCAGGAGAAACTTTTACTCTGGTTTCTCAGTCTGTTTCCTAGTGCCGGTTTGAAGTTCCTGCAGTTTTCACTGTAAAACCGAGTTGGAGCTAGTACCTCCCCATATATATGTATGGAGTGGAGTTTGCAACTGAACAGAAACTTTGTGTTCACAACAAGCTAGGTGTAGGACGGCTTTCACACACACTTATCTCTCAGAACTGAGCATGTGGAGAGACGTTCGTTCATCTAGCAAAAAGGGAACGGGTTGCAGGAGAAACTTTTACTCTGCTTTCTCAGTCTGTTTCCTAGTGCCGGTTTGAAGTTCCGGCAGAATTCACTGTAAAACGAGTTGAAGCTAGTACCTCCCCATATATATGTATGGAGTGGAGTTTGCAACTGAAAAGAAACTTTGTGTTCCCAACAAGCTAGGTGAAGGACGGCTTTCACACACACTTATCTCTCAGAACTGAGCATGTGGAGAGACGTTCGTTCATCTAGCACAAATGGAACGGTTTGCAGGAGCCACTTTTACTCTGGTTTCTCATTCTGTTTCCTAGTGCCGGTTTGAAGTTAGTGCAGTTTTCACTGTAAAACCGGGTTGGAGCTATACCACCCCATATATATGTATGGAGTGGAGTTTGCAACTGAAAAGAAACTTTGTGTTCCCAACAAGCTAGGTGAAGTACGGCTTTCACACACACTTATCTCTCAGAACTGAGCATGTGGAGAGACGTTCGTTCATCTAGCACAAAGGGAACGGTTTGCAGGAGAAACTTTTACTCTGCTTTCTCAGTCTGTTTCCTAGTGCCGGTATGAAGTTCCGGCAGTTTTCACTGTAAAACCGAGTTGGAGCTAGTACCTCCCCATATATATGTATGGAGTGGAGTTTGCAACTGAAAAAAAACTTTGTGTTCCAACAAGGTAGGTGAAGGACGGCTTTCACCCACACTTATCTCTCAGAACTGAGCATGTGGAGAGACGTTCGTTCATCTAGCACAAAGGGAACGGGTTGCAGGAGAATCTTTTACTCTGGTTTCTCAGTCTGTTTCCTAGTGCCGGTTGGAAGTTCCTGCAGTTTTCACTGTAAAACGGAGTTGGAGCTAGTACTTCCCCATATATATGTATGGAGTGGAGTTTGCAACTGAAAAGGAACTTTGTGTTCCCAACAAGCTAGGTGAAGGACGGCTTTCACACACACTTATCTCTCAGAACTGAGCATGTGGAGAGACGTCCGTTCATCTAGCACAAAGGAAACGGGTTGCAGGAGAAACTTTTACTCTGCTTTCTCAGTCTGTTTCCTAGTGCCGGTTTGAAGTTCCGGCAGTTTTCACTGTAAAACCGGGTTGGAGCTAGTACGTCCCCATATATATGTATGGAGTGGAGTTTGCAACTGAAAAGAAACTTTATGTTCCCAACAAGCTAGGTGAAAGACGGCTTTCACACACACTTATCTCTCAGAACTTAGCATGTGGAGAGACGTTCGTTCATCTAGCACAAAGGGAAAGGGTTGCAGGAGAAACTTTTACTCTGGTTTCTCAGTCTGTTTCCTAGTGCCGGTTTGAAGTTCCTGCAGTTTTCTCTGTAAAACCGAGTTGGAGCTAGTAACTCCCCATATATATGTATGGAGTGCAGTTTGCAACTGCAAAGAAACTTTGTGTTCCCAACAAGCTAGGTGAAGGACGGCTTTCACACACACTTATCTCTCAGAACTGAGCATGTGGAGAGACGTTCGTTCATCTAGCACAAAGGGAACGGGTTGCAGGAGAAACTTTTACTCTGGTTTCTCAGTCTGCTTCCTAGTGCCGTTTTGAAGTTCCTGCATTTTTCACTGTAAAACCGAGTTGGAGGTAGTACCTCCCCATATTTATGTATGGAGTGGTGTTTGCAACTGAAAAGAAAATTTGTGTTCCCAACAAGCTAGGTGAAGGACGGCTTTCACACACACTTATCTATCAGAACTGAGCATGTGGAGAGACGTTCGTTCATCTAGAACAAAGGGAACTGCTTGCAGGAGAATCTTTTTCTCTGGTTTCTCAGTCTGTTTCCTAGTGCCGGTTTGAAGTTCCGGCAGTTTTCACTGTAAAACCGAGTTGGAGCTAGTACTTCCCCATATATATGTATGGAGTGGAGTTTGCAACTGAAAAGAAACTTTGTGTTCCCAACAAGCTAGGTGAAGTACGGCTTTCACACACACTTACCTCTCAGAAATGAGCATGTAGAGAGACGTTCGTTCATCTAGCACAAATGGAACGGGTTGCAGGAGAAACTTTTACTCTGGTTTCTCAGACTGTTTCCTAGTGCCTGTTGGATGTTCTTGCAGTTCTCACTGTAAAACCGAGTTGGAGCTAGTACTTCCCCATATATATGTATGGAGTGGAGTTTGCAACTGAAAAGAAACTTTGTGTTCCTAACAAGCTAGGTGAAGGACGGCTTTCACACACACTTATCTCTCAGAACTGAGAATGTGGAGAGACGTTCGTTCATCTAGCACAAAGGGAACGAGATGCAGGAGAAACTTTTACTCTGGTTTCTCAGTCTGTTTCCTAGTGCCGATTTGAAGTTCCTGCAGTTTTCACTGTAAAACCGAGTTGGAGCTTGTACCTCCCCATATATATGAATGGAGTGGAATTTGCAACTGAAAAGAAACTTTGTGTTCCCAACAAGCTAGGTGAAGGACGGATTTCACACACACTTATCTCTCAGAACTGAGCATGTGGAGAGACGTTCGTTCATCTAGCACAAAGGGAACGGGTTGCAGGAGAAACTATTACTCTGGTTTCTCAGTCTGTTTCCTAGTGCCGGTTTGAAGTTCCTCCAGTTTTAACTGTAAAACCGAGTTGGAGCTAGTAAGTCCCCATATATATGTGTGGAGAGGAGTTTGCAGCTGAAAAGAAACTTTGTGTTCCCAAGAAGCTAGGTGAAGTACGGCTTTCACACACACTTATCTCTCAGAACTGAGCATGTGGAGAGACGTTCGTTCATCTAGCACAAAGGGAACGGGTTGCAAGAGGAACTTTTACTCTGGTTTCTCAGTCTGTTTCCTAGTGCCGGTTTGAAGTTCCTGCAGTTTTCACTGTAAAACCGAGTTGGAGCTAGTACCTCCCCATATATATGTATTGAGTGGAGTTTGCAACTGAAAACAAACTTTGTGTTCCCTACAAGCTAGGTGAAAGACGGCTTTCACACACACTTATCTCTCAGAACTGAGCATGTGGAGAGACGTTCGTTCATCTAGCACAAAGGGAACGGGTTGCAGGAGAAACTTTTACTCTGCTTTCTCATTTTGTTTCCTAGTGCCTGTTTGAAGTTCCGGCAGATTTCACTGAAAAACCGAGTTGAAGCTAGTACCTCCCCATATATATGTATGGAGTGGAGTTTACAACTGAAAAGAAACTTTGTGTTCCCAACAAGCTAGGTGAAGGACGGCTTTCACACACACTTATCTCTCAGAACTGAGCATGTGGAGAGACGTTCGTTCATCTAGCACAAAGGGAACGGGTTGCAGGAGAAACTTTTACTCTGCTTTCTCAGTCTGTTTCCTAATGCCGGTTTGAATTTCCAGCAGTTTTCACTGTAAAACCAAGTTGGAGCCAGTACCTCCCCATATTTATGTTGGAGTGGAGTTTGCAACTGAAAAGAAACTTTGTGTTTCCAACAAGCTAGGTGAAGGACGGCTTCACACACACTTATCTCTCAGAATTGAGCACGTGGAGAGATTTTCGTTCATCTAGCAAAAAGGGAACGGGTTGCAGGAGAAACTTTTACTCTGGTTTCTCAGTCTGTTTCCTAGTGCCGGTTTGAAGTTCCTGCAGTTTTCACTGTAAAACCGAGTTGGAGCTAGTACCTCCCCATATATATCTATGGAGAGGATTTTGCAACTGAAAAGAAACTTTGTGTTCACAACAAGCTAGGTGTAGGACGGCTTTCACACACACTTATCTCACAGAACTGAGCATGTGGAGAGACGTTCGTTCATCTAGCAAAAAGGGAACGGGTTGCAGGAGAAACTTTTACTCTGCTTTCTCAGTCTGTTTCCTAGTGCCGGTTTGAAGTTCCTGCAGTTTTCACTGTAAAACCGGGTTGGAGCTAGTACCTCCCCATATATATGTATGGAGTGGAGTTTGCAACTGAAAAGAAACTTTGTGTTCCCAACAAGCTAGGTGAAGGACGGCTTTCACACACACTTATCTCTCAGAACTGAGCATGTGGAGAGACGTTCGTTCATCTAGCACAAAGGGAACGGGTTGCAGGAGAAACTTTTACTCTGGTTTCTCAGTCTGTTTCCTAGTGCCGGTTTGAAGTTCCTGCAGTTTTCACTGTAAAACCGAGTTGGAGCTAGTACCTCCCCATATATATGTATGGAGTGGAGTTTGCAACTGAAAAGAAAATTTGTGTTCCCAACAAGCTAGGTGAAGGACGGCTTTCACACACACTTATCTCTCAGAACTGAGCATGTGGAGAGACGTTCGTTCATCTAGCACAAAGGGAACGGGTTGCAGGAGAATCTTTTACTCTGGTTTCTCAGTCTGTTTCCTAGTGCCGGTTTGAAGTTCCTGCAGTTTTCACTGTAAAACCGAGTTGGAGCTAGTACCTCCCCATATATATGTATGGAGTGGAGATAGCAACTGAAAAGAAACTTTGTGTTCCCAACAAGCTAGGTGAAGGACGGCTTTCACACACACTTATCTCTCAGAACTGAGCATGTGGAGAGACGTTCATTCATCTAGCACAAAGGGAACGGTTTGCAGGGGAAATTTTTACTCTGGTTTCTCAGTCTGTTTCCTAGTGCCGGGTTGAAGTTCCTGCAGTTTTCACTGTAAAACCGAGTTGGAGCTAGTACCTCCCCATATATATGTATGGAGTGGAGTTGCAACTGAAAAGAAACTTGTGTTTCCAAGAAGCTAGGTGAAGGACGGCTTCACACACACTTATCTCTCAGAATTGAGCACGTGGAGAGATTTTCGTTCATCTAGAACAAAGGGAACGGGTTGCAGGAGAAACTTTTACTCTGGTTTCTCAGTCTGTTTCCTAGTGCCGGTTGGAAGTTCCTGCAGATCTCACTGTAAAACCGATTTGGAGCTAGTACTTCCCCATATATATGTATGGAGTGGAGTTTACAACTGAAAAGAAACTTTGTGTTCCCAACAAGCTAGGTGAAGGACGGCTTTCACACACACTTATCTCTCAGAACTGAGCATGTGGAGAGACGTTCGTTCATCTAGCACAAAGGGAACGGGTTGCAGGAGAAACTTTTACTCTGATTTCTCAGTCTGTTTCCTAGTGCCGGTTTCAAGTTCCTGCAGTTTTCACTGTAAAACCGAGTTGGAGCTAGTACCTCCCCATATATATGTATGGAGTGGAGTTTGCAACTGAAAAGAAACTTTGTGTTCCCAACAAGCTAGGTGAAGGACGGCTTTCACACACACTTATCTCTCAGAACTGAGCATGTGGAGAGACGTTCGTTCATCTAGCACAAAGGGAACGGTTTGCAGGAGAAACTTTTACTCTGGTTTCTCAGTCTGTTTCCTAGTGCCTGTTTGAAGTTCCGGCAGTTTTCACTGTAAAACCGGGTTGGAGCTAGTACCTCCCCATATATATGTATGGAGTGGAGTTTGCAACTGAAAAGAAATTTTGTGTTCCCAACAAGCTAGGTGAAGGACGACTTTCACCCACACTTATCTCTCAGAACTGAGCATGTGGAGAGACGTTCGTTCATCTAGCACAAAGGGAACGGGTTGCAAGAGAAACTTTTACTCTAGTTTCTCAGTCTTTTTCCTAGTGCCGGTTTGAAGTTCCTGCAGTTTTCACTGTAAAACCGAGTTGGAGCTAGTACCTCCCCATATATATGTATTGAGTGGAGTTAGCAACTGAAAAGAAACTTTGTGTTCCCAACAAGCTAGGAGAAGGACGGCTTTCACACACACTTATCTCTCAGAACTGAGCATGTGGAGAGACGTTCGTTCATCTAGCACAAAGGGAACGGGTTGCAGGAGAAACTTTTACTCTGCTTTCTCAGTTTGTTTCCTAGTGCCTGTTGGAAGTTCCGGCAGATTTCACTGTAAAACTGAGTTGAAGCTAGTACCTCCCCATATATATGTATGGAGTGGAGTTTGCAACTGAAAAGAAACTTTGTGTTCCCAACAAGCTAGGTGAAGTACGGCTTTCACTCACACTTATCTCTCAGAACTGAGCATGTGGAGAGACGTTCATTCATCTAGCACAAAGGGAACGGTTTGCAGGAGAAACTTTTACTCCGGTTTCTCAGTCTGTTTCCTAGTGCCGGGTTGAAGTTCCTGCAGTTTTCACTGCAAAACCGAGTTGGAGCTAGTACCTCCCCATATATATGTATGGAGTGGAGTTGCAACTGAAAAGAAACTTGTGTTTCCAAGAAGCTAGGTGAAGGACGGCTTTCACACACACTTATCCCTCAGAATTGAGCACGTGGAGAGATTTTCGTTCATCTAGCACAAAGGGAACTGGTTGCAGGAGAAACTTTTACTCTGGTTTCTAAGTCTGTTTCCTAGTTCCGGTTTGAAGTTCCTGCAGTTTTCACTGTAAAACCGAGTTGGAGCTATTAGCTCCCCTTATATATTTATGGTGTGGAGTTTGCAACTGAAAAGAAACTTTGTGTTCCCAACAAGCTAGGTGAAGGACGGCTTTCACACACACATATCTCTCAAACCTGAGCATGCGGAGAGACGTTCGTTCATCTAGCATAAAGGGAACGGGTTGCAGGAGAAACTTTTACTGTGGTTTCTCAGTCTGTTTCCTAGTGCCGGTTTGAAGTTCCTGCAGTTTTCACTGTAAAACCGAGTTGGAGCTAGTAGCTCCCCATATTTATGTATGGAGTGGAGTTTGCAACTGAAAAGAAACTTTGTCTTCCCAACAAGCTAAGTGAAGGTCGGCTTTCACACACACTTATCTCTCAGAACTGAGCATGTGGAGAGACGTTCGTTCATCTAGGACAAAGGGAACGGTTTGCAGGAGAAACTTTTTCTCTGGTTTCTCAGTCTGTTTCCTAGTGCCGGTTTCAAGTTCCTGCAGTTTTCACTGTAAAACCGAGTTGGAGCTAGTACCTCCCCATATATATGTATGGAGTGGAGTTTGCAACTGAAAAGAAACTTTGTGTTCCCAACAAGCTAGGTGAAGGACGGCTTTCACACACACTTATCTCTCAGAACTGAGAATGTGGAGAGACGTTCGTTCATCTAGCACAAAGGGAACGGTTTGCAGGAGAAACTTTTACTCTGGTTTCTCAGTCTGTTTCCTAGTGCCTGTTTGAAGTTCCTGCAGTTTTCACTGTAAAACCGGGTTGGAGCTTGTACCTCCCCATATATATGTATGGAGTGGAGTTTGCAACTGAAAAGAAACTTTGTGTTCCCAACAAGCTAGGTGAAGGACGACTTTCACACACACATATCTCTCAGAACTGAGCATGTGGAGAGACGTTCGTTCATCTAGCACAAAGGGAACGGGTTGCAGGAGAAACTTTTACTCTGGTTTCTAAGTCTGTTTCCTAGTTCCGGTTTGAAGTTCCTGCAGTTTTCACTGTAAAACCGAGTTGGAGCTAGTAGCTCCCCATATTTATGTATGGAGTGGAGTTTGCAACTGAAAAGAAACTTTGTCTTCCCAACAAGCTAGGTGAAGGTCGGCTTTCACACACACTTATCTCTCAGAACTGAGCATGTGGAGAGACGTTCGTTCATCTAGCACAAATGGAACGGTTTGCAGGAGGAACTTTTACTCTGTTTTCTCAGTCTGTTTCCTAGTGCCGGTTGGAAGTTCCTGCAGTTCTCACTGTAAAACAGATTTGGAGCTAGTACTTCCCCATATATATGTATGGAGTGGTGTTTGCAACTGAAAAGAAACTTTGTGTTCCCAACAAGCTAGGTGAAGGACGGCTTTCACACACACTTATCTCTCAGAACTGAGCATGTGGAGAGACGTTCGTTCATCTAGCACAAAGGGAACGGGTTGCAGGAGAAACTTTTACTCTGGTTTCTCAGTCTGTTTCCTAGTGCCGGTTTCAAGTTCCTGCAGTTTTCACTGTAAAACCGAGTTGGAGCTAGTACCTCCCCATATATATGTATGGAGTGGAGTTTGCAACTGAAAAGAAACTTTGTGATCCCAACAAGCTAGGTGAAGGACGGCTTTCACACACACTTATCTCTCAGAACTGAGCATGTGGAGAGACGTTCGTTCATCTAGCACAAAGGGAACGGTTTGCAGGAGAAACTTTTACTCTGGTTTCTCAGTCTGTTTCCTAGTGCCTGTTTGAAGTTCCTGCAGTTTTCACTGTAAAATCGGGTTAGAGCTAGTACCTCCCCATATATATGTATGGAGTGGAGTTTGCAACTGAAAAGAAACTTTGTGTTCCCAACAAGCTAGGTGAAGGACGACTTTCACACACACATATCTCTCAGAACTGAGCATGTGGAGAGACGTTCGTTCATCTAGCACAAAGGGAACGGGATGCAGGAGAAACTATTACTCTGGTTTCTCAGTCTGTTTCCTAGTGCCGGTTTGAAGTTCCTGCAGTTTTCACTGTAAAACCGAGTTGGAGCTAGTACCTCCCCTTATATATGTATGGAGTGGAGTTGCAACCGAAAAGAAACTTTGTGTTTCCAACAAGCTAGGTGAAGGACGGCTTCACACACACTTATCTCTCAGAATTGAGCACGTGGAGAGATTTTCGTTCATCTAGCACAAAGGGAACTGTTTGCAGGAGAAACTTTTACTCTGGTTTCTAAGTCTGTTTCCTAGTTCCGGTTTGAAGTTCCTGCAGTTTTCACTGTAAAACCGAGTTGGAGCTAGTAGCTCCCCTTATAAATGTATGGTGTGGAGTTTGCAACTGAAAAGAAACTTTGTGTTCCCAACAATCTAGGTGAAGGACGGCTTTCACACACACTTATCTCTCAGAACTGAGCATGTGGAGAGACTTTCGTTCATCTAGCACAAAGGGAACGGGTTGCAGGAGAAACTTTTACTCTGGTTTCTCAGTCTGTTTCCTAGTGCCGGTTTGATTTTCCTGCAGTTTTCACTGTAAAACCGAGTTGGAGCCAGTACTTCCCCATATATATGTATGGAGTGGAGTTTGCAACTGAAAAGAAACTTTGTGTTCCCAACAAGCTAGGTGAAGTACGGCTTTCACACACAATTATCTCTCAGAACTGAGCTTGTGGAGGGACGTTCGTTCATCTAGCGCAAAGGGAACGGGTTGCAGGAGAAACTTTTACTCTGGTTTCTCAGTCTGTTTCCTAGGGCCGGTTTGAAGTTCCTGCAGTTTTCACTGTAAAATCGAGTTGGAGCTAGTACCTCCCCATATATATGTATGGAGTGGAGTTTGCAACTGAAAAGAAACTTTGTGTTCCAAACAAGCTAGGTGAAGTACGGCTTTCACACACACTTATCTCTCAGAACTGAGCATGTGGAGAGACGTTCGTTCATCTAGCACAAATGGAACGGGTTGCAGGAGAAACTTTTACTCTGGTTTCTCAGTCTGTTTAATAGTGCCGGTTGGAAGTTCCTGCAGTTCTCACTGTAAAACCGAGTTGGAGCTAATACTTCCCCATATATATGTATGGAGTGGAGTTTGCAACTGAAAAGAAACTTTGTGTTCCCAACAAGCTAGGTGAAGTACGGCTTTCACACACACATATCTCTCAGAACTGAGCATGTGGAGAGACGTTCGTTCATCCAGCAAAAAGGGAACGGGTTGCAGGAGAAACTTTTACTCTGGTTTCTCAGTCTGTTTCCTAGTGCCGGTTTCAAGTTCCTGCAGTTTTCACTGTAAAACCGAGTTTTAGCTAGTACCTCCCCATATATATGTATGGAGTGGAGTTTGCAACTGAAAAGAAACTTTGTGTTCCCAACAAGCTAGGTGAAGGACGGCTTCACACACACTTATCTCTCAGAACTGAGCATGTGGAGAGACGTTCGTTCATCTAGCACAAAGGGAACGGGTTGCATGAGAAACTTTTACTCTGCTTTCTCAGTCTGTTTCCTAGTGCTTGTTTGAGGTTCCGGCAGTTTTCACTTAAAACCGAGTTGGAATATTACCTCCCCGTATATATGTATGGAGTGGAGTTTGCAACTGAAAAGAAACTTTGTGTTCCCAACAAGCTAGGTGAAAGACGGCTTTCACACACACTTATCTCACAGAACTGAGCATGTGGAGAGACGTTCGTTCATCTAGCCCAAAGGGATCGGGATGCAGGAGAAACTTTTACTCTGGTTTCTCAGTCTGTTTCCTAGTGCCGGTTTCAAGTTCCTGCAATTTTCACTGTGAAACCGATTTTGAGCTAGTACTTACCCATATATATGTATGGAGTGGAGTTTGCAACTGAAAAGAAACTTTGTGTTCCCAACAAGCTAGGTGAAGGACGGCTTTCACACACACTTATCTCTCAGAAGTGAGCATGTGGAGAGACGTTCGTTCATCTAGAACAAAGGGAACGGCTTGCAGGAGAATCTTTACTCTGGTTTCTCAGTCTGTTTCCTAGTGCCGATTTGAAGTTCCTGCAGTTTTCACTGTAAAACCGAGTTGGAGCTAGTACCTCCCCTTATATATGTATGGAGTGGAGTTGCAACCGAAAAGAAACTTTGTGTTTCCAACAAGCTAGGTGAAGGACGGCTTCACACACACTTATCTCTCAGAATTGAGCACGTGGAGAGATTTTCGTTCATCTAGCACAAAGGGAACTGTTTGCAGGAGAAACTTTTACTCTGGTTTCTAAGTCTGTTTCCTAGTTCCGGTTTGAAGTTCCTGCAGTTTTCACTGTAAAACCGAGTTGGAGCTAGTAGCTCCCCTTATAAATGTATGGTGTGGAGTTTGCAACTGAAAAGAAACTTTGTGTTCCCAACAAGCTAGGTGAAGGACGGCTTTCACACACACATATCTCTCAAACCTGAGCATGCGGAGAGACGTTCGTTCATCTAGCATAAAGGGAACGGGTTGCAGGAGAAACTTTTACTGTGGTTTCTCAGTCTGTTTCCTAGTGCCGGTTTGAAGTTCCTGCAGTTTTCACTGTAAAACCGAGTTGGAGCTAGTAGCTCCCCATATTTATGTATGGAGTGGAGTTTGCAACTGAAAAGAAACTTTGTCTTCCCAACAAGCTAAGTGAAGGTCGGCTTTCACACACACTTATCTCTCAGAACTGAGCATGTGGAGAGACGTTCGTTCATCTAGGACAAAGGGAACGGTTTGCAGGAGAAACTTTTTCTCTGGTTTCTCAGTCTGTTTCCTAGTGCCGGTTTCAAGTTCCTGCAGTTTTCACTGTAAAACCGAGTTGGAGCTAGTACCTCCCCATATATATGTATGGAGTGGAGTTTGCAACTGAAAAGAAACTTTGTGTTCCCAACAAGCTAGGTGAAGGACGGCTTTCACACACACTTATCTCTCAGAACTGAGAATGTGGAGAGACGTTCGTTCATCTAGCACAAAGGGAACGGTTTGCAGGAGAAACTTTTACTCTGGTTTCTCAGTCTGTTTCCTAGTGCCTGTTTGAAGTTCCTGCAGTTTTCACTGTAAAACCGGGTTGGAGCTTGTACCTCCCCATATATATGTATGGAGTGGAGTTTGCAACTGAAAAGAAACTTTGTGTTCCCAACAAGCTAGGTGAAGGACGACTTTCACACACACATATCTCTCAGAACTGAGCATGTGGAGAGACGTTCGTTCATCTAGCACAAAGGGAACGGGTTGCAGGAGAAACTTTTACTCTGGTTTCTAAGTCTGTTTCCTAGTTCCGGTTTGAAGTTCCTGCAGTTTTCACTGTAAAACCGAGTTGGAGCTAGTAGCTCCCCATATTTATGTATGGAGTGGAGTTTGCAACTGAAAAGAAACTTTGTCTTCCCAACAAGCTAGGTGAAGGTCGGCTTTCACACACACTTATCTCTCAGAACTGAGCATGTGGAGAGACGTTCGTTCATCTAGCACAAATGGAACGGTTTGCAGGAGGAACTTTTACTCTGTTTTCTCAGTCTGTTTCCTAGTGCCGGTTGGAAGTTCCTGCAGTTCTCACTGTAAAACAGATTTGGAGCTAGTACTTCCCCATATATATGTATGGAGTGGTGTTTGCAACTGAAAAGAAACTTTGTGTTCCCAACAAGCTAGGTGAAGGACGGCTTTCACACACACTTATCTCTCAGAACTGAGCATGTGGAGAGACGTTCGTTCATCTAGCACAAAGGGAACGGGTTGCAGGAGAAACTTTTACTCTGGTTTCTCAGTCTGTTTCCTAGTGCCGGTTTCAAGTTCCTGCAGTTTTCACTGTAAAACCGAGTTGGAGCTAGTACCTCCCCATATATATGTATGGAGTGGAGTTTGCAACTGAAAAGAAACTTTGTGATCCCAACAAGCTAGGTGAAGGACGGCTTTCACACACACTTATCTCTCAGAACTGAGCATGTGGAGAGACGTTCGTTCATCTAGCACAAAGGGAACGGTTTGCAGGAGAAACTTTTACTCTGGTTTCTCAGTCTGTTTCCTAGTGCCTGTTTGAAGTTCCTGCAGTTTTCACTGTAAAATCGGGTTAGAGCTAGTACCTCCCCATATATATGTATGGAGTGGAGTTTGCAACTGAAAAGAAACTTTGTGTTCCCAACAAGCTAGGTGAAGGACGACTTTCACACACACATATCTCTCAGAACTGAGCATGTGGAGAGACGTTCGTTCATCTAGCACAAAGGGAACGGGATGCAGGAGAAACTATTACTCTGGTTTCTCAGTCTGTTTCCTAGTGCCGGTTTGAAGTTCCTGCAGTTTTCACTGTAAAACCGAGTTGGAGCTAGTACCTCCCCTTATATATGTATGGAGTGGAGTTGCAACCGAAAAGAAACTTTGTGTTTCCAACAAGCTAGGTGAAGGACGGCTTCACACACACTTATCTCTCAGAATTGAGCACGTGGAGAGATTTTCGTTCATCTAGCACAAAGGGAACTGTTTGCAGGAGAAACTTTTACTCTGGTTTCTAAGTCTGTTTCCTAGTTCCGGTTTGAAGTTCCTGCAGTTTTCACTGTAAAACCGAGTTGGAGCTAGTAGCTCCCCTTATAAATGTATGGTGTGGAGTTTGCAACTGAAAAGAAACTTTGTGTTCCCAACAATCTAGGTGAAGGACGGCTTTCACACACACTTATCTCTCAGAACTGAGCATGTGGAGAGACTTTCGTTCATCTAGCACAAAGGGAACGGGTTGCAGGAGAAACTTTTACTCTGGTTTCTCAGTCTGTTTCCTAGTGCCGGTTTGATTTTCCTGCAGTTTTCACTGTAAAACCGAGTTGGAGCCAGTACTTCCCCATATATATGTATGGAGTGGAGTTTGCAACTGAAAAGAAACTTTGTGTTCCCAACAAGCTAGGTGAAGTACGGCTTTCACACACAATTATCTCTCAGAACTGAGCTTGTGGAGGGACGTTCGTTCATCTAGCGCAAAGGGAACGGGTTGCAGGAGAAACTTTTACTCTGGTTTCTCAGTCTGTTTCCTAGGGCCGGTTTGAAGTTCCTGCAGTTTTCACTGTAAAATCGAGTTGGAGCTAGTACCTCCCCATATATATGTATGGAGTGGAGTTTGCAACTGAAAAGAAACTTTGTGTTCCAAACAAGCTAGGTGAAGTACGGCTTTCACACACACTTATCTCTCAGAACTGAGCATGTGGAGAGACGTTCGTTCATCTAGCACAAATGGAACGGGTTGCAGGAGAAACTTTTACTCTGGTTTCTCAGTCTGTTTAATAGTGCCGGTTGGAAGTTCCTGCAGTTCTCACTGTAAAACCGAGTTGGAGCTAATACTTCCCCATATATATGTATGGAGTGGAGTTTGCAACTGAAAAGAATCTTTGTGTTCCCAACAAGCTAGGTGAAGTACGGCTTTCACACACACATATCTCTCAGAACTGAGCATGTGGAGAGACGTTCGTTCATCCAGCAAACAGGGAACGGGTTGCAGGAGAAACTTTTACTCTGGTTTCTCAGTCTGTTTCCTAGTGCCGGTTTCAAGTTCCTGCAGTTTTCACTGTAAAACCGAGTTTTAGCTAGTACCTCCCCATATATATGTATGGAGTGGAGTTTGCAACTGAAAAGAAACTTTGTGTTCCCAACAAGCTAGGTGAAGGACGGCTTCACACACACTTATCTCTCAGAACTGAGCATGTGGAGAGACGTTCGTTCATCTAGCACAAAGGGAACGGGTTGCATGAGAAACTTTTACTCTGCTTTCTCAGTCTGTTTCCTAGTGCTTGTTTGAGGTTCCGGCAGTTTTCACTTAAAACCGAGTTGGAATATTACCTCCCCGTATATATGTATGGAGTGGAGTTTGCAACTGAAAAGAAACTTTGTGTTCCCAACAAGCTAGGTGAAAGACGGCTTTCACACACACTTATCTCACAGAACTGAGCATGTGGAGAGACGTTCGTTCATCTAGCCCAAAGGGATCGGGATGCAGGAGAAACTTTTACTCTGGTTTCTCAGTCTGTTTCCTAGTGCCGGTTTCAAGTTCCTGCAATTTTCACTGTGAAACCGATTTTGAGCTAGTACTTACCCATATATATGTATGGAGTGGAGTTTGCAACTGAAAAGAAACTTTGTGTTCCCAACAAGCTAGGTGAAGGACGGCTTTCACACACACTTATCTCTCAGAAGTGAGCATGTGGAGAGACGTTCGTTCATCTAGAACAAAGGGAACGGCTTGCAGGAGAATCTTTACTCTGGTTTCTCAGTCTGTTTCCTAGTGCCGATTTGAAGTTCCTGCAGTTTTCACTGTAAAACCGGGTTGGAGCTAGTACCTCCCCATATATATGTATGGAGTGGAGTTTGCAACTGAAAAGAAACTTTGTGTTCCCAGCAAGCTTGGTGAAGGACGGCTTTCACACACACATATCTCTCAGAACTGAGCATGTGGAGAGACGTTCGTTCATCTAGCACAAAAAGAACGGGTTGCAGGAGAAACTTTTACTCTGGTTTCTCAGTCTGTTTCCTAGTGACGGTTTCAAGTTCCTGCAGTTTTCACTGTAAAACCGAGTTTGAGCTAGTACTTACCCATATATATGTATGGATTGGAGTTTGCAACTGGAAAGAAACTTTGTGTTCCCAACAAGCTAGGTGAAGGACGGCTTTCACACACACTTATCTCTCAGAAGTGAGCATGTGGAGAGACGTTCGTTCATCTAGAACAAAGGGAACGGCTTGCAGGAGAATCTTTTACTCTGGTTTCTCAGTCTGTTTCCTAGTGCCGATTTGAAGTTCCTGCAGTTTTCACTGTAAAACCGGGTTGGAGCTAGTACCTCCCCATATATATGTATGGATTGGAGTTTGCAACTGAAAAGAAACTTTGTGTTCCCAACAAGCTAGATGAAGGACGGCTTTCACACACACATATCTCTCAGAACTGAGCATGTGGAGAGTCGTTCGTTCATCTAGCACAAAGGGAACGGGTTGCAGGAGAAACTTTTACTCTGGTTTCTCAGTCTGTTTCCTAGTGCCGGTTTGATTTTCCTGCAGTTTTCACTGTAAAACCGAGTTGGAGCCAGTACTTCCCCATATATATGTATGGAGTGGAGTTTGCAACTGAAAAGAAACTTTGTTTTCCCAACAAGCTAGGTGAAGTACGGCTTTCACACACACTTATCTCTCAGAACTGAGCATGTGGAGAGACGTTCGTTCATCTAGCGCAAAGGGAACGGGTTGCAGGAGAAACTTTTACTCTGTTTTCTCAGTCTGTTTCCTAGTGCCGGTTGGAAGTTCCTGCAGTTCTCACTGTAAAACCGATTTGGAGCTAGTACTTCCCCATATATATGTATGGAGTGGTGTTTGCAACTGAAAAGAAACTTTGTGTTCCCAACAAGCTAGGTGAAGGACGGCTTTCACACACACTTATCTCTCAGAACTGAGCATGTGGAGAGACGTTCGTTCATCTAGCACAAAGGGAACGGGATGCAGGAGAAACTATTACTCTGGTTTCTCAGTCTGTTTCCTAGTGCCGGTTTCAAGTTCCTGCAGTTTTCACTGTAAAACCGAGTTGGAGCTAGTACCTCCCCATATATATGTATGGAGTGGAGTTTGCAACTGAAAAGAAACTTTGTGATCCCAACAAGCTAGGTGAAGGACGGCTTTCACACACACTTATCTCTCAGAACTGAGCATGTGGAGAGACGTTCGTTCATCTAGCACAAAGGGAACGGTTTGCAGGAGAAACTTTTACTCTGGTTTCTCAGTCTGTTTCCTAGTGCCTGTTTGAAGTTCCTGCAGTTTTCACTGTAAAATCGGGTTAGAGCTAGTACCTCCCCATATATATGTATGGAGTGGAGTTTGCAACTGAAAAGAAACTTTGTGTTCCCAACAAGCTAGGTGAAGGACGACTTTCACACACACATATCTCTCAGAACTGAGCATGTGGAGAGACGTTCGTTCATCTAGCACAAAGGGAACGGGATGCAGGAGAAACTATTACTCTGGTTTCTCAGTCTGTTTCCTAGTGCCGGTTTGAAGTTCCTGCAGTTTTCACTGTAAAACCGAGTTGGAGCTAGTACCTCCCCTTATATATGTATGGAGTGGAGTTGCAACCGAAAAGAAACTTTGTGTTTCCAACAAGCTAGGTGAAGGACGGCTTCACACACACTTATCTCTCAGAATTGAGCACGTGGAGAGATTTTCGTTCATCTAGCACAAAGGGAACTGTTTGCAGGAGAAACTTTTACTCTGGTTTCTAAGTCTGTTTCCTAGTTCCGGTTTGAAGTTCCTGCAGTTTTCACTGTAAAACCGAGTTGGAGCTAGTAGCTCCCCTTATAAATGTATGGTGTGGAGTTTGCAACTGAAAAGAAACTTTGTGTTCCCAACAATCTAGGTGAAGGACGGCTTTCACACACACTTATCTCTCAGAACTGAGCATGTGGAGAGACGTTCGTTCATCTAGCACAAAGGGAAAGGGTTGCAGGAGAAACTTTTACTCTGGTTTCTCAGTCTGTTTCCTAGTGCCGGTTTGAAGTTCCTGCAGTTTTCACTGTAAAACCGAGTTGGAGCTAGTACCTCCCCATATATATGTATGGAGTGGTGTTTGCAACTGCAAAGAAACTTTGTGTTCCCAACAAGCTAGGTGAAGGACGGCTTTCACACACACTTATCTCTCAGAACTGAGCATGTGGAGAGACGTTCGTTCATCTAGCACAAAGGGAACGGGTTGCAAGAGAAACTTTTACTCTGGTTTCTCAGTCTGTTTCCTAGTGCCGGTTTGAAGTTCCTGCAGTTTTCACTGTAAAACCGGGTTGGTGCTAGTACGTCCCCATATATATGTATGGAGTGGAGTTTGCAACAGAAAAGAAACTTTATGTTCCCAACAAGCTAGGTGAAAGACGGCTTTCACACACACTTATCTCTCAGAACTGAGCATGTGGAGAGACGTTCGTTCATCTAGCACAAAGGGAACGGGTTGCAGGAGAAACTTTTACTCTGGTTTCTCAGTCTGTTTCCTAGTGCCGGTTTGAAGTTCCTGCAGTTTTCACTGTAAAACCGAGTTGGAGCTAGTACCTCCCCATATATATGTATGGAGTGGTGTTTGCAACTGCAAAGAAACTTTGTGTTCCCAACAAGCTAGGTGAAGGACGGCTTTCACACACACTTATCTCTCAGAACTGAGCATGTGGAGAGACGTTCGTTCATCTAGCACAAAGGGAACGGGTTGCAAGAGAAACTTTTACTCTGATTTCTCAGTCTGTTTCCTAGTGCCGGTTTGAAGTTCCTGCAGTTTTCACTGTAAAACCGAGTTGGAGCTAGTACCTCCCCATATATATGTATTGAGTGGAGTTTGCAACTGAAAAGAAACTTTGTGTTCCCAAAAAGCTAGGTGAAAGACGGCTTTCACACACACTTATCTCTCAGAACTGAGCATGTGGAGAAACGTTCGTTCATCTAGCACAAAGGGAACGGGTTGCAGGAGAAACTTTTACTCTGCTTTCTCAGTTTGTTTCCTAGTGCCTGTTTGAAGTTCCGGCAGATTTCACTGTAAAACCGAGTTGAAGCTAGTACCTCCCCATATATATGTATGGAGTGGAGTTTGCAACTGAAAAGAAACTTTGTGTTCCCAACAAGCTAGGTGAAGGACGGCTTTCACACACACTTATCTCTCAGAACTGAGCATGTGGAGAGACGTTCGTTCATCTAGCACAAAGGGAACGGGTTGCAGGAGAAACTTTTACTCTGCTTTCTCAGTCTGTTTCCTAGTGCCGGTATGAAGTTCCGGCAGTTTTCACTGTAAAACCGAGTTGGAGCTAGTACCTCCCCATATATATGTATGGAGTGGAGTTTGCAACTGAAAAAAAACTTTGTGTTCCAACAAGGTAGGTGAAGGACGGCTTTCACCCACACTTATCTCTCAGAACTGAGCATGTGGAGAGACGTTCGTTCATCTAGCACAAAGGGAACGGGTTGCAGGAGAATCTTTTACTCTGGTTTCTCAGTCTGTTTCCTAGTGCCGGTTGGAAGTTCCTGCAGTTTTCACTGTAAAACCGAGTTGGAGCTAGTACTTCCCCATATATATGTATGGAGTGGAGTTTGCAACTGAAAAGGAACTTTGTGTTCCCAACAAGCTAGGTGAAGGACGGCTTTCACACACACTTATCTCTCAGAACTGAGCATGTGGAGAGACGTCCGTTCATCTAGCACAAAGGAAACGGGTTGCAGGAGAAACTTTTACTCTGCTTTCTCAGTCTGTTTCCTAGTGCCGGTTTGAAGTTCCGGCAGTTTTCACTGTAAAACCGGGTTGGAGCTAGTACGTCCCCATATATATGTATGGAGTGGAGTTTGCAACTGAAAAGAAACTTTATGTTCCCAACAAGCTAGGTGAAAGACGGCTTTCACACACACTTATCTCTCAGAACTTAGCATGTGGAGAGACGTTCGTTCATCTAGCACAAAGGGAAAGGGTTGCAGGAGAAACTTTTACTCTGGTTTCTCAGTCTGTTTCCTAGTGCCGGTTTGAAGTTCCTGCAGTTTTCTCTGTAAAACCGAGTTGGAGCTAGTAACTCCCCATATATATGTATGGAGTGCAGTTTGCAACTGCAAAGAAACTTTGTGTTCCCAACAAGCTAGGTGAAGGACGGCTTTCACACACACTTATCTCTCAGAACTGAGCATGTGGAGAGACGTTCGTTCATCTAGCACAAAGGGAACGGGTTGCAGGAGAAACTTTTACTCTGGTTTCTCAGTCTGCTTCCTAGTGCCGTTTTGAAGTTCCTGCATTTTTCACTGTAAAACCGAGTTGGAGGTAGTACCTCCCCATATTTATGTATGGAGTGGTGTTTGCAACTGAAAAGAAAATTTGTGTTCCCAACAAGCTAGGTGAAGGACGGCTTTCACACACACTTATCTATCAGAACTGAGCATGTGGAGAGACGTTCGTTCATCTAGAACAAAGGGAACTGCTTGCAGGAGAATCTTTTTCTCTGGTTTCTCAGTCTGTTTCCTAGTGCCGGTTTGAAGTTCCGGCAGTTTTCACTGTAAAACCGAGTTGGAGCTAGTACTTCCCCATATATATGTATGGAGTGGAGTTTGCAACTGAAAAGAAACTTTGTGTTCCCAACAAGCTAGGTGAAGTACGGCTTTCACACACACTTACCTCTCAGAAATGAGCATGTAGAGAGACGTTCGTTCATCTAGCACAAATGGAACGGGTTGCAGGAGAAACTTTTACTCTGGTTTCTCAGACTGTTTCCTAGTGCCTGTTGGATGTTCTTGCAGTTCTCACTGTAAAACCGAGTTGGAGCTAGTACTTCCCCATATATATGTATGGAGTGGAGTTTGCAACTGAAAAGAAACTTTGTGTTCCCAACAAGCTAGGTGAAGGACGGCTTTCACACACACTTATCTCTCAGAACTGAGAATGTGGAGAGACGTTCGTTCATCTAGCACAAAGGGAACGAGATGCAGGAGAAACTTTTACTCTGGTTTCTCAGTCTGTTTCCTAGTGCCGATTTGAAGTTCCTGCAGTTTTCACTGTAAAACCGAGTTGGAGCTTGTACCTCCCCATATATATGAATGGAGTGGAATTTGCAACTGAAAAGAAACTTTGTGTTCCCAACAAGCTAGGTGAAGGACGGATTTCACACACACTTATCTCTCAGAACTGAGCATGTGGAGAGACGTTCGTTCATCTAGCACAAAGGGAACGGGTTGCAGGAGAAACTATTACTCTGGTTTCTCAGTCTGTTTCCTAGTGCCGGTTTGAAGTTCCTCCAGTTTTAACTGTAAAACCGAGTTGGAGCTAGTAAGTCCCCATATATATGTGTGGAGAGGAGTTTGCAGCTGAAAAGAAACTTTGTGTTCCCAAGAAGCTAGGTGAAGTACGGCTTTCACACACACTTATCTCTCAGAACTGAGCATGTGGAGAGACGTTCGTTCATCTAGCACAAAGGGAACGGGTTGCAAGAGGAACTTTTACTCTGGTTTCTCAGTCTGTTTCCTAGTGCCGGTTTGAAGTTCCTGCAGTTTTCACTGTAAAACCGAGTTGGAGCTAGTACCTCCCCATATATATGTATTGAGTGGAGTTTGCAACTGAAAACAAACTTTGTGTTCCCTACAAGCTAGGTGAAAGACGGCTTTCACACACACTTATCTCTCAGAACTGAGCATGTGGAGAGACGTTCGTTCATCTAGCACAAAGGGAACGGGTTGCAGGAGAAACTTTTACTCTGCTTTCTCATTTTGTTTCCTAGTGCCTGTTTGAAGTTCCGGCAGATTTCACTGAAAAACCGAGTTGAAGCTAGTACCTCCCCATATATATGTATGGAGTGGAGTTTACAACTGAAAAGAAACTTTGTGTTCCCAACAAGCTAGGTGAAGGACGGCTTTCACACACACTTATCTCTCAGAACTGAGCATGTGGAGAGACGTTCGTTCATCTAGCACAAAGGGAACGGGTTGCAGGAGAAACTTTTACTCTGCTTTCTCAGTCTGTTTCCTAATGCCGGTTTGAATTTCCAGCAGTTTTCACTGTAAAACCAAGTTGGAGCCAGTACCTCCCCATATTTATGTTGGAGTGGAGTTTGCAACTGAAAAGAAACTTTGTGTTTCCAACAAGCTAGGTGAAGGACGGCTTCACACACACTTATCTCTCAGAATTGAGCACGTGGAGAGATTTTCGTTCATCTAGCAAAAAGGGAACGGGTTGCAGGAGAAACTTTTACTCTGGTTTCTCAGTCTGTTTCCTAGTGCCGGTTTGAAGTTCCTGCAGTTTTCACTGTAAAACCGAGTTGGAGCTAGTACCTCCCCATATATATCTATGGAGAGGATTTTGCAACTGAAAAGAAACTTTGTGTTCACAACAAGCTAGGTGTAGGACGGCTTTCACACACACTTATCTCACAGAACTGAGCATGTGGAGAGACGTTCGTTCATCTAGCAAAAAGGGAACGGGTTGCAGGAGAAACTTTTACTCTGCTTTCTCAGTCTGTTTCCTAGTGCCGGTTTGAAGTTCCTGCAGTTTTCACTGTAAAACCGGGTTGGAGCTAGTACCTCCCCATATATATGTATGGAGTGGAGTTTGCAACTGAAAAGAAACTTTGTGTTCCCAACAAGCTAGGTGAAGGACGGCTTTCACACACACTTATCTCTCAGAACTGAGCATGTGGAGAGACGTTCGTTCATCTAGCACAAAGGGAACGGGTTGCAGGAGAAACTTTTACTCTGGTTTCTCAGTCTGTTTCCTAGTGCCGGTTTGAAGTTCCTGCAGTTTTCACTGTAAAACCGAGTTGGAGCTAGTACCTCCCCATATATATGTATGGAGTGGAGTTTGCAACTGAAAAGAAAATTTGTGTTCCCAACAAGCTAGGTGAAGGACGGCTTTCACACACACTTATCTCTCAGAACTGAGCATGTGGAGAGACGTTCGTTCATCTAGCACAAAGGGAACGGGTTGCAGGAGAATCTTTTACTCTGGTTTCTCAGTCTGTTTCCTAGTGCCGGTTTGAAGTTCCTGCAGTTTTCACTGTAAAACCGAGTTGGAGCTAGTACCTCCCCATATATATGTATGGAGTGGAGATAGCAACTGAAAAGAAACTTTGTGTTCCCAACAAGCTAGGTGAAGGACGGCTTTCACACACACTTATCTCTCAGAACTGAGCATGTGGAGAGACGTTCATTCATCTAGCACAAAGGGAACGGTTTGCAGGGGAAATTTTTACTCTGGTTTCTCAGTCTGTTTCCTAGTGCCGGGTTGAAGTTCCTGCAGTTTTCACTGTAAAACCGAGTTGGAGCTAGTACCTCCCCATATATATGTATGGAGTGGAGTTGCAACTGAAAAGAAACTTGTGTTTCCAAGAAGCTAGGTGAAGGACGGCTTCACACACACTTATCTCTCAGAATTGAGCACGTGGAGAGATTTTCGTTCATCTAGAACAAAGGGAACGGGTTGCAGGAGAAACTTTTACTCTGGTTTCTCAGTCTGTTTCCTAGTGCCGGTTGGAAGTTCCTGCAGATCTCACTGTAAAACCGATTTGGAGCTAGTACTTCCCCATATATATGTATGGAGTGGAGTTTACAACTGAAAAGAAACTTTGTGTTCCCAACAAGCTAGGTGAAGGTCGGCTTTCACACACACTTATCTCTCAGAACTGAGCATGTGGAGAGACGTTCGTTCATCTAGCACAAAGGGAACGGGTTGCAGGAGAAACTTTTACTCTGATTTCTCAGTCTGTTTCCTAGTGCCGGTTTCAAGTTCCTGCAGTTTTCACTGTAAAACCGAGTTGGAGCTAGTACCTCCCCATATATATGTATGGAGTGGAGTTTGCAACTGAAAAGAAACTTTGTGTTCCCAACAAGCTAGGTGAAGGACGGCTTTCACACACACTTATCTCTCAGAACTGAGCATGTGGAGAGACGTTCGTTCATCTAGCACAAAGGGAACGGTTTGCAGGAGAAACTTTTACTCTGGTTTCTCAGTCTGTTTCCTAGTGCCTGTTTGAAGTTCCGGCAGTTTTCACTGTAAAACCGGGTTGGAGCTAGTACCTCCCCATATATATGTATGGAGTGGAGTTTGCAACTGAAAAGAAATTTTGTGTTCCCAACAAGCTAGGTGAAGGACGACTTTCACCCACACTTATCTCTCAGAACTGAGCATGTGGAGAGACGTTCGTTCATCTAGCACAAAGGGAACGGGTTGCAAGAGAAACTTTTACTCTAGTTTCTCAGTCTTTTTCCTAGTGCCGGTTTGAAGTTCCTGCAGTTTTCACTGTAAAACCGAGTTGGAGCTAGTACCTCCCCATATATATGTATTGAGTGGAGTTAGCAACTGAAAAGAAACTTTGTGTTCCCAACAAGCTAGGAGAAGGACGGCTTTCACACACACTTATCTCTCAGAACTGAGCATGTGGAGAGACGTTCGTTCATCTAGCACAAAGGGAACGGGTTGCAGGAGAAACTTTTACTCTGCTTTCTCAGTTTGTTTCCTAGTGCCTGTTGGAAGTTCCGGCAGATTTCACTGTAAAACCGAGTTGAAGCTAGTACCTCCCCATATATATGTATGGAGTGGAGTTTGCAACTGAAAAGAAACTTTGTGTTCCCAACAAGCTAGGTGAAGTACGGCTTTCACTCACACTTATCTCTCAGAACTGAGCATGTGGAGAGACGTTCATTCATCTAGCACAAAGGGAACGGTTTGCAGGAGAAACTTTTACTCCGGTTTCTCAGTCTGTTTCCTAGTGCCGGGTTGAAGTTCCTGCAGTTTTCACTGCAAAACCGAGTTGGAGCTAGTACCTCCCCATATATATGTATGGAGTGGAGTTGCAACTGAAAAGAAACTTGTGTTTCCAAGAAGCTAGGTGAAGGACGGCTTTCACACACACTTATCCCTCAGAATTGAGCACGTGGAGAGATTTTCGTTCATCTAGCACAAAGGGAACTGGTTGCAGGAGAAACTTTTACTCTGGTTTCTAAGTCTGTTTCCTAGTTCCGGTTTGAAGTTCCTGCAGTTTTCACTGTAAAACCGAGTTGGAGCTATTAGCTCCCCTTATATATTTATGGTGTGGAGTTTGCAACTGAAAAGAAACTTTGTGTTCCCAACAAGCTAGGTGAAGGACGGCTTTCACACACACATATCTCTCAAACCTGAGCATGCGGAGAGACGTTCGTTCATCTAGCATAAAGGGAACGGGTTGCAGGAGAAACTTTTACTGTGGTTTCTCAGTCTGTTTCCTAGTGCCGGTTTGAAGTTCCTGCAGTTTTCACTGTAAAACCGAGTTGGAGCTAGTAGCTCCCCATATTTATGTATGGAGTGGAGTTTGCAACTGAAAAGAAACTTTGTCTTCCCAACAAGCTAAGTGAAGGTCGGCTTTCACACACACTTATCTCTCAGAACTGAGCATGTGGAGAGACGTTCGTTCATCTAGGACAAAGGGAAAGGTTTGCAGGAGAAACTTTTTCTCTGGTTTCTCAGTCTGTTTCCTAGTGCCGGTTTCAAGTTCCTGCAGTTTTCACTGTAAAACCGAGTTGGAGCTAGTACCTCCCCATATATATGTATGGAGTGGAGTTTGCAACTGAAAAGAAACTTTGTGTTCCCAACAAGCTAGGTGAAGGACGGCTTTCACACACACTTATCTCTCAGAACTGAGAATGTGGAGAGACGTTCGTTCATCTAGCACAAAGGGAACGGTTTGCAGGAGAAACTTTTACTCTGGTTTCTCAGTCTGTTTCCTAGTGCCTGTTTGAAGTTCCTGCAGTTTTCACTGTAAAACCGGGTTGGAGCTTGTACCTCCCCATATATATGTATGGAGTGGAGTTTGCAACTGAAAAGAAACTTTGTGTTCCCAACAAGCTAGGTGAAGGACGACTTTCACACACACATATCTCTCAGAACTGAGCATGTGGAGAGACGTTCGTTCATCTAGCACAAAGGGAACGGGTTGCAGGAGAAACTTTTACTCTGGTTTCTAAGTCTGTTTCCTAGTTCCGGTTTGAAGTTCCTGCAGTTTTCACTGTAAAACCGAGTTGGAGCTAGTAGCTCCCCATATTTATGTATGGAGTGGAGTTTGCAACTGAAAAGAAACTTTGTCTTCCCAACAAGCTAGGTGAAGGTCGGCTTTCACACACACTTATCTCTCAGAACTGAGCATGTGGAGAGACGTTCGTTCATCTAGCACAAATGGAACGGTTTGCAGGAGGAACTTTTACTCTGTTTTCTCAGTCTGTTTCCTAGTGCCGGTTGGAAGTTCCTGCAGTTCTCACTGTAAAACCGATTTGGAGCTAGTACTTCCCCATATATATGTATGGAGTGGTGTTTGCAACTGAAAAGAAACTTTGTGTTCCCAACAAGCTAGGTGAAGGACGGCTTTCACACACACTTATCTCTCAGAACTGAGCATGTGGAGAGACGTTCGTTCATCTAGCACAAAGGGAACGGGTTGCAGGAGAAACTTTTACTCTGGTTTCTCAGTCTGTTTCCTAGTGCCGGTTTCAAGTTCCTGCAGTTTTCACTGTAAAACCGAGTTGGAGCTAGTACCTCCCCATATATATGTATGGAGTGGAGTTTGCAACTGAAAAGAAACTTTGTGATCCCAACAAGCTAGGTGAAGGACGGCTTTCACACACACTTATCTCTCAGAACTGAGCATGTGGAGAGACGTTCGTTCATCTAGCACAAAGGGAACGGTTTGCAGGAGAAACTTTTACTCTGGTTTCTCAGTCTGTTTCCTAGTGCCTGTTTGAAGTTCCTGCAGTTTTCACTGTAAAATCGGGTTAGAGCTAGTACCTCCCCATATATATGTATGGAGTGGAGTTTGCAACTGAAAAGAAACTTTGTGTTCCCAACAAGCTAGGTGAAGGACGACTTTCACACACACATATCTCTCAGAACTGAGCATGTGGAGAGACGTTCGTTCATCTAGCACAAAGGGAACGGGATGCAGGAGAAACTATTACTCTGGTTTCTCAGTCTGTTTCCTAGTGCCGGTTTGAAGTTCCTGCAGTTTTCACTGTAAAACCGAGTTGGAGCTAGTACCTCCCCTTATATATGTATGGAGTGGAGTTGCAACCGAAAAGAAACTTTGTGTTTCCAACAAGCTAGGTGAAGGACGGCTTCACACACACTTATCTCTCAGAATTGAGCACGTGGAGAGATTTTCGTTCATCTAGCACAAAGGGAACTGTTTGCAGGAGAAACTTTTACTCTGGTTTCTAAGTCTGTTTCCTAGTTCCGGTTTGAAGTTCCTGCAGTTTTCACTGTAAAACCGAGTTGGAGCTAGTAGCTCCCCTTATAAATGTATGGTGTGGAGTTTGCAACTGAAAAGAAACTTTGTGTTCCCAACAATCTAGGTGAAGGACGGCTTTCACACACACTTATCTCTCAGAACTGAGCATGTGGAGAGACTTTCGTTCATCTAGCACAAAGGGAACGGGTTGCAGGAGAAACTTTTACTCTGGTTTCTCAGTCTGTTTCCTAGTGCCGGTTTGATTTTCCTGCAGTTTTCACTGTAAAACCGAGTTGGAGCCAGTACTTCCCCATATATATGTATGGAGTGGAGTTTGCAACTGAAAAGAAACTTTGTGTTCCCAACAAGCTAGGTGAAGTACGGCTTTCACACACAATTATCTCTCAGAACTGAGCTTGTGGAGGGACGTTCGTTCATCTAGCGCAAAGGGAACGGGTTGCAGGAGAAACTTTTACTCTGGTTTCTCAGTCTGTTTCCTAGGGCCGGTTTGAAGTTCCTGCAGTTTTCACTGTAAAATCGAGTTGGAGCTAGTACCTCCCCATATATATGTATGGAGTGGAGTTTGCAACTGAAAAGAAACTTTGTGTTCCAAACAAGCTAGGTGAAGTACGGCTTTCACACACACTTATCTCTCAGAACTGAGCATGTGGAGAGACGTTCGTTCATCTAGCACAAATGGAACGGGTTGCAGGAGAAACTTTTACTCTGGTTTCTCAGTCTGTTTAATAGTGCCGGTTGGAAGTTCCTGCAGTTCTCACTGTAAAACCGAGTTGGAGCTAATACTTCCCCATATATATGTATGGAGTGGAGTTTGCAACTGAAAAGAAACTTTGTGTTCCCAACAAGCTAGGTGAAGTACGGCTTTCACACACACATATCTCTCAGAACTGAGCATGTGGAGAGACGTTCGTTCATCCAGCAAAAAGGGAACGGGTTGCAGGAGAAACTTTTACTCTGGTTTCTCAGTCTGTTTCCTAGTGCCGGTTTCAAGTTCCTGCAGTTTTCACTGTAAAACCGAGTTTTAGCTAGTACCTCCCCATATATATGTATGGAGTGGAGTTTGCAACTGAAAAGAAACTTTGTGTTCCCAACAAGCTAGGTGAAGGACGGCTTCACACACACTTATCTCTCAGAACTGAGCATGTGGAGAGACGTTCGTTCATCTAGCACAAAGGGAACGGGTTGCATGAGAAACTTTTACTCTGCTTTCTCAGTCTGTTTCCTAGTGCTTGTTTGAGGTTCCGGCAGTTTTCACTTAAAACCGAGTTGGAATATTACCTCCCCGTATATATGTATGGAGTGGAGTTTGCAACTGAAAAGAAACTTTGTGTTCCCAACAAGCTAGGTGAAAGACGGCTTTCACACACACTTATCTCACAGAACTGAGCATGTGGAGAGACGTTCGTTCATCTAGCCCAAAGGGATCGGGATGCAGGAGAAACTTTTACTCTGGTTTCTCAGTCTGTTTCCTAGTGCCGGTTTCAAGTTCCTGCAATTTTCACTGTGAAACCGATTTTGAGCTAGTACTTACCCATATATATGTATGGAGTGGAGTTTGCAACTGAAAAGAAACTTTGTGTTCCCAACAAGCTAGGTGAAGGACGGCTTTCACACACACTTATCTCTCAGAACTGAGCATGTGGAGAGACGTTCGTTCATCTAGAACAAAGGGAACGGCTTGCAGGGGAATCTTTACTCTGGTTTCTCAGTCTGTTTCCTAGTGCCGATTTGAAGTTCCTGCAGTTTTCACTGTAAAACCGGGTTGGAGCTAGTACCTCCCCATATATATGTATGGAGTGGAGTTTGCAACTGAAAAGAAACTTTGTGTTCCCAGCAAGCTTGGTGAAGGACGGCTTTCACACACACATATCTCTCAGAACTGAGCATGTGGAGAGACGTTCGTTCATCTAGCACAAAAAGAACGGGTTGCAGGAGAAACTTTTACTCTGGTTTCTCAGTCTGTTTCCTAGTGACGGTTTCAAGTTCCTGCAGTTTTCACTGTAAAACCGAGTTTGAGCTAGTACTTACCCATATATATGTATGGATTGGAGTTTGCAACTGGAAAGAAACTTTGTGTTCCCAACAAGCTAGGTGAAGGACGGCTTTCACACACACTTATCTCTCAGAAGTGAGCATGTGGAGAGACGTTCGTTCATCTAGAACAAAGGGAACGGCTTGCAGGAGAATCTTTTACTCTGGTTTCTCAGTCTGTTTCCTAGTGCCGATTTGAAGTTCCTGCAGTTTTCACTGTAAAACCGGGTTGGAGCTAGTACCTCCCCATATATATGTATGGATTGGAGTTTGCAACTGAAAAGAAACTTTGTGTTCCCAACAAGCTAGATGAAGGACGGCTTTCACACACACATATCTCTCAGAACTGAGCATGTGGAGAGTCGTTCGTTCATCTAGCACAAAGGGAACGGGTTGCAGGAGAAACTTTTACTCTGGTTTCTCAGTCTGTTTCCTAGTGCCGGTTTGATTTTCCTGCAGTTTTCACTGTAAAACCGAGTTGGAGCCAGTACTTCCCCATATATATGTATGGAGTGGAGTTTGCAACTGAAAAGAAACTTTGTTTTCCCAACAAGCTAGGTGAAGTACGGCTTTCACACACACTTATCTCTCAGAACTGAGCATGTGGAGAGACGTTCGTTCATCTAGCGCAAAGGGAACGGGTTGCAGGAGAAACTTTTACTCTGTTTTCTCAGTCTGTTTCCTAGTGCCGGTTGGAAGTTCCTGCAGTTCTCACTGTAAAACCGATTTGGAGCTAGTACTTCCCCATATATATGTATGGAGTGGTGTTTGCAACTGAAAAGAAACTTTGTGTTCCCAACAAGCTAGGTGAAGGACGGCTTTCACACACACTTATCTCTCAGAACTGAGCATGTGGAGAGACGTTCGTTCATCTAGCACAAAGGGAACGGGATGCAGGAGAAACTATTACTCTGGTTTCTCAGTCTGTTTCCTAGTGCCGGTTTCAAGTTCCTGCAGTTTTCACTGTAAAACCGAGTTGGAGCTAGTACCTCCCCATATATATGTATGGAGTGGAGTTTGCAACTGAAAAGAAACTTTGTGATCCCAACAAGCTAGGTGAAGGACGGCTTTCACACACACTTATCTCTCAGAACTGAGCATGTGGAGAGACGTTCGTTCATCTAGCACAAAGGGAACGGTTTGCAGGAGAAACTTTTACTCTGGTTTCTCAGTCTGTTTCCTAGTGCCTGTTTGAAGTTCCTGCAGTTTTCACTGTAAAATCGGGTTAGAGCTAGTACCTCCCCATATATATGTATGGAGTGGAGTTTGCAACTGAAAAGAAACTTTGTGTTCCCAACAAGCTAGGTGAAGGACGACTTTCACACACACATATCTCTCAGAACTGAGCATGTGGAGAGACGTTCGTTCATCTAGCACAAAGGGAACGGGATGCAGGAGAAACTATTACTCTGGTTTCTCAGTCTGTTTCCTAGTGCCGGTTTGAAGTTCCTGCAGTTTTCACTGTAAAACCGAGTTGGAGCTAGTACCTCCCCTTATATATGTATGGAGTGGAGTTGCAACCGAAAAGAAACTTTGTGTTTCCAACAAGCTAGGTGAAGGACGGCTTCACACACACTTATCTCTCAGAATTGAGCACGTGGAGAGATTTTCGTTCATCTAGCGCAAAGGGAACTGTTTGCAGGAGAAACTTTTACTCTGGTTTCTAAGTCTGTTTCCTAGTTCCGGTTTGAAGTTCCTGCAGTTTTCACTGTAAAACCGAGTTGGAGCTAGTAGCTCCCCTTATAAATGTATGGTGTGGAGTTTGCAACTGAAAAGAAACTTTGTGTTCCCAACAATCTAGGTGAAGGACGGCTTTCACACACACTTATCTCTCAGAACTGAGCATGTGGAGAGACTTTCGTTCATCTAGCACAAAGGGAACGGGTTGCAGGAGAAACTTTTACTCTGGTTTCTCAGTCTGTTTCCTAGTGCCGGTTTGATTTTCCTGCAGTTTTCACTGTAAAACCGAGTTGGAGCCAGTACTTCCCCATATATATGTATGGAGTGGAGTTTGCAACTGAAAAGAAACTTTGTGTTCCCAACAAGCTAGGTGAAGTACGGCTTTCACACACAATTATCTCTCAGAACTGAGCTTGTGGAGGGACGTTCGTTCATCTAGCGCAAAGGGAACGGGTTGCAGGAGAAACTTTTACTCTGGTTTCTCAGTCTGTTTCCTAGGGCCGGTTTGAAGTTCCTGCAGTTTTCACTGTAAAATCGAGTTGGAGCTAGTACCTCCCCATATATATGTATGGAGTGGAGTTTGCAACTGAAAAGAAACTTTGTGTTCCAAACAAGCTAGGTGAAGTACGGCTTTCACACACACTTATCTCTCAGAACTGAGCATGTGGAGAGACGTTCGTTCATCTAGCACAAATGGAACGGGTTGCAGGAGAAACTTTTACTCTGGTTTCTCAGTCTGTTTAATAGTGCCGGTTGGAAGTTCCTGCAGTTCTCACTGTAAAACCGAGTTGGAGCTAATACTTCCCCATATATATGTATGGAGTGGAGTTTGCAACTGAAAAGAAACTTTGTGTTCCCAACAAGCTAGGTGAAGTACGGCTTTCACACACACATATCTCTCAGAACTGAGCATGTGGAGAGACGTTCGTTCATCCAGCAAAAAGGGAACGGGTTGCAGGAGAAACTTTTACTCTGGTTTCTCAGTCTGTTTCCTAGTGCCGGTTTCAAGTTCCTGCAGTTTTCACTGTAAAACCGAGTTGGAGCTAGTACCTCCCCATATATATGTATGGAGTGGAGTTTGCAACTGAAAAGAAACTTTGTGTTCCCAACAAGCTAGGTGAAGGACGGCTTCACACACACTTATCTCTCAGAACTGAGCATGTGGAGAGACGTTCGTTCATCTAGCACAAAGGGAACGGGTTGCATGAGAAACTTTTACTCTGCTTTCTCAGTCTGTTTCCTAGTGCTTGTTTGAGGTTCCGGCAGTTTTCACTTAAAACCGAGTTGGAATATTACCTCCCCGTATATATGTATGGAGTGGAGTTTGCAACTGAAAAGAAACTTTGTGTTCCCAACAAGCTAGGTGAAAGACGGCTTTCACACACACTTATCTCACAGAACTGAGCATGTGGAGAGACGTTCGTTCATCTAGCCCAAAGGGATCGGGATGCAGGAGAAACTTTTACTCTGGTTTCTCAGTCTGTTTCCTAGTGCCGGTTTCAAGTTCCTGCAATTTTCACTGTGAAACCGAGTTTGAGCTAGTACTTACCCATATATATGTATGGAGTGGAGTTTGCAACTGAAAAGAAACTTTGTGTTCCCAACAAGCTAGGTGAAGGACGGCTTTCACACACACTTATCTCTCAGAACTGAGCATGTGGAGAGACGTTCGTTCATCTAGAACAAAGGGAACGGCTTGCAGGGGAATCTTTACTCTGGTTTCTCAGTCTGTTTCCTAGTGCCGATTTGAAGTTCCTGCAGTTTTCACTGTAAAACCGAGTTGGAGCTAGTACCTCCCCATATATATGTATGGAGTGGAGTTTGCAACTGAAAAGAAACTTTGTGTTCCCAGCAAGCTTGGTGAAGGACGGCTTTCACACACACATATCTCTCAGAACTGAGCATGTGGAGAGACGTTCGTTCATCTAGCACAAAAAGAACGGGTTGCAGGAGAAACTTTTACTCTGGTTTCTCAGTCTGTTTCCTAGTGACGGTTTCAAGTTCCTGCAGTTTTCACTGTAAAACCGAGTTTGAGCTAGTACTTACCCATATATATGTATGGAGTGGAGTTTGCAACTGATAAGAAACTTTGTGTTCCCAACAAGCTAGGTGAAGGACGGCTTTCACACACACTTATCACTCAGAACTGAGCATGTGGAGAGACGTTCGTTCATCTAGAACAAAGGGAACGGCTTGCAGGAGAATATTTTACTCTGGTTTCTCAGTCTGTTTCCTAGTGCCGATTTGAAGTTCCTGCAGTTTTCACTGTAAAACCGGGTTGGAGCTAGTACCTCCCCATATATATGTATGGATTGGAGTTTGCAACTGAAAAGAAACTTTGTGTTCCCAACAAGCTAGATGAAGGACGGCTTTCACACACACATATCTCTCAGAACTGAGCATGTGGAGAGTCGTTCGTTCATCTAGCACAAAGGGAACGGGTTGCAGGAGAAACTTTTACTCTGGTTTCTCAGTCTGTTTCCTAGTGCCGGTTTGATTTTCCTGCAGTTTTCACTGTAAAACCGAGTTGGAGCCAGTACTTCCCCATATATATGTATGGAGTGGAGTTTGCAACTGAAAAGAAACTTTGTTTTCCCAACAAGCTAGGTGAAGTACGGCTTTCACACACACTTATCTCTCATAACTGAGCATGTGGAGAGACGTTCGTTCATCTAGCGCAAAGGGAACGGGTTGCAGGAGAAACTTTTACTCTGCTTTCTCAGTCTGTTTCCTAGTGTCGGTTTGAAGTTCCGGCAGTTTTCACTGTAAAACCGAGTTGGAGCTAGTTCCTACCCATATATATATGGAGTGGAGTTTGCAACTGAAAAGAAACTTTATGTTCCCAACAAGCTAGGTGAAAGACGGCTTTCAAACACACTTATCTCTCAGAACTGAGCATGTGGAGAGACGTTCGTTCATCTAGCACAAAGGGAAAGGGTTGCAGGAGAAACTTTTACTCTGGTTTCTAAGTCTGTTTCCTAGTGCCGGTTTGAAGTTCCTGCAGTTTTCACTGTAAAACCGAGTTGGAGCTAGTACCTCACCATATATATGTATGGAGTGGAGTTTGCAACTGAAAAGAATCTTTGTGTTCCCAACAAGCTAGGTGAAGGACGGCTTTCACACACACTTATCTCTCAGAACTAAGCATGTGGAGAGACGATCGTTCATCTAGCACAAAGGGAACGGTTTGCAGGAGAAACTTTTACTCTGCTTTCTCAGTCTGTTTCCTAGTGCCGGTTTGAAGTTCCGGCAGTTTTCACTGTAAAACCGAGTTGGAGCTAGTACCTCCCCATATTTATGTATGGAGTGGTGTTAGCAACTGAAAAGAAAATTTGTGTTCCCAACAAGCTAGGTGAAGGACGGCTTTCACACACACTTATCTCTCAGAACTGAGCATGTGGAGAGACGTTCGTACATCTAGAACAAAGGGAACGGCTTGCAGGAGAAACTTTTACTCTGGTTTCTCAGTCTGTTTAATAGTGCCGGTTTGATGTTCCGGCAGTTTTCACTGTAAAACCGAGTTGGAGCTAGTACTTCCCCATATATATGTATGGAGTGGAGTTTTCAACTGAAAAGAAACTTTGTGTTCCCAACAAGCTAGGTGAAGTACGGCTTTCACACACACTTATCTCTCAGAACTGAGCATGTAGAGAGACGTTCGTTCATCAAGCACAAAGGAACGGGTTGCAGGAGAATCTTTTACTCTGGTTTCTCAGTCTGTTTCCTAGTGCCGGTTTGAAGTTCCTGCAGTTTTCACTGTAAAACCGAGTTGGAGCTAGTACCTCCCCTTATATATGTATGGAGTGGAGTTGCAACCGAAAAGAAACTTTGTGTTTCCAACAAGCTAGGTGAAGGACGGCTTCACACACACTTATCTCTCAGAATTGAGCACGTGGAGAGATTTTCGTTCATCTAGCGCAAAGGGAACTGTTTGCAGGAGAAACTTTTACTCTGGTTTCTAAGTCTGTTTCCTAGTTCCGGTTTGAAGTTCCTGCAGTTTTCACTGTAAAACCGAGTTGGAGCTAGTAGCTCCCCTTATAAATGTATGGTGTGGAGTTTGCAACTGAAAAGAAACTTTGTGTTCCCAACAATCTAGGTGAAGGACGGCTTTCACACACACTTATCTCTCAGAACTGAGCATGTGGAGAGACTTTCGTTCATCTAGCACAAAGGGAACGGGTTGCAGGAGAAACTTTTACTCTGGTTTCTCAGTCTGTTTCCTAGTGCCGGTTTGATTTTCCTGCAGTTTTCACTGTAAAACCGAGTTGGAGCCAGTACTTCCCCATATATATGTATGGAGTGGAGTTTGCAACTGAAAAGAAACTTTGTGTTCCCAACAAGCTAGGTGAAGTACGGCTTTCACACACAATTATCTCTCAGAACTGAGCTTGTGGAGGGACGTTCGTTCATCTAGCGCAAAGGGAACGGGTTGCAGGAGAAACTTTTACTCTGGTTTCTCAGTCTGTTTCCTAGGGCCGGTTTGAAGTTCCTGCAGTTTTCACTGTAAAATCGAGTTGGAGCTAGTACCTCCCCATATATATGTATGGAGTGGAGTTTGCAACTGAAAAGAAACTTTGTGTTCCAAACAAGCTAGGTGAAGTACGGCTTTCACACACACTTATCTCTCAGAACTGAGCATGTGGAGAGACGTTCGTTCATCTAGCACAAATGGAACGGGTTGCAGGAGAAACTTTTACTCTGGTTTCTCAGTCTGTTTAATAGTGCCGGTTGGAAGTTCCTGCAGTTCTCACTGTAAAACCGAGTTGGAGCTAATACTTCCCCATATATATGTATGGAGTGGAGTTTGCAACTGAAAAGAAACTTTGTGTTCCCAACAAGCTAGGTGAAGTACGGCTTTCACACACACATATCTCTCAGAACTGAGCATGTGGAGAGACGTTCGTTCATCCAGCAAAAAGGAAACGGGTTGCAGGAGAAACTTTTACTCTGGTTTCTCAGTCTGTTTCCTAGTGCCGGTTTCAAGTTCCTGCAGTTTTCACTGTAAAACCGAGTTGGAGCTAGTACCTCCCCATATATATGTATGGAGTGGAGTTTGCAACTGAAAAGAAACTTTGTGTTCCCAACAAGCTAGGTGAAGGACGGCTTCACACACACTTATCTCTCAGAACTGAGCATGTGGAGAGACGTTCGTTCATCTAGCACAAAGGGAACGGGTTGCATGAGAAACTTTTACTCTGCTTTCTCAGTCTGTTTCCTAGTGCTTGTTTGAGGTTCCGGCAGTTTTCACTTAAAACCGAGTTGGAATATTACCTCCCCGTATATATGTATGGAGTGGAGTTTGCAACTGAAAAGAAACTTTGTGTTCCCAACAAGCTAGGTGAAAGACGGCTTTCACACACACTTATCTCACAGAACTGAGCATGTGGAGAGACGTTCGTTCATCTAGCCCAAAGGGATCGGGATGCAGGAGAAACTTTTACTCTGGTTTCTCAGTCTGTTTCCTAGTGCCGGTTTCAAGTTCCTGCAATTTTCACTGTGAAACCGAGTTTGAGCTAGTACTTACCCATATATATGTATGGAGTGGAGTTTGCAACTGAAAAGAAACTTTGTGTTCCCAACAAGCTAGGTGAAGGACGGCTTTCACACACACTTATCTCTCAGAACTGAGCATGTGGAGAGACGTTCGTTCATCTAGAACAAAGGGAACGGCTTGCAGGGGAATCTTTACTCTGGTTTCTCAGTCTGTTTCCTAGTGCCGATTTGAAGTTCCTGCAGTTTTCACTGTAAAACCGAGTTGGAGCTAGTACCTCCCCATATATATGTATGGAGTGGAGTTTGCAACTGAAAAGAAACTTTGTGTTCCCAGCAAGCTTGGTGAAGGACGGCTTTCACACACACATATCTCTCAGAACTGAGCATGTGGAGAGACGTTCGTTCATCTAGCACAAAAAGAACGGGTTGCAGGAGAAACTTTTACTCTGGTTTCTCAGTCTGTTTCCTAGTGACGGTTTCAAGTTCCTGCAGTTTTCACTGTAAAACCGAGTTTGAGCTAGTACTTACCCATATATATGTATGGAGTGGAGTTTGCAACTGATAAGAAACTTTGTGTTCCCAACAAGCTAGGTGAAGGACGGCTTTCACACACACTTATCTCTCAGAACTGAGCATGTGGAGAGACGTTCGTTCATCTAGAACAAAGGGAACGGCTTGCAGGAGAATATTTTACTCTGGTTTCTCAGTCTGTTTCCTAGTGCCGATTTGAAGTTCCTGCAGTTTTCACTGTAAAACCGGGTTGGAGCTAGTACCTCCCCATATATATGTATGGATTGGAGTTTGCAACTGAAAAGAAACTTTGTGTTCCCAACAAGCTAGATGAAGGACGGCTTTCACACACACATATCTCTCAGAACTGAGCATGTGGAGAGTCGTTCGTTCATCTAGCACAAAGGGAACGGGTTGCAGGAGAAACTTTTACTCTGGTTTCTCAGTCTGTTTCCTAGTGCCGGTTTGATTTTCCTGCAGTTTTCACTGTAAAACCGAGTTGGAGCCAGTACTTCCCCATATATATGTATGGAGTGGAGTTTGCAACTGAAAAGAAACTTTGTTTTCCCAACAAGCTAGGTGAAGTACGGCTTTCACACACACTTATCTCTCATAACTGAGCATGTGGAGAGACGTTCGTTCATCTAGCGCAAAGGGAACGGGTTGCAGGAGAAACTTTTACTCTGCTTTCTCAGTCTGTTTCCTAGTGTCGGTTTGAAGTTCCGGCAGTTTTCACTGTAAAACCGAGTTGGAGCTAGTTCCTACCCATATATATATGGAGTGGAGTTTGCAACTGAAAAGAAACTTTATGTTCCCAACAAGCTAGGTGAAAGACGGCTTTCAAACACACTTATCTCTCAGAACTGAGCATGTGGAGAGACGTTCGTTCATCTAGCACAAAGGGAAAGGGTTGCAGGAGAAACTTTTACTCTGGTTTCTAAGTCTGTTTCCTAGTGCCGGTTTGAAGTTCCTGCAGTTTTCACTGTAAAACCGAGTTGGAGCTAGTACCTCACCATATATATGTATGGAGTGGAGTTTGCAACTGAAAAGAATCTTTGTGTTCCCAACAAGCTAGGTGAAGGACGGCTTTCACACACACTTATCTCTCAGAACTAAGCATGTGGAGAGACGATCGTTCATCTAGCACAAAGGGAACGGTTTGCAGGAGAAACTTTTACTCTGCTTTCTCAGTCTGTTTCCTAGTGCCGGTTTGAAGTTCCGGCAGTTTTCACTGTAAAACCGAGTTGGAGCTAGTACCTCCCCATATTTATGTATGGAGTGGTGTTAGCAACTGAAAAGAAAATTTGTGTTCCCAACAAGCTAGGTGAAGGACGGCTTTCACACACACTTATCTCTCAGAACTGAGCATGTGGAGAGACGTTCGTACATCTAGAACAAAGGGAACGGCTTGCAGGAGAAACTTTTACTCTGGTTTCTCAGTCTGTTTAATAGTGCCGGTTTGATGTTCCGGCAGTTTTCACTGTAAAACCGAGTTGGAGCTAGTACTTCCCCATATATATGTATGGAGTGGAGTTTTCAACTGAAAAGAAACTTTGTGTTCCCAACAAGCTAGGTGAAGTACGGCTTTCACACACACTTATCTCTCAGAACTGAGCATGTAGAGAGACGTTCGTTCATCAAGCACAAAGGAACGGGTTGCAGGAGAATCTTTTACTCTGGTTTCTCAGTCTGTTTCCTAGTGCCGGTTTGAAGTTCCTGCAGTTTTCACTGTAAAACCGAGTTGGAGCTAGTACCTCCCCTTATATATGTATGGAGTGGAGTTGCAACCGAAAAGAAACTTTGTGTTTCCAACAAGCTAGGTGAAGGACGGCTTCACACACACTTATCTCTCAGAATTGAGCACGTGGAGAGATTTTCGTTCATCTAGCGCAAAGGGAACTGTTTGCAGGAGAAACTTTTACTCTGGTTTCTAAGTCTGTTTCCTAGTTCCGGTTTGAAGTTCCTGCAGTTTTCACTGTAAAACCGAGTTGGAGCTAGTAGCTCCCCTTATAAATGTATGGTGTGGAGTTTGCAACTGAAAAGAAACTTTGTGTTCCCAACAATCTAGGTGAAGGACGGCTTTCACACACACTTATCTCTCAGAACTGAGCATGTGGAGAGACTTTCGTTCATCTAGCACAAAGGGAACGGGTTGCAGGAGAAACTTTTACTCTGGTTTCTCAGTCTGTTTCCTAGTGCCGGTTTGATTTTCCTGCAGTTTTCACTGTAAAACCGAGTTGGAGCCAGTACTTCCCCATATATATGTATGGAGTGGAGTTTGCAACTGAAAAGAAACTTTGTGTTCCCAACAAGCTAGGTGAAGTACGGCTTTCACACACAATTATCTCTCAGAACTGAGCTTGTGGAGGGACGTTCGTTCATCTAGCGCAAAGGGAACGGGTTGCAGGAGAAACTTTTACTCTGGTTTCTCAGTCTGTTTCCTAGGGCCGGTTTGAAGTTCCTGCAGTTTTCACTGTAAAATCGAGTTGGAGCTAGTACCTCCCCATATATATGTATGGAGTGGAGTTTGCAACTGAAAAGAAACTTTGTGTTCCAAACAAGCTAGGTGAAGTACGGCTTTCACACACACTTATCTCTCAGAACTGAGCATGTGGAGAGACGTTCGTTCATCTAGCACAAATGGAACGGGTTGCAGGAGAAACTTTTACTCTGGTTTCTCAGTCTGTTTAATAGTGCCGGTTGGAAGTTCCTGCAGTTCTCACTGTAAAACCGAGTTGGAGCTAATACTTCCCCATATATATGTATGGAGTGGAGTTTGCAACTGAAAAGAAACTTTGTGTTCCCAACAAGCTAGGTGAAGTACGGCTTTCACACACACATATCTCTCAGAACTGAGCATGTGGAGAGACGTTCGTTCATCCAGCAAAAAGGAAACGGGTTGCAGGAGAAACTTTTACTCTGGTTTCTCAGTCTGTTTCCTAGTGCCGGTTTCAAGTTCCTGCAGTTTTCACTGTAAAACCGAGTTGGAGCTAGTACCTCCCCATATATATGTATGGAGTGGAGTTTGCAACTGAAAAGAAACTTTGTGTTCCCAACAAGCTAGGTGAAGGACGGCTTCACACACACTTATCTCTCAGAACTGAGCATGTGGAGAGACGTTCGTTCATCTAGCACAAAGGGAACGGGTTGCATGAGAAACTTTTACTCTGCTTTCTCAGTCTGTTTCCTAGTGCTTGTTTGAGGTTCCGGCAGTTTTCACTTAAAACCGAGTTGGAATATTACCTCCCCGTATATATGTATGGAGTGGAGTTTGCAACTGAAAAGAAACTTTGTGTTCCCAACAAGCTAGGTGAAAGACGGCTTTCACACACACTTATCTCACAGAACTGAGCATGTGGAGAGACGTTCGTTCATCTAGCCCAAAGGGATCGGGATGCAGGAGAAACTTTTACTCTGGTTTCTCAGTCTGTTTCCTAGTGCCGGTTTCAAGTTCCTGCAATTTTCACTGTGAAACCGAGTTTGAGCTAGTACTTACCCATATATATGTATGGAGTGGAGTTTGCAACTGAAAAGAAACTTTGTGTTCCCAACAAGCTAGGTGAAGGACGGCTTTCACACACACTTATCTCTCAGAACTGAGCATGTGGAGAGACGTTCGTTCATCTAGAACAAAGGGAACGGCTTGCAGGGGAATCTTTACTCTGGTTTCTCAGTCTGTTTCCTAGTGCCGATTTGAAGTTCCTGCAGTTTTCACTGTAAAACCGAGTTGGAGCTAGTACCTCCCCATATATATGTATGGAGTGGAGTTTGCAACTGAAAAGAAACTTTGTGTTCCCAGCAAGCTTGGTGAAGGACGGCTTTCACACACACATATCTCTCAGAACTGAGCATGTGGAGAGACGTTCGTTCATCTAGCACAAAAAGAACGGGTTGCAGGAGAAACTTTTACTCTGGTTTCTCAGTCTGTTTCCTAGTGACGGTTTCAAGTTCCTGCAGTTTTCACTGTAAAACCGAGTTTGAGCTAGTACTTACCCATATATATGTATGGAGTGGAGTTTGCAACTGATAAGAAACTTTGTGTTCCCAACAAGCTAGGTGAAGGACGGCTTTCACACACACTTATCTCTCAGAACTGAGCATGTGGAGAGACGTTCGTTCATCTAGAACAAAGGGAACGGCTTGCAGGAGAATATTTTACTCTGGTTTCTCAGTCTGTTTCCTAGTGCCGATTTGAAGTTCCTGCAGTTTTCACTGTAAAACCGGGTTGGAGCTAGTACCTCCCCATATATATGTATGGATTGGAGTTTGCAACTGAAAAGAAACTTTGTGTTCCCAACAAGCTAGATGAAGGACGGCTTTCACACACACATATCTCTCAGAACTGAGCATGTGGAGAGTCGTTCGTTCATCTAGCACAAAGGGAACGGGTTGCAGGAGAAACTTTTACTCTGGTTTCTCAGTCTGTTTCCTAGTGCCGGTTTGATTTTCCTGCAGTTTTCACTGTAAAACCGAGTTGGAGCCAGTACTTCCCCATATATATGTATGGAGTGGAGTTTGCAACTGAAAAGAAACTTTGTTTTCCCAACAAGCTAGGTGAAGTACGGCTTTCACACACACTTATCTCTCATAACTGAGCATGTGGAGAGACGTTCGTTCATCTAGCGCAAAGGGAACGGGTTGCAGGAGAAACTTTTACTCTGCTTTCTCAGTCTGTTTCCTAGTGTCGGTTTGAAGTTCCGGCAGTTTTCACTGTAAAACCGAGTTGGAGCTAGTTCCTACCCATATATATATGGAGTGGAGTTTGCAACTGAAAAGAAACTTTATGTTCCCAACAAGCTAGGTGAAAGACGGCTTTCAAACACACTTATCTCTCAGAACTGAGCATGTGGAGAGACGTTCGTTCATCTAGCACAAAGGGAAAGGGTTGCAGGAGAAACTTTTACTCTGGTTTCTAAGTCTGTTTCCTAGTGCCGGTTTGAAGTTCCTGCAGTTTTCACTGTAAAACCGAGTTGGAGCTAGTACCTCACCATATATATGTATGGAGTGGAGTTTGCAACTGAAAAGAATCTTTGTGTTCCCAACAAGCTAGGTGAAGGACGGCTTTCACACACACTTATCTCTCAGAACTAAGCATGTGGAGAGACGATCGTTCATCTAGCACAAAGGGAACGGTTTGCAGGAGAAACTTTTACTCTGCTTTCTCAGTCTGTTTCCTAGTGCCGGTTTGAAGTTCCGGCAGTTTTCACTGTAAAACCGAGTTGGAGCTAGTACCTCCCCATATTTATGTATGGAGTGGTGTTAGCAACTGAAAAGAAAATTTGTGTTCCCAACAAGCTAGGTGAAGGACGGCTTTCACACACACTTATCTCTCAGAACTGAGCATGTGGAGAGACGTTCGTACATCTAGAACAAAGGGAACGGCTTGCAGGAGAAACTTTTACTCTGGTTTCTCAGTCTGTTTAATAGTGCCGGTTTGATGTTCCGGCAGTTTTCACTGTAAAACCGAGTTGGAGCTAGTACTTCCCCATATATATGTATGGAGTGGAGTTTTCAACTGAAAAGAAACTTTGTGTTCCCAACAAGCTAGGTGAAGTACGGCTTTCACACACACTTATCTCTCAGAACTGAGCATGTAGAGAGACGTTCGTTCATCAAGCACAAAGGAACGGGTTGCAGGAGAATCTTTTACTCTGGTTTCTCAGACTTTTTCCTAGTGCCGGTTGGATGTTCCTGCAGTTCTCACTGTAAAACCGAGTTGGAGCTAGTACTTCCCCATATATATGTATGGAGTGCATTTTGCAACTGAAAAGAAACTTTGTGTTCCCAACAAGCTAGGTGAAGGACGGCTTTCACACACACTTATCTCTCAGAACTGAGCATGTGGAGAGACGTTCGTTCATCTAGCAAAAAGGGAACGGGTTGCAGGAGAAACTATTACTCTGGTTTCTCAGTCTGTTTCCTAGTGCCGGTTTGAATTTCCTGCAGTTTTCACTGTAAAACCGAGTTGGAGCTAGTACCTCCCCATATATATGTATGGAGTGGAGTTTGCAACTGAAAAGAAACTTTGTGTTCCCAACAAGCTAGGTGAAGGACGGCTTTCACACACACTTATCTCTCAGAACTGAGCATGTGGAGAGACGTTCGTTCATCTAGCACAAAGGGAACGGGTTGCAGGAGAAACTTTTACTCTGGTTTCTCAGTCTGTTTCCTAGTGCCGGTTTGAATTTCCAGCAGTTTTCACTGTAAAACCGAGTTGGAGCCAGTACCTCCCCATATTTATGTATGGAGTGGAGTTTGCAACTGAAAAGAAACTTTGTGTTTCCAACAAGCTAGGTGAAGGACGGCTTCACACACACTTATCTCTCAGAATTGAGCACGTGGAGAGATTTTCGTTCATCTAGCAAAAAGGGAACGGGTTGCAGGAGAAACTATTACTCTGGTTTCTCAGTCTGTTTCCTAGTGCCGGTTTGAAGTTCCTGCAGTTTTCACTGTAAAACCGAGTTGGAGCCAGTACCTCCCCATATATATGTATGGAGTGGAGTTTGCAACTGAAAAGAAACTATGTGTTCCCAACAAGCTAGTTGAAGGACGGCTTTCACACACACTTATCTCTCAGAAATGAGCATGTGGAGAGACGTTCGTTCATCTAGCACAAAGGGAACGGGTTGCAGGAGAAACTTTTACTCTGATTTCTCAGTCTGTTTCCTAGTGCCGGGTTGAAGTTCCTGCAGTTTTCACTGTAAAACCGAGTTGGAGCTAGTACCTCCCCATATATATGTATGGAGTGGAGATGCAACTGAAAAAAACTTTGTGTTTCCAACAAGCTAGGTGAAGGACGGCTTCACACACACTTATCTCTCAGAACTGAGCATGTGGAGAGACGTTCGTTCATCTAGCACAAAGGGAACGGGTTGCAGGGGAAACTTTTACTCTGGTTTCTCAGTCTGTTTCCTAGTGCCGGTTTGATGTTCCGGCAGTTTTCACTGTAAAACCGAGTTGGAGCTAGTACTTCCCCATATATATGTATGGAGTGGAGTTTTCAACTGAAAAGAAACTTTGTGTTCCCAACAAGCTAGGTGAAGTACGGCTTTCACACACACTTATCTCTCAGAACTGAGCATATAGAGAGACGTTCGTTCATCTAGCACAAAGGGAACGGGTTGCAGGAGAAACTTTTACTCTGGTTTCTCAGACTGTTTCCTAGTGCCGGTTGGATGTTCCTGCAGTTCTCACTGTAAAATCGAGTTGGAGCTAGTACTTCCCCATATATATGTATGGAGTGGATTTTGCAACTGAAAAGAAACTTTGTGTTCCCAACAAGCTAGGTGAAGGACGGCTTTCACACACACTTATCTCTCAGAACTGAGCATGTGGAGAGACGTTCGTTCATCTAGCACAAACGGAACGGGATGCAGGAGAAACTTTTACTCTGGTTTCTCAGTCTGTTTCCTAGTGCCGATTTGAAGTTCCTGCAGTTTTCACTGTAAAACCGAGTTGGAGCTTGTACCTACCCATATATATGAATGGAGTGGAATTTGCAACTGAAAAGAAACTTTTTGTTCCCAACAAGCTAGTTGAAGGACGGATTTCACACACACTTGTCTCTCAGAACTGAGCATGTGGAGAGACGTTCGTTCATCTAGCACAAAGGGAACGGGTTGCTGGAGAAACTATTACTCTGGTTTCTCAGTCTGTTTCCTAGTGCCGGTTTGTAGTTCCTCCAGTTTTAACTGTAAAACCGAGTTGGAGCTAGTAAGTCCCCATATATATGTGTGGAGTGGAGTTTGCAACTGAAAAGAAACTTTGTGTTCCCAACAAGCTAGGTGAAGGACGGCTTTCACACACAATTATCTCTCAGAACTGAGCATGTGGAGAGACGTTCGTTCATCTAGCACAAAGGGAACGGGTTGCAGGAGAAAATTTTACTCTGCTTTCTCAGTTTGTTTCCTAGTGCCTGTTTGAAGTTCCGGCAGATTTCACTGTAAAACCGTGTTGAAGCTAGTACCTCCCCATATATATGTATGGATTGGAGTTTGCAACTGAAAAGAAACTTTGTGTTCCCAACAAGCTAGGTGAAGGACGGCTTTCACACACACTTATCTCTCAGAAATGAGCATGTGGAGAGACGTTCGTTCATCTAGCACAAAGGGAACGGGTTGCAGGAGAAACTTTTACTCTGATTTCTCAATCTGTTTCCTAGTGCCGGGTTGAAGTTCCTGCAGTTTTCACTGTAAAACCGAGTTGGTGCTAGTACCTCCCCATATATATGTATGGAGTGGAGTTGCAACTGAAAAGAAACTTTGTGTTTCCAACAAGCTAGGTGAAGGACGGCTTCACACACACTTATCTCTCAGAACTGAGCATGTGGAGAGACGTTCGTTCATCTAGCACAAAGGGAACGGTTTGCAGGAGAAACTTTTACTCTGGTTTCTAAGTCTGTTTCCTAGTTCCGGTTTGAAGTTCCTGCAGTTTTCACTGTAAAACCGAGTTGGAGCTAGTAGCTCCCCTTATAAATGTATGGTGTGGAGTTTGCAACTGAAAAGAAACTTTGTGTTCCCAACAATCTAGGTGAAGGACGGCTTTCACACACACTTATCTCTCAGAACTGAGCATGTGGAGAGACTTTCGTTCATCTAGCACAAAGGGAACGGGTTGCAGGAGAAACTTTTACTCTGGTTTCTCAGTCTGTTTCCTAGTGCCGGTTTGATTTTCCTGCAGTTTTCACTGTAAAACCGAGTTGGAGCCAGTACTTCCCCATATATATGTATGGAGTGGAGTTTGCAACTGAAAAGAAACTTTGTGTTCCCAACAAGCTAGGTGAAGTACGGCTTTCACACACAATTATCTCTCAGAACTGAGCTTGTGGAGGGACGTTCGTTCATCTAGCGCAAAGGGAACGGGTTGCAGGAGAAACTTTTACTCTGGTTTCTCAGTCTGTTTCCTAGGGCCGGTTTGAAGTTCCTGCAGTTTTCACTGTAAAATCGAGTTGGAGCTAGTACCTCCCCATATATATGTATGGAGTGGAGTTTGCAACTGAAAAGAAACTTTGTGTTCCAAACAAGCTAGGTGAAGTACGGCTTTCACACACACTTATCTCTCAGAACTGAGCATGTGGAGAGACGTTCGTTCATCTAGCACAAATGGAACGGGTTGCAGGAGAAACTTTTACTCTGGTTTCTCAGTCTGTTTAATAGTGCCGGTTGGAAGTTCCTGCAGTTCTCACTGTAAAACCGAGTTGGAGCTAATACTTCCCCATATATATGTATGGAGTGGAGTTTGCAACTGAAAAGAAACTTTGTGTTCCCAACAAGCTAGGTGAAGTACGGCTTTCACACACACATATCTCTCAGAACTGAGCATGTGGAGAGACGTTCGTTCATCCAGCAAAAAGGGAACGGGTTGCAGGAGAAACTTTTACTCTGGTTTCTCAGTCTGTTTCCTAGTGCCGGTTTCAAGTTCCTGCAGTTTTCACTGTAAAACCGAGTTTTAGCTAGTACCTCCCCATATATATGTATGGAGTGGAGTTTGCAACTGAAAAGAAACTTTGTGTTCCCAACAAGCTAGGTGAAGGACGGCTTCACACACACTTATCTCTCAGAACTGAGCATGTGGAGAGACGTTCGTTCATCTAGCACAAAGGGAACGGGTTGCATGAGAAACTTTTACTCTGCTTTCTCAGTCTGTTTCCTAGTGCTTGTTTGAGGTTCCGGCAGTTTTCACTTAAAACCGAGTTGGAATATTACCTCCCCGTATATATGTATGGAGTGGAGTTTGCAACTGAAAAGAAACTTTGTGTTCCCAACAAGCTAGGTGAAAGACGGCTTTCACACACACTTATCTCACAGAACTGAGCATGTGGAGAGACGTTCGTTCATCTAGCCCAAAGGGATCGGGATGCAGGAGAAACTTTTACTCTGGTTTCTCAGTCTGTTTCCTAGTGCCGGTTTCAAGTTCCTGCAATTTTCACTGTGAAACCGATTTTGAGCTAGTACTTACCCATATATATGTATGGAGTGGAGTTTGCAACTGAAAAGAAACTTTGTGTTCCCAACAAGCTAGGTGAAGGACGGCTTTCACACACACTTATCTCTCAGAACTGAGCATGTGGAGAGACGTTCGTTCATCTAGAACAAAGGGAACGGCTTGCAGGGGAATCTTTACTCTGGTTTCTCAGTCTGTTTCCTAGTGCCGATTTGAAGTTCCTGCAGTTTTCACTGTAAAACCGGGTTGGAGCTAGTACCTCCCCATATATATGTATGGAGTGGAGTTTGCAACTGAAAAGAAACTTTGTGTTCCCAGCAAGCTTGGTGAAGGACGGCTTTCACACACACATATCTCTCAGAACTGAGCATGTGGAGAGACGTTCGTTCATCTAGCACAAAAAGAACGGGTTGCAGGAGAAACTTTTACTCTGGTTTCTCAGTCTGTTTCCTAGTGACGGTTTCAAGTTCCTGCAGTTTTCACTGTAAAACCGAGTTTGAGCTAGTACTTACCCATATATATGTATGGATTGGAGTTTGCAACTGGAAAGAAACTTTGTGTTCCCAACAAGCTAGGTGAAGGACGGCTTTCACACACACTTATCTCTCAGAAGTGAGCATGTGGAGAGACGTTCGTTCATCTAGAACAAAGGGAACGGCTTGCAGGAGAATCTTTTACTCTGGTTTCTCAGTCTGTTTCCTAGTGCCGATTTGAAGTTCCTGCAGTTTTCACTGTAAAACCGGGTTGGAGCTAGTACCTCCCCATATATATGTATGGATTGGAGTTTGCAACTGAAAAGAAACTTTGTGTTCCCAACAAGCTAGATGAAGGACGGCTTTCACACACACATATCTCTCAGAACTGAGCATGTGGAGAGTCGTTCGTTCATCTAGCACAAAGGGAACGGGTTGCAGGAGAAACTTTTACTCTGGTTTCTCAGTCTGTTTCCTAGTGCCGGTTTGATTTTCCTGCAGTTTTCACTGTAAAACCGAGTTGGAGCCAGTACTTCCCCATATATATGTATGGAGTGGAGTTTGCAACTGAAAAGAAACTTTGTTTTCCCAACAAGCTAGGTGAAGTACGGCTTTCACACACACTTATCTCTCAGAACTGAGCATGTGGAGAGACGTTCGTTCATCTAGCGCAAAGGGAACGGGTTGCAGGAGAAACTTTTACTCTGTTTTCTCAGTCTGTTTCCTAGTGCCGGTTGGAAGTTCCTGCAGTTCTCACTGTAAAACCGATTTGGAGCTAGTACTTCCCCATATATATGTATGGAGTGGTGTTTGCAACTGAAAAGAAACTTTGTGTTCCCAACAAGCTAGGTGAAGGACGGCTTTCACACACACTTATCTCTCAGAACTGAGCATGTGGAGAGACGTTCGTTCATCTAGCACAAAGGGAACGGGATGCAGGAGAAACTATTACTCTGGTTTCTCAGTCTGTTTCCTAGTGCCGGTTTCAAGTTCCTGCAGTTTTCACTGTAAAACCGAGTTGGAGCTAGTACCTCCCCATATATATGTATGGAGTGGAGTTTGCAACTGAAAAGAAACTTTGTGATCCCAACAAGCTAGGTGAAGGACGGCTTTCACACACACTTATCTCTCAGAACTGAGCATGTGGAGAGACGTTCGTTCATCTAGCACAAAGGGAACGGTTTGCAGGAGAAACTTTTACTCTGGTTTCTCAGTCTGTTTCCTAGTGCCTGTTTGAAGTTCCTGCAGTTTTCACTGTAAAATCGGGTTAGAGCTAGTACCTCCCCATATATATGTATGGAGTGGAGTTTGCAACTGAAAAGAAACTTTGTGTTCCCAACAAGCTAGGTGAAGGACGACTTTCACACACACATATCTCTCAGAACTGAGCATGTGGAGAGACGTTCGTTCATCTAGCACAAAGGGAACGGGATGCAGGAGAAACTATTACTCTGGTTTCTCAGTCTGTTTCCTAGTGCCGGTTTGAAGTTCCTGCAGTTTTCACTGTAAAACCGAGTTGGAGCTAGTACCTCCCCTTATATATGTATGGAGTGGAGTTGCAACCGAAAAGAAACTTTGTGTTTCCAACAAGCTAGGTGAAGGACGGCTTCACACACACTTATCTCTCAGAATTGAGCACGTGGAGAGATTTTCGTTCATCTAGCACAAAGGGAACTGTTTGCAGGAGAAACTTTTACTCTGGTTTCTAAGTCTGTTTCCTAGTTCCGGTTTGAAGTTCCTGCAGTTTTCACTGTAAAACCGAGTTGGAGCTAGTAGCTCCCCTTATAAATGTATGGTGTGGAGTTTGCAACTGAAAAGAAACTTTGTGTTCCCAACAATCTAGGTGAAGGACGGCTTTCACACACACTTATCTCTCAGAACTGAGCATGTGGAGAGACTTTCGTTCATCTAGCACAAAGGGAACGGGTTGCAGGAGAAACTTTTACTCTGGTTTCTCAGTCTGTTTCCTAGTGCCGGTTTGATTTTCCTGCAGTTTTCACTGTAAAACCGAGTTGGAGCCAGTACTTCCCCATATATATGTATGGAGTGGAGTTTGCAACTGAAAAGAAACTTTGTGTTCCCAACAAGCTAGGTGAAGTACGGCTTTCACACACAATTATCTCTCAGAACTGAGCTTGTGGAGGGACGTTCGTTCATCTAGCGCAAAGGGAACGGGTTGCAGGAGAAACTTTTACTCTGGTTTCTCAGTCTGTTTCCTAGGGCCGGTTTGAAGTTCCTGCAGTTTTCACTGTAAAATCGAGTTGGAGCTAGTACCTCCCCATATATATGTATGGAGTGGAGTTTGCAACTGAAAAGAAACTTTGTGTTCCAAACAAGCTAGGTGAAGTACGGCTTTCACACACACTTATCTCTCAGAACTGAGCATGTGGAGAGACGTTCGTTCATCTAGCACAAATGGAACGGGTTGCAGGAGAAACTTTTACTCTGGTTTCTCAGTCTGTTTAATAGTGCCGGTTGGAAGTTCCTGCAGTTCTCACTGTAAAACCGAGTTGGAGCTAATACTTCCCCATATATATGTATGGAGTGGAGTTTGCAACTGAAAAGAAACTTTGTGTTCCCAACAAGCTAGGTGAAGTACGGCTTTCACACACACATATCTCTCAGAACTGAGCATGTGGAGAGACGTTCGTTCATCCAGCAAAAAGGGAACGGGTTGCAGGAGAAACTTTTACTCTGGTTTCTCAGTCTGTTTCCTAGTGCCGGTTTCAAGTTCCTGCAGTTTTCACTGTAAAACCGAGTTGGAGCTAGTACCTCCCCATATATATGTATGGAGTGGAGTTTGCAACTGAAAAGAAACTTTGTGTTCCCAACAAGCTAGGTGAAGGACGGCTTCACACACACTTATCTCTCAGAACTGAGCATGTGGAGAGACGTTCGTTCATCTAGCACAAAGGGAACGGGTTGCATGAGAAACTTTTACTCTGCTTTCTCAGTCTGTTTCCTAGTGCTTGTTTGAGGTTCCGGCAGTTTTCACTTAAAACCGAGTTGGAATATTACCTCCCCGTATATATGTATGGAGTGGAGTTTGCAACTGAAAAGAAACTTTGTGTTCCCAACAAGCTAGGTGAAAGACGGCTTTCACACACACTTATCTCACAGAACTGAGCATGTGGAGAGACGTTCGTTCATCTAGCCCAAAGGGATCGGGATGCAGGAGAAACTTTTACTCTGGTTTCTCAGTCTGTTTCCTAGTGCCGGTTTCAAGTTCCTGCAATTTTCACTGTGAAACCGAGTTTGAGCTAGTACTTACCCATATATATGTATGGAGTGGAGTTTGCAACTGAAAAGAAACTTTGTGTTCCCAACAAGCTAGGTGAAGGACGGCTTTCACACACACTTATCTCTCAGAACTGAGCATGTGGAGAGACGTTCGTTCATCTAGAACAAAGGGAACGGCTTGCAGGGGAATCTTTACTCTGGTTTCTCAGTCTGTTTCCTAGTGCCGATTTGAAGTTCCTGCAGTTTTCACTGTAAAACCGGGTTGGAGCTAGTACCTCCCCATATATATGTATGGAGTGGAGTTTGCAACTGAAAAGAAACTTTGTGTTCCCAGCAAGCTTGGTGAAGGACGGCTTTCACACACACATATCTCTCAGAACTGAGCATGTGGAGAGACGTTCGTTCATCTAGCACAAAAAGAACGGGTTGCAGGAGAAACTTTTACTCTGGTTTCTCAGTCTGTTTCCTAGTGACGGTTTCAAGTTCCTGCAGTTTTCACTGTAAAACCGAGTTTGAGCTAGTACTTACCCATATATATGTATGGAGTGGAGTTTGCAACTGATAAGAAACTTTGTGTTCCCAACAAGCTAGGTGAAGGACGGCTTTCACACACACTTATCTCTCAGAACTGAGCATGTGGAGAGACGTTCGTTCATCTAGAACAAAGGGAACGGCTTGCAGGAGAATATTTTACTCTGGTTTCTCAGTCTGTTTCCTAGTGCCGATTTGAAGTTCCTGCAGTTTTCACTGTAAAACCGGGTTGGAGCTAGTACCTCCCCATATATATGTATGGATTGGAGTTTGCAACTGAAAAGAAACTTTGTGTTCCCAACAAGCTAGATGAAGGACGGCTTTCACACACACATATCTCTCAGAACTGAGCATGTGGAGAGTCGTTCGTTCATCTAGCACAAAGGGAACGGGTTGCAGGAGAAACTTTTACTCTGGTTTCTCAGTCTGTTTCCTAGTGCCGGTTTGATTTTCCTGCAGTTTTCACTGTAAAACCGAGTTGGAGCCAGTACTTCCCCATATATATGTATGGAGTGGAGTTTGCAACTGAAAAGAAACTTTGTTTTCCCAACAAGCTAGGTGAAGTACGGCTTTCACACACACTTATCTCTCATAACTGAGCATGTGGAGAGACGTTCGTTCATCTAGCGCAAAGGGAACGGGTTGCAGGAGAAACTTTTACTCTGCTTTCTCAGTCTGTTTCCTAGTGTCGGTTTGAAGTTCCGGCAGTTTTCACTGTAAAACCGAGTTGGAGCTAGTTCCTACCCATATATATATGGAGTGGAGTTTGCAACTGAAAAGAAACTTTATGTTCCCAACAAGCTAGGTGAAAGACGGCTTTCAAACACACTTATCTCTCAGAACTGAGCATGTGGAGAGACGTTCGTTCATCTAGCACAAAGGGAAAGGGTTGCAGGAGAAACTTTTACTCTGGTTTCTAAGTCTGTTTCCTAGTGCCGGTTTGAAGTTCCTGCAGTTTTCACTGTAAAACCGAGTTGGAGCTAGTACCTCACCATATATATGTATGGAGTGGAGTTTGCAACTGAAAAGAATCTTTGTGTTCCCAACAAGCTAGGTGAAGGACGGCTTTCACACACACTTATCTCTCAGAACTAAGCATGTGGAGAGACGATCGTTCATCTAGCACAAAGGGAACGGTTTGCAGGAGAAACTTTTACTCTGCTTTCTCAGTCTGTTTCCTAGTGCCGGTTTGAAGTTCCGGCAGTTTTCACTGTAAAACCGAGTTGGAGCTAGTACCTCCCCATATTTATGTATGGAGTGGTGTTAGCAACTGAAAAGAAAATTTGTGTTCCCAACAAGCTAGGTGAAGGACGGCTTTCACACACACTTATCTCTCAGAACTGAGCATGTGGAGAGACGTTCGTACATCTAGAACAAAGGGAACGGCTTGCAGGAGAAACTTTTACTCTGGTTTCTCAGTCTGTTTAATAGTGCCGGTTTGATGTTCCGGCAGTTTTCACTGTAAAACCGAGTTGGAGCTAGTACTTCCCCATATATATGTATGGAGTGGAGTTTTCAACTGAAAAGAAACTTTGTGTTCCCAACAAGCTAGGTGAAGTACGGCTTTCACACACACTTATCTCTCAGAACTGAGCATGTAGAGAGACGTTCGTTCATCAAGCACAAAGGAACGGGTTGCAGGAGAATCTTTTACTCTGGTTTCTCAGACTTTTTCCTAGTGCCGGTTGGATGTTCCTGCAGTTCTCACTGTAAAACCGAGTTGGAGCTAGTACTTCCCCATATATATGTATGGAGTGCATTTTGCAACTGAAAAGAAACTTTGTGTTCCCAACAAGCTAGGTGAAGGACGGCTTTCACACACACTTATCTCTCAGAACTGAGCATGTGGAGAGACGTTCGTTCATCTAGCAAAAAGGGAACGGGTTGCAGGAGAAACTATTACTCTGGTTTCTCAGTCTGTTTCCTAGTGCCGGTTTGAATTTCCTGCAGTTTTCACTGTAAAACCGAGTTGGAGCTAGTACCTCCCCATATATATGTATGGAGTGGAGTTTGCAACTGAAAAGAAACTTTGTGTTCCCAACAAGCTAGGTGAAGGACGGCTTTCACACACACTTATCTCTCAGAACTGAGCATGTGGAGAGACGTTCGTTCATCTAGCACAAAGGGAACGGGTTGCAGGAGAAACTTTTACTCTGGTTTCTCAGTCTGTTTCCTAGTGCCGGTTTGAATTTCCAGCAGTTTTCACTGTAAAACCGAGTTGGAGCCAGTACCTCCCCATATTTATGTATGGAGTGGAGTTTGCAACTGAAAAGAAACTTTGTGTTTCCAACAAGCTAGGTGAAGGACGGCTTCACACACACTTATCTCTCAGAATTGAGCACGTGGAGAGATTTTCGTTCATCTAGAAAAAAGGGAACGGGTTGCAGGAGAAACTATTACTCTGGTTTCTCAGTCTGTTTCCTAGTGCCGGTTTGAAGTTCCTGCAGTTTTCACTGTAAAACCGAGTTGGAGCCAGTACCTCCCCATATATATGTATGGAGTGGAGTTTGCAACTGAAAAGAAACTATGTGTTCCCAACAAGCTAGTTGAAGGACGGCTTTCACACACACTTATCTCTCAGATCTGAGCATGTGGAGAGACGTTCGTTCATCTAGCACAAAGGGAAAGGCTTGCAGAGAATCTTTTACTCTGGTTTCTCAGTCTGTTTCCTAGTGCCGGTTTGAAGTTCCTGCAGTTTTCACTGTAAAACCGAGTTGGAGCTAGTACCTCCCCATATATATGTATGGAGTGGAGTTTGCAACTGAAAAGAAACTTTGTGTTCCCAACAAGCTAGTTGAAGGACGGCTTTCACACACACATATCTCTCAGAACTAAGCATGTGGAGAGACGTTCGTTCATCTAGCACAAATGGAACGTGTTGCAGGAGAAACTTTTACTCTGCATTCTCAGTCTGTTTCCTAGTGCCGGTTTGAAGTTCCGGCAGTTTTCACTGTAAAACCGAGTTGGAGCTAGTACCTCCCCATATATATGTATGGAGTGGAGTTTGCAACTGAAAAGAAACTTTGTGTCCCCAACAAGCTAGGTGAAAGACGGCTTTCACACACACTTATCTCACAGAACTGAGCATGAAGAGAGACGTTCGTTCATCTAGCACAAAGGGAACGGGATGCAGGAGAAACTTTTACTCTGGTTTCTCAGTCTGTTTCCTAGTGCCGGTTTTAAGTTCCTGCAGTTTTCACTGTAAAACCGAGTTGGAGCTAGTACTTCCCCATATATATGTATGGAGTCGAGTTTGCAACTGAAAAGAAACTTTGTGTTCCCAAAAAGCTAGGTGAAAGACGGCTTTCACACACACTTATCTCTCAGAACTGAACACGTGGAGAGACGTTCGTTCATCTAGAACAAAGGGAACGGCTTGCAGGAGGATCTTTAACTCTGGTTTCTCAGTCTGTTTCCTAGTGCCGGTTTGAAGTTCCTGCTGTTTTCACTGTAAAACCGGGTTGGAGCTAGTACCTCCCCATATATATGTATGGAGTGGAGTTTGCAACTGAAAAGAAACTTTGTGTTCCCAACAAGCTAGGTGAAGGACGGCTTTCACACACACTTCTCTCTCAGAACTGAGCATGTGGAGAGACGTTCGTTCATCTAGCACAAAGGGAACGGGTTGCAGGAGAAACTTTTACTCTGGTTTCTCAGTCTGTTTCCTAGTTCCGGTTGGAAGTTCCTGCAGTTTTCACTGTAAAACCGAGTTGGAGCTAGTACTTCCCCGTATATATGTATGGAGTGGAGTTTGCAACTGAAAAGAAACTTTGTGTTCCCAACAAGATATGTGAAAGACGGCTTTCACACACACTTATCTCACAGAACTGAGCATGTGGAGAGACGTTCGTTCATCTAGCACAAAGGGAACGGGTTGCAGGAGTAACTTTTACTCTGGTTTCTCAATCTGTTTCCTAGTGCCGGTTTGAAGTTCCTGCAGTTTTCACTGTAAAACCGAGTTGGAGCTAGTACGTCCCCATATATATGTATGGAGTGGAGTTTGCAACTGAAAAGAAACTTTGTGTTCCCAACAAGCTAGGTGAAGAACGGCTTTCACACACACTTATCTCTCAGAACTAAGCATGTGGAGAGACGTTCGTTCATCTAGCACAAAGGGAACGGGTTGCAGGAGAAACTTTTACTCTGCTTTCTCAGTCTGTTTCCTAGTGCCGGTTTGAAGTTCCGGCAGTTTTCACTGTAAAACCGAGTTGGAGTTTGTACCTCCCCATATATATGTATGGAGTGGAGTTTGCAACTGAAAAGAAACTTTGTGTTCCCAACAAGCTAGGTGAAAGACGGCTTTCACACACACTTATCTCACAGAACTGAGTATGTAAAGAGACGTTCGTTCATCTAGCACAAAGGGAACGGGATGCAGGAGAAACTTTTACTCTGGTTTCTCAGTCTGTTTCCTAGTGCCGTTTGGAAGTTACTGCAGTTTTCACTGTAAAACCGAGTTGGAGCTTGTAACTCCCCATATTTATGTATGGAGTGGAGTTTGCATCTGAAAAGAAACTTTGTGTTCCCAACAAGCTAGGTGAAGGACGGCTTTCACACACACTTATCTCTCAGAACTGAGCATGTGGAGAAACGTTCGTTCATCTAGAACAAAGGGAAAGGCTTGCAGGTAATCTTTTACTCTGGTTTCTCAGTCTGTTTCCTAGTGCCGGTTGGAAGTTCCTGCAGTTTTCACTGTAAAACCGGGTTGGAGCTATACCACCCCATATATATGTATGGATTGGAGTTTGCAACTGAAAAGAAACTTTATGTTCCCAACAAGCTAGGTGAAGGACGGCTTTCACACACACTTATCTCTCAGAACTGAGCATGTGGAGAGACGTTCGTTCATCTAGCACAAAGGGAACGGGATGCAGGAGAAACTTTTACTCTGGTTTCTCAGTCTGTTTCCTAGTGCCGGTTGGAAGTTACTGCAGTTTTCACTGTAAAACCGAGTTGGAGCTTGTAACTCCCCATATTTATGTATGGAGTGGAGTTTGCAACTGAAAAGAAACTTTGTGTTCCCAACAAGCTAGGTGAAGGACGGCTTTCACACACACTTATCTCTCAGAACTGAGCATGTGGAGAGACGTTCGTTCATCTAGAACAAAGGGAAAGGCTTGCAGGGAATCTTTTACTCTGGTTTCTCAGTCTGTTTCCTAGTGCCGGTTTGAAGTTCCTGCAGTTTTCACTGTAAAACCGGGTTGGAGCTATTCCACCCCATATATATGTATGGGGTGGAGTTTGCAACTGAAAAGAAACTTTATGTTCCCAACAAGCTAGGTGAAGGACGGCTTTCACACACACTTATCTCTCAGAACTGAGCATGTGGAGAGACGTTCGTTCATTTAGCACAAAGGGAACGGGTTGCAGGAGAATCTTTTAGTCTGGATTCTCAGTCTGTTTCCTAGTTCCGGTTTGAAGTTCCTGCAGTTTTCCCTGTAAAACCGAGTTGGAGCTAGTACCTCCCCATATATATGTATGGAGTGGTGTTTGCAACTAAAAAGAAACTTTGTGTTCCCAACAAGCTAGGTGAAGGACGGCTTTCACACACACTTATCCCTCAGAACTGAGCATGTGGAGAGACTTTCGTTCATCTAGAACAAAGGGAACGGCTTGCAGGAGAATCTATTACTCTGGTTTCTCAGTCTGTTTCCTAGTGCCGGTTTGAAGTTCCTGCAGTTTTCACTGTAAAACCGAGTTGGAGCTGGTACCTACCCATATATATTTTTGGAGTGGAGTTTGCATCTGAAAAGAAACTTTGTGTTCCCAACAAGCTAGGTGAAAGACGGCTTTCACACACACTTATCTCACAGAACTGAGCATGTAGAGGGACGTTCGTTCATCTAGAACAAAGGGAAAGGCTTGCAGGGAATTTTTACTCTGGTTTCTCAGTCTGTTTCCTAGTGCCGGTTTGAAGTTCCTGCAGTTTTCACTGTAAAACCGGGTTGGAGCTATACCACCCCATATATATGTATGGAGTGGAGTTTGCAACTGAAAAGAAACTTTATGTTCCCAACAAGCTAGGTGAAGGACGGCTTTCACACACACTTATCTCTCAGAACTGAGCATGTGGAGAGACGTTCGTTCATTTAGCACAAAGGGAACGGGTTGCAGGAGAATCTATTACTCTGGTTTCTCAGTCTGTTTCCTAGTGCCGGTTTGAAGTTCCTGCAGATTTCACTGTAAAACCGAGTTCGAGCTAGTACCTCCCCATATATATGTATGGAGTGGAGTTTGCAACTGAAAAGAAACTTTGTGTTCCCAACAAGCTAGGTGAAGGACGGCTTTCACACACACTTATCTCTCAGAACTGAGCATGTGGAGAGACGTTCGTTCATCTAGAACAAAGGGAAAGGCTTGCAGGGAACCTTTTACTCTGGTTTCTCAGTCTGTTTCCTAGTGCCGGTTTGAAGTTCCTGCAGTTTTCACTGTAAAACCGGGTTGGAGCTATACCACCCCATATATATGTATGGAGTGGAGTTTGCAACTGAAAAGAAACTTTATGTTCCCAACAAGCTAGGTGAAGGACGGCTATCACACACACTTATCTCTCAGAACTGAGCATGTGGAGAGACGTTCGTTCATTTAGCACAAAGGGAACGGGTTGCAGGAGAATCTATTACTCTGGTTTCTCAGTCTGTTTCCTAGTGCCGGTTTGAAGTTCCTGCAGTTTTCACTGTAAAACCGAGTTGGAGCTAGTACCTCCCCATATATATGTATGGAGTGGAGTTTGCAACTGAAAAGAAACTTTGTGTTCCCAACAAGCTAGGTGAAGGACGGCTTTCACACACACTTATCTCTCAGAAATAAGCATGTGGAGAGACGTTCGTTCATCTAGCACAAAGGGAACGGGTTGCAGGAGAAACTTTTACTCTGCTTTCTCAGTCTGTTTCCTAGTGCCTGTTTGAATTTCCGGCAGTTTTCACTGTAAAACCGAGTTGGGGCTAGTACCTCCCCATATATATGTATGGAGTGGAGTTTGCAACTGAAAAGAAACTTTGGTTCCCAACAAGCTAGGTGAAGGACGGCTTTCACACACACTTATCTCTCAGAACTGAGCATGAGGAGAGACGTTCGTTCATCTAGAACAAAGGGAAAGGCTTGCAGGGAATCTTTTACTATGGTTTCTCAGTCTGTTTCCTAGTGCCGGTTTGAAGTTCCTGCAGTTTTCACTGTAAAACCGAGTTGGAGCTATACCACCCCATATATATGTATGGAGTGGAGTTTGCAACTGAAAAGAAACTTTATGTTCCCAACAAGCTAGGTGAAGGACGGCTTTCACACACACTTATCTCTCAGAACTGAGCATGTGGAGAGACGTTCGTTCATCTAGAACAAAGGGAACGGCTTGCAGGAGAATCTATTACTCTGGTTTCTCAGTCTGTTTCCTAGTGCCGGTTTGAAGTTCTTGCAGTTTTCACTGTAAAACCGAGTTCGAGCTAGTACCTCCCCATATATATGTATGGAGTGGAGTTTGCAACTGAAAAGAAACTTTGTGTTCCCAACAAGCTAGGTGAAGGACGGCTTTCACACACACTTATCTCTCAGAACTAAGCATGTGGAGAGACGTTCGTTCATCTAGCACAAAGGGAACGCGTTGCAGGAGAAACTTTTACTCTGCTTTCTCAGTCTGTTTCCTAGTGCCTGTTTGATGTTCCGGCAGTTTTAACTGTAAAACCGAGTTGGAGCTAGTACCTCCCCATATAAATGTATGGAGTGGAGTTTGCAACTGAAAAGAAACTTTGTGTTCCCAACAAGATAGGTGAAAGACGGCTTTCACACACACTTATCTCACAGAACTGAGCATGTTGAGAGACGTTCGTTCATCTAGCACAAAGGGAACGGGATGCAGGAGAAACTTTTACTCTGGTTTCTCAGTCTGTTTCCTAGTGCCGGTTGGAAGTTCCTGCAGTATTCACTGTAAAACCGAGTTGGAGCTTGTACCTCCAAATATTAATGTATGGAGAGGAGTTTGCAACTGAAAAGAAACTTTGTGTTCCCAACAAGCTAGGTGAAGGACGGCTTTCACACACACTTATCTCTCAGAACTGAGCATGTGGAGAGACTTTCGTTCATCTAGAACAAAGGGAAAGGCTTGCTGGGAATCTTTTACTCTGGTTTCTCAGTCTGTTTCCTAGTGCCGGTTTGAAGTTCCTGCAGTTTTCACTGTAAAACCGGGTTGGAGCTATACCATCCCATATATATGTATGGAGTGGAGTTTGCAACTGAAAAGAACCTTTATGTTCCCAACAAGCTAGGTGAAGGACGGCTTTCACACACATTTATCTCTCAGAACTGAGCATGTGGAGAGACGTTCGTTCATCTAGCACAAAGGGAACGGGTTGCAGGGGAATCTTTTACTCTGGTTTCTCAGTCTGTTTCCTAGTGCCGGTTTGAAGTTCCTGCAGTTTTAACTGTAAAACCGAGTTGGAGCTGGTACCTACCCATATATAGGTATGGAGTGGAGTTTGCAACTAAAAAGAAACTTTGTGTTCCCAACAAGCTAGTTTAAGGACGGCTTTCACACACACTTATCTCTCAGAACTGAGCATGTGGAGAGACGTTCGTTCATCTAGCACAAAGGGAACGGGTTTCAGGAGAAACTTGTACTCTGCTTTCTCAGTATGTTTCCTAGTGCCGGTTTGAAGTTCCGGCAGTTTTCACTGTAAAACCGGGTAGGAGCTAGTACCTCCCCATATATATGTATGGAGTGGAGTTTGCAACTGAAAAGAAACTTTGTGTTCCCAACAAGCTAGGTGAAAGACGGCTTTCACACACACTTATCTCACAGAACTTATCATGTGGAGAGACGTTCGTTCATCTAGCACAAAGGGAACGGGTTGCCGGAGAAACTTTTACTCTGGTTTCTCAATCTGTTTCCTAGTGCCGGTTTGAAGTTCCTGCAGTTTTCACTGTAAAACCGCTTTGGAGCTTGTACCTCCCCATATATATATATGGAGTGGAGTTTGCAACTGAAAAGAAACTTTGTGTTCCCAACAAACTAGGTGAAAAACGGCTTTCACACACATTTATCTCACAGAACTGAGCATGTAAAGAGACGTTCGTTCATCTAGCACAAAGGGAACGGGATGCAGGAGAAACTTTTACTCTGGTTTCTTAGTCTTTTTCCTAGTTCCGGTTGGAAGTTCCTGCAGTTTTCACTGTAAAACCGGGTTGGAGCTATACCACCCCATATATATGTATGGAGTGGAGTTTGCAACTGAAAAGAAACTTTATGTTCCCAACAAGCTAGGTGAAGGACGGCTTTCACACACACTTATCTCTCAGAACTGAGCATGTGGAGAGACGTTCGTTCATCTAGCACAAAGGGAACGGGATGCAGGAGAAACTTTTACTCTGGTTTCTCAGTCTGTTTCCTAGTGCCGGTTGGAAGTTACTGCAGTTTTCACTGTAAAACCGAGATGGAGCTTGTAACTCCCCATATTTATGTATGGAGTGGAGTTTGCAACTGAAAAGAACTTTGTGTTCCCAACAAGCTAGGTGAAGGACGGCTTTCACACACACTTATCTCTCAGAACTAAGCATGTGGAGAGACGTTCGTTCATCTAGCACAAAGGGAACGGGTTGCAGGAGAAACATTTAATCTGGTTTCTCAGTCTGTTTCCTAGTGCCGGTTTGATGTTCCGGCATTTTTCACTGTAAAACCGAGTTGGAGCTAGTACCTACCCATATATATTTATGGAGTGGAGTTTGCAACTGAAAAGAAACTTTGTGTTCAAAACAAGCTAGGTGAAAGACGGCTTTCACACACACTTATCTCACAGAACTGAGCATGTAGAGAGACGTTCGTTCATCTAGAACAAAGGGAAAGGCTTGCAGGAAATTTTTACTCTGGTTTCTCAGTCTGTTTCCTAGTGCCGGTTTGAAGTTCCTGCAGTTTTCACTGTAAAACCGGGTTGTAGCTAGTACCTCCCCATATATATGTATGGAGTGGAGTTTGCAACTGAAAAGAACTTTGTGTTCCCAACAAGCTAGGTGAAGGACGGCTTTCACACACACTTATCTCTCAGAACTAAGCATGTGGAGAGACGTTCGTTCATCTAGCACAAAGGGAACGGGTTGCAGGAGAAACATTTAATCTGGTTTCTCAGTCTGTTTCCTAGTGCCGGTTTGATGTTCCGGCATTTTTCACTGTAAAACCGAGTTGGAGCTAGTACCTACCCATATATATTTATGGAGTGGAGTTTGCAACTGAAAAGAAACTTTGTGTTCCCAACAAGCTAGGTGAAAGACGGCTTTCACACACACTTATCTCACAGAACTGAGCATGTAGAGAGACGTTCGTTCATCTAGAACAAAGGGAAAGGCTTGCAGGGAATTTTTACTCTGGTTTCTCAGTCTGTTTCCTAGTGCCGGTTTGAAGTTCCTGCAGTTTTCACTGTAAAACCGGGTTGGAGCTATACCACCCCATATATATGTATGGAGTGGAGTTTGCAACTGAAAAGAAACTTTATGTTCCCAACAAGCTAGGTGAAGGACGGCTTTCACACACACTTATCTCTCAGAACTGAGCATGTGGAGAGACGTTCGTTCATTTAGCACAAAGGGAACGGGTTGCAGGAGAATCTATTACTCTGGTTTCTCAGTCTGTTTCCTAGTGCCGGTTTGAAGTTCCTGCAGTTTTCACTGTAAAACCGAGTTGGAGCTAGTACCTACCCATATATATGTATGGAGTGGAGTTTGCAACTGAAAAGAAACTTTGTGTTCCCAACAAGCTAGGTGAAGGACGGCTTTCACACACACTTATCTCTCAGAACTAAGCATGTGGAGAGACGTTCGTTCATCTAGCACAAAGGGAACGGGTTGCAGGAGAAACTTTTACTCTGCTTTCTCAGTCTTTTTCCTAGTGCCTGTTTGAAGTTCCGGCAGTTTTCACTGTAAAACCGAGTTGGAGCTAGTACCTCCCCATATATATGTATGGAGTGGAGTTTGCAACTGAAAAGAAACTTTGTGTTACCAACAAGCTAGGTGAAGGACGGCTTTCACACACACTTATCTCTCAGAACTGAGCATGTGGAGAGACGTTCGTTCATCTAGAACAAAGGGAAAGGCTTGCAGGGAATCTTTTACTCTGGTTTCTCAGTCTGTTTCCTAGTGCCGTTTTGAAGTTCCTGCAGTTTTCACTGTAAAACCGGGTTGGAGCTATACCACCCCATATATATGTATGGAGTGGAGTTTGCAACTGAAAAGAAACTTTATGTTCCCAACAAGCTAGGTGAAGAACGGCTTTCACACACACTTATCTCTCAGAACTGAGCATGTGGAGAGACGTTCGTTCATTTAGCACAAAGGGAACGAGTTGCAGGAGAATCTATTACTCTGGTTTCTCAGTCTGTTTCCTAGTGCCGGTTTGAAGTTCCTGCAGTTTTCACTGTAAAACCGAGTTGGAGCTAGTACCTCCCCATATATATGTATGGAGTGGAGTTTGCAACTGAAAAGAAACTTTGTGTTCCCAACAAGCTAGGTGAAGGACGGCTTTCACACACACTTATCTCTCAGAACTAAGCATGTGGAGAGACGTTCGTTCATCTAGCACAAAGGGAACGGGTTGCAGGAGAAACTTTTACTCTGCTTTCTCAGTCTGTTTCCTAGTGCCTGTTTGAAGTTCCGGCAGTTTTCACTGTAAAACCGAGTTGGAGCTAGTACCTCCCCATATATATGTATGGAGTGGAGTTTGCAACTGAAAAGAAACTTTGTGTTCCCAACAAGCTAGGTGAAGGACGGCTTTCACACACACATATCTCTCAGAACTGAGCATGTGGAGAGAAGTTCGTTCATTAAGAACAAAGGGAAAGGCTTGCAGGGAATCTTTTACTCTGGTTTCTCAGTCTGTTTCCTAGTGCCGTTTTGAAGTTCCTGCAGTTTTCACTGTAAAACCGAGTTGGAGCTATACCACCCCATATATATGTATGGAGTGGAGTTTGCAACTGAAAAGAAACTTTATGTTCCCAACAAGCTAGGTGAAGGACGGCTTTCACACACACTTATCTCTCAGAACTGAGCATGTGGAGAGACGTTCGTTCATCTAGAACAAAGGGAACGGCTTGCAGGAGAATCTATTACTCTGGTTTCTCAGTCTGTTTCCTAGTGCCGGTTTGAAGTTCCTGCAGTTTTCACTGTAAAACCGAGTTCGAGCTAGTACCTCCCCATATATATGTATGGAGTGGAGTTTGCTACTGAAAAGAAACTTTGTGTTCCCAACAAGCTAGGTGAAGGACGGCTTTCACACACACTTATCTCTCAGAACTGAGCATGTAGAGGGACGTTCGTTCATCTAGAACAAAGGGAAAGGCTTGCAGGGAATTTTTACTCTGGTTTCTCAGTCTGTTTCCTAGTGCCGGTTTGAAGTTCCTGCAGTTTTCACTGTAAAACCGGGTTGGAGCTATACCATCCCATATATATGTATGGAGTGGAGTTTGCAACTGAAAAGAAACTTTATGTTCCCAACAAGCTAGGTGAAGGACGGCTTTCACACACACTTATCTCTCAGAACTGAGCATATGGAGAGACTTTCGTTCATTTAGCACAAAGGGAACGGGTTGCAGGAGAATCTATTACTCTGGTTTCTCAGTCTGTTTCCTAGTGCCGGTTTGAAGTTCCTGCAGATTTCACTGTAAAACCGAGTTCGAGCTAGTACCTTCCCATATATATGTATGGAGTGGACTTTGCAACTGAAAAGAAACTTTGTGTTACCAACAAGCTAGGTGAAGGACGGCTTTCACACACACTTATCTCTCAGAACTGAGCATGTGGAGAGACGTTCGTTCATCTAGAACAAAGGGAAAGGCTTGCAGGAGAATCTATTACTCTGGTTTCTCAGTCTGTTTCCTAGTGCCGGTTTGAAGTTCCTGCAGTTTTCACTGTAAAACCGAGTTGGAGCTAGTACCTCCCCATATATATGTATGGAGTGGAGTTTGCAACTGAAAAGAAACTTTGTGTTCCCAACAAGCTAGGTGAAGGACGGCTTTCACACACACTTATCTCTCAGAAATAAGCATGTGGAGAGACGTTCGTTCATCTAGCACAAAGGGAACGGGTTGCAGGAGAAACTTTTACTCTGCTTTCTCAGTCTGTTTCCTAGTGCCTGTTTGAATTTCCGGCAGTTTTCACTGTAAAACCGAGTTGGAGCTAGTACCTCCCCATATATATGTATGGAGTGGAGTTTGCATCTGAAAAGAAACTTTGTGTTCCCAACAAGCTAGGTGAAGGACGGCTTTCACACACACTTATCTCTCAGAACTGAGCATGTGGAGAGACGTTCGTTCATCTAGAACAAAGGGAAAGGCTTGCAGGGAATCTTTTACTCTGGTTTCTCAGTCTGTTTCCTAGTGCCGGTTTGAAGTTCCTGCAGTTTTCACTGTAAAACCGAGTTGGAGCTATACCACCCCATATATATGTATGGAGTGGAGTTTGCAACTGAAAAAAAACTTTATGTTCCCAACAAGCTAGGTGAAGGACGGCTTTCACACACACTTATCTCTCAGAACTGAGCATGTGGAGAGACGTTCGTTCATCTAGAACTAAGGGAACGGCTTGCAGGAGAATCTATTACTCTGGTTTCTCAGTCTGTTTCCTAGTGCCGGTTTGAAGTTCCTGCAGTTTTCACTGTAAAACCGAGTTCGAGCTAGTACCTCCCCATATATATGTATGGAGTGGAGTTTGCAACTGAAAAGAAACTTTGTGTTCCCAACAAGCTAGGTGATGGCCGGCTTTCACACACACTTATCTCTCAGAACTAAGCATGTGGAGAGACGTTCGTTCATCTAGCACAAAGGGAACGCGTTGCAGGAGAAACTTTTACTCTGCTTTCTCAGTCTGTTTCCTAGTGCCTGTTTGATGTTCCGGCAGTTTTCACTGTAAAACCGAGTTGGAGCTAGTACCTCCCCATATATATGTATGGAGTGGAGTTTGCAACTGAAAAGAAACTTTGTGTTCCCAACAAGCTAGGTGAAGGACGGCTTTCACACACACTTATCTCTCAGAACTAAACATGTGGAGAGACGTTCGTTCATCTAGCACAAATGGAACGGGTTGCAGGAGAAACTTTTACTCTGCTTTCTCAGTCTGTTTCCTAGTGCCGGTTTGAAGTTCCTGCAGTTTTCACTGTAAAACCGTGTTGGAGCTAGTACCTCCCCATATATATGTATGGAGTGGAGTTTGCAACTGAAAAGAAACTTTGTGTTCCCAACAAGCTAGGTGAAAGACGGCTTTCACACACACTTATCTCACAGAACTGAGCATGTAGAGAGACGTTCCTTCATCTAGCACAAAGGGAACGGGATGCAGGAGAAACTTTTACTCTGGTTTCTCAGTCTTTTTCCTAGTTCCGGTTGGAAGTTCCTGCAGTTTTCACTGTAAAACCGAGTTCGAGCTAGTACTTCCCCATATATATGTATGGAGTGGAGTTTGCAACTGAAAAGAAACTTTGTGTTCCCAACAAGCTAGGTGAAGGACGGCTTTCACACACACTTATCTCTCAGAACTGAACATGTGGAGAGACGTTCGTTCATCTAGAACAAAGGGAACGGCTTGCAGGAGGATCTTTTACTCTGGTTTCTCAGTATGTTTCCTAGTGCCGGTTTGAAGTTCCTGCAGTTTTCACTGTAAAAGCGGGTTGGAGCTAGTAACACCCCATATATATTTATGGAGTGGATTTTGCACCTGAAAAGAAACTTTGTGTTCCCAACAAGCTAGGTGAAGGACGGCTTTCACACACAATTATCTCTCAGAACTGAGCATGTGGAGAGACGTTCGTTCATCTAGCACAAAGGGAACGGGTTGCAGGAGAAACTTTTACTCTGGTTTCTCAGTCTGTTTCCTAGTGCCGGTTGGAAGTTCCTGCAGTTTTCACTGTAAAACAGAGTTGGAGCTAGTACTTCCCCGTATATATGTATGGAGTGGAGTTTGCAACTGAAAAGAAACTTTGTGTTCCCAACAAGCTAGTTGAAGGACGGCTTTCACACACACTTATCTCTCAGAACTGAGTATGTGGAGAGACGTTCGTTCATCTAGCACAAAGGGAACGGGTTTCAGGAGAAACTTTTACTCTGCTTTCTCAGTCTGTTTCCTAGTGCCGGTTTGAAGTTCCGGCAGTTTTCACTGTAAAACCGGGTTGGAGCTAGTACCTCCCCATATATATGTATGGAGTGGAGTTTGCAACTGAAAAGAAACTTTGTGTTCCCAACAAGCTAGGTGAAAGATGCTTTCACACACACTTATCTCACAGAACTGAGCATGTGGAGAGACGTTCGTTCATCTAGCACAAAGGGAACGGGTTGCCGGAGAAACTTTTACTCTGGTTTCTCAATCTGTTTCCTAGTGCCGGTTTGAAGTTCCTGCAGTTTTCACTGTAAAACCGAGTTGGAGCTAGTACCTCCCCATATAGATGTATGGAGTGGAGTTTGCAAATGAAAAGAAACTTTGTGTTCCCAACAAGCTAGGTGAAGGACGGCTTTCACACACAATTATCTCTCAGAACTGAACATGTGGAGAGACGTTCGTTCATCTAGAACAAAGGGAACGGCTTGCAGGAGGATCTTTTACTCTGGTTTCTCAGTCTGTTTCCTAGTGCCGGTTTGAAGTTCCTGCAGTTTTCTCTGTAAAACCGGGTTGGAGCTAGTACCTCCCCATATATATGTATGGAGTGGAGTTTGCAACTGAAAAGAAACTTTGTGTTCCCAACAAGCTAGGTGAAGGACGGCTTTCACACACACTTATCTCTCAGAACTGAGCATGTGGAGAGACGTTCGTTCATCTAGCACAAAGGGAACGGTTTGCAGGAGAAACTTTTACTCTGGTTTCTCAGTCTGTTTCCTAGTGCCGGTTGGAAGTTCCTGCAGTTTTCACTGTAAAACCGAGTTGGAGCTAGTACTTCCCCGTATATATGTATGGAGTGGAGTTGGCAACTGAAAAGAAACTTTGTGTTCCCAACAAGCTAGTTGAAGGAAGGCTTTCACACACACTTATCTCTCAGAACTGAGCATGTGGAGAGACGTTCGTTCATCTAGCACAAAGGGAACGGGTTTCAGGAGAAACTTTTACTCTGCTTTCTCAGTCTGTTTCCTAGTGCCGGTTTGAAGTTCCGGGTGTTTTCACTATAAAACCGGGTAGGAGCTAGTACCTCCCCATATATATATATGGAGTGGAGTTTCCAACTGAAAAGAAACTTTGTGTTCCCAACAAGCTAGGTGAAAGACGGCTTTCACACACACTTATCTCACAGAACTGATCATGTGGAGAGACGTTCGTTCATCTAGCACAAAGGGAACGGGTTGCCGGAGAAACTTTTACTCTGGTTTCTCAATCTGTTTCCTAGTGCCGGTTTGAAGTTCCTGCAGTTTTCACTGTAAAACCGCTTTGGAGCTTGTACCTCCCCATATATATGTATGGAGTGGACTTTGCAACTGAAAAGAAACTTTGTGTTCCCAACAACCTAGGTGAAAAACGGCTTTCACACACATTTATCTCACAGAACTGAGCATGTAAAGAGACGTTCGTTCATCTAGCACAAAGGGAACGGGATGCAGGAGAAACTTTTACTCTGGTTTCTTAGTCTTTTTCCTAGTTCCAGTTGGAAGTTCCTGCAGTTTTCACTGTAAAACCGGGTTGGAGCTATACCACCCCATATATATGTATGGAGTGGAGTTTGCAACTGAAAAGAAACTTTATGTTCCCAACAAGCTAGGTGAAGGACGGCTTTCACACACACTTATCTCTCAGAACTGAGCATGTGGAGAGACGTTCGTTCATCTAGCACAAAGGGAACGGGATGCAGGAGAAACTTTTACTCTGGTTTCTCAGTCTGTTTCCTAGTGCCGGTTGGAAGTTACTGCAGTTTTCACTGTAAAACCGAGATGGAGCTTGTAACTCCCCATATTTATGTATGGAGTGAAGTTTGCAACTGAAAAGAAACTTTGTGTTCCCAACAAGCTAGGTGAAGGACGGCTTTCACACACACTTATCTCTCAGAACTGAGCATGTGGAGAGACGTTCGTTCATCTAGAACAAAGGGAAAGGCTTGCAGGGAATCTTTTACTCTGGTTTCTCAGTCTGTTTCCTAGTGCCGGTTTGAAGTTCCTGCAGTTTTCACTGTAAAACCGAGTTGTAGCTAGTACCTCCCCATATATATGTATGGAGTGGAGTTTGCACCTGAAAAGAACTTTGTGTTCCCAACAAGCTAGGTGAAGGACGGCTTTCACACACACTTATATCTCAGAACAAAGCATGTGGAGAGACGTTCGTTCATCTAGCACAAAGGGAACGGGTTGCAGGAGAAACATTTAATCTGGTTTCTCAGTCTGTTTCCTAGTGCCGGTTTGATGTTCCGGCATTTTTCACTGTAAAACCGAGTTGGAGCTAGTACCTACCCATATATATTTATGGAGTGGAGTTTGCAACTGAAAAGAAACTTTGTGTTCCCAACAAGCTAGGTGAAGGACGGCTTTCACACACACTTATCTCTCAGAACTGAGCATGTGGAGAGACGTTCGTTCATCTAGAACAAAGGGAAAGGCTTGCAGGGAATCTTTTACTCTGGTTTCTCAGTCTGTTTCCTAGTGCCGGTTTGAAGTTCCTGCAGTTTTCACTGTAAAACCGAGTTGTAGCTAGTACCTCCCCATATATATGTATGGAGTGGAGTTTGCACCTGAAAAGAACTTTGTGTTCCCAACAAGCTAGGTGAAGGACGGCTTTCACACACACTTATCTCTCAGAACTAAGCATGTGGAGAGACGTTCGTTCATCTAGCACAAAGGGAACGGGTTGCAGGAGAAACATTTAATCTGGTTTCTCAGTCTGTTTCCTAGTGCCGGTTTGATGTTCCGGCATTTTTCACTGTAAAACCGAGTTGGAGCTAGTACCTACCCATATATATTTATGGAGTGGAGTTTGCAACTGAAAAGAAACTTTGTGTTCCCAACAAGCTAGGTGAAAGACGGCTTTCACACACACTTATCTCACAGAACTGAGCATGTAGAGAGACGTTCGTTCATCTAGAACAAAGGGAAAGGCTTGCAGGGAATTTTTACTCTGGTTTCTCAGTCTGTTTCCTAGTGCCGGTTTGAAGTTCCTGCAGTTTTCACTGTAAAACCGAGTTGGAGCTAGTACCTCCCCATATATATGTATGGAGTGGAGTTTGCAACTGAAAAGAAACTTTGTGTTCCCAACAAGCTAGGTGAAGGACGGCTTTCACACACACTTATCTCTCAGAACTAAGCATGTGGAGAGACGTTCGTTCATCTAGCACAAAGGGAACGGGTTGCAGGAGAAACTTTTACTCTGCTTTCTCAGTCTTTTTCCTAGTGCCTGTTTGAAGTTCCGGCAGTTTTCACTGTAAAACGGAGTTGGAGCTAGTACCTCCCCATATATATGTATGGAGTGGAGTTTGCAACTGAAAAGAAACTTTGTGTTCCCAACAAGCTAGGTGAAGGACGGCTTTCACACACACTTATCTCTCAGAACTGAGCATGTGGAGAGACGTTCGTTCATCTAGAACAAAGGGAAAGGCTTGCAGGGAATCTTTTACTCTGGTTTCTCAGTCTGTTTCCTAGTGCCGTTTTGAAGTTCCTGCAGTTTTCACTGTAAAACCGGGTTGGAGCTATACCACCCCATATATATGTATGGAGTGGAGTTTGCAACTGAAAAGAAACTTTATGTTCCCAACAAGCTAGGTGAAGAACTGCTTTCACACACACTTATCTCTCAGAACTGAGCATGTGGAGAGACGTTCGTTCATTTAGCACAAAGGGAACGGGTTGCAGGAGAATCTATTACTCTGGTTTCTCAGTCTGTTTCCTAGTGCCGGTTTGAAGTTCCTGCAGTTTTCACTGTAAAACCGAGTTGGAGCTAGTACCTCCCCATATATATGTATGGAGTGGAGTTTGCAACTGAAAAGAAACTTTGTGTTCCCAAAAAGCTAGGTGAAGGACGGCTTTCACACACACTTATCTCTCAGAACTAAGCATGTGGAGAGACGTTCGTTCATCTAGCACAAAGGGAACGGGTTGCAGGAGAAACTTTTACTCTGCTTTCTCAGTCTGTTTCCTAGTGCATGTTTGAAGTTCCGGCAGTTTTCACTGTAAAACCGAGTTGGAGCTAGTACCTCCCCATATATATGTATGGAGTGGAGTTTGCAACTGAAAAGAAACTTTGTGTTCCCAACAAGCTAGGTGAAGGACGGCTTTCACACACACATATCTCTCAGAACTGAGCATGTGGAGAGAAGTTCGTTCATTAAGAACAAAGGGAAAGGCTTGCAGGGAATCTTTTACTCTGGTTTCTCAGTCTGTTTCCTAGTGCCGTTTTGAAGTTCCTGCAGTTTTCACTGTAAAACCGAGTTGGAGCTATACCACCCCATATATATGTATGGAGTGGAGTTTGCAACTGAAAAGAAACTTTATGTTCCCAAGAAGCTAGGTGAAGGACGGCTTTCACACACACTTATCTCTCAGAACTGAGCATGTGGAGAGACGTTCGTTCATCTAGAACAAAGGGAATGGCTTGCAGGAGAATCTATTACTCTGGTTTCTCAGTCTGTTTCCTAGTGCCGGTTTGAAGTTCCTGCAGTTTTCACTGTAAAACCGAGTTCGAGCTAGTACCTCCCCATATATATGTATGGAGTGGAGTTTGCAACTGAAAAGAAACTTTGTGTTCCCAACAAGCTAGGTGAAGGACGGCATTCACACACACTTATCTCTCAGAACTGAGCATGTGGAGAGACGTTCGTTCATCTAGAACAAAGGGAAAGGCTTGCAGGGAATCTTTTACTCTGGTTTCTCAGTCTGTTTCCTAGTGCCGGTTTGAAGTTCCTGCAGTTTTCACTGTAAAACCGGGTTGGAGCTATACCACCCCATATATATGTATGGAGTGGAGTTTGCAACTGAAAAGAAACTTTATGTTCCCAACAAGCTAGGTGAAAGACGGCTTTCACACACACTTATCTCACAGAACTGAGCATGTAGAGAGACGTTCGTTCATCTAGAACAAAGGGAAAGGCTTGCAGGGAATTTTTACTCTGGTTTCTCAGTCTGTTTCCTAGTGCCGGTTTGAAGTTCCTGCAGTTTTCACTGTAAAACCGGGTTGGAGCTATACCACCCCATATATATGTATGGAGTGGAGTTTGCAACTGAAAAGAAACTTTATGTTCCCAACAAGCTAGGTGAAGGACGGCTTTCACACACACTTATCTCTCAGAACTGAGCATGTGGAGAGACGTTCGTTCATTTAGCACAAAGGGAACGGGTTGCAGGAGAATCTATTACTCTGGTTTCTCAGTCTGTTTCCTAGTGCCGGTTTGAAGTTCCTGCAGTTTTCACTGTAAAACCGAGTTGGAGCTAGTACCTCCCCATATATATGTATGGAGTGGAGTTTGCAACTGAAAAGAAACTTTGTGTTCCCAACAAGCTAGGTGAAGGACGGCTTTCACACACACTTATCTCTCAGAACTAAGCATGTGGAGAGACGTTCGTTCATCTAGCACAAAGGGAACGGGTTGCAGGAGAAACTTTTACTCTGCTTTCTCAGTCTTTTTCCTAGTGCCTGTTTGAAGTTCCGGCAGTTTTCACTGTAAAACCGAGTTGGAGCTAGTACCTCCCCATATATATGTATGGAGTGGAGTTTGCAACTGAAAAGAAACTTTGTGTTCCCAACAAGCTAGGTGAAGGACGGCTTTCACACACACTTATCTCTCAGAACTGAGCATGTGGAGAGACGTTCGTTCATCTAGAACAAAGGGAAAGGCTTGCAGGGAATCTTTTACTCTGGTTTCTCAGTCAGTTTCCTAGTGCCGGTTTGAAGTTCCTGCAGTTTTCACTGTAAAACCGGGTTGGAGCTATACCACCCCATATATATGTATGGAGTGGAGTTTGCAACTGAAAAGAAATTTTATGTTCCCAACAAGCTAGGTGAAGAACGGCTTTCACACACACTTATCTCTCAGAACTGAGCATGTGGAGAGACGTTCGTTCATTTAGCACAAAGGGAACGGGTTGCAGGAGAATCTATTACTCTGGTTTCTCAGTCTGTTTCCTAGTGCCGGTTTGAAGTTCCTGCAGTTTTCACTGTAAAACCGAGTTGGAGCTAGTACCTCCCCATATATATGTATGGAGTGGAGTTTGCAACTGAAAAGAAACTTTGTGTTCCCAAAAAGCTAGGTGAAGGACGGCTTTCACACACACTTATCTCTCAGAACTAAGCATGTGGAGAGACGTTCGTTCATCTAGCACAAAGGGAACGGGTTGCAGGAGAAACTTTTACTCTGCTTTCTCAGTCTGTTTCCTAGTGCCTGTTTGAAGTTCCGGCAGTTTTCACTGTAAAACCGAGTTGGAGCTAGTACCTCCCCATATATATGTATGGAGTGGAGTATGCAACTGAAAAGAAACTTTGTGTTCCCAACAAGCTAGGTGAAGGACGGCTTTCACACACACTTATCTCTCAGAACTGAGCATGTGGAGAGACGTTCGTTCATTAAGAACAAAGGGAAAGTCTTGCAGGGAATCTTTTACTCTGGTTTCTCAGTCTGTTTCCTAGTGCCGTTTTGAAGTTCCTGCAGTTTTCACTGTAAAACCGAGTTGGAGCTATACCACCCCATATATATGTATGGAGTGGAGTTTGCAACTGAAAAGAAACTTTATGTTCCCAACAAGCTAGGTGAAGGACGGCTTTCACACACACTTATCTCTCAGAACTGAGCATGTGGAGAGACGTTCGTTCATCTAGAACAAAGGGAACGGCTTGCAGGAGAATCTATTACTCTGGTTTCTCAGTCTGTTTCCTAGTGCCGGTTTGAAGTTCCTGCAGTTTTCACTGTAAAACCGAGTTCGAGCTAGTACCTCCCCATATATATGTATGGAGTGGAGTTTGCAACTGAAAAGAAACTTTGTGTTCCCAACAAGCTAGGTGAAGGACGGCTTTCACACACACTTATCTCTCAGAACTGAGCATGTGGAGAGACGTTCGTTCATCTAGAACAAAGGGAAAGGCTTGCAGGGAATCTTTTACTCTGGTTTCTCAGTCTGTTTCCTAGTGCCGGTTTGAAGTTCCTGCAGTTTTCACTGTAAAACCGGGTTGGAGCTATACCACCCCATATATATGTATGGAGTGGAGTTTGCAACTGAAAAGAAACTTTATGTTCCCAACAAGCTAGGTGAAGGACGGCTTTCACACACACTTATCTCTCAGAACTGAGCATGTGGAGAGACGTTCGTTCATTTAGCACAAAGGGAACGGGTTGCAGGAGAATCTATTACTCTGGTTTCTCAGTCTGTTTCCTAGTGCCGGTTTGAAGTTCCTGCAGTTTTCACTGTAAAACCGAGTTGGAGCTAGTACCTCCCCATATATATGTATGGAGTGGAGTTTGCAACTGAAAAGAAACTTTGTGTTCCCAAAAAGCTAGGTGAAGGACGGCTTTCACACACACTTATCTCTCAGAACTAAGCATGTGGAGAGACGTTCGTTCATCTAGCACAAAGGGAACGGGTTGCAGGAGAAACTTTTACTCTGCTTTCTCAGTCTGTTTCCTAGTGCCTGTTTGAAGTTCCGGCAGTTTTCACTGTAAAACCGAGTTGGAGCTAGTACCTCCCCATATATATGTATGGAGTGGAGTTTGCAACTGAAAAGAAACTTTGTGTTCCCAACAAGCTAGGTGAAGGACGGCTTTCACACACACTTATCTCTCAGAACTGAGCATGTGGAGAGACGTCCGTTCATCTAGAACAAAGGGAAAGGCTTGCAGGGAATCTTTTACTCTGGTTTCTCAGTCTGTTTCCTAGTGCCGTTTTGAAGTTCCTGCAGTTTTCACTGTAAAACCGAGTTGGAGCTATACCACCCCATATATATGTATGGAGTGGAGTTTGCAACTGAAAAGAAACTTTATGTTCCCAACAAGCTTGGTGAAGGACGGCTTTCACACACACTTATCTCTCAGAACTGAGCATGTGGAGAGACGTTCGTTCATCTAGAACAAAGGGAACGGCTTGCAGGAGAATCTATTACTCTGGTTTCTCAGTCTGTTTCCTAGTGCCGGTTTGAAGTTCCTGCAGTTTTCACTGTAAAACCGAGTTCGAGCTAGTACCTCCCCATATATATGTATGGAGTGGAGTTTGCAACTGAAAAGAAACTTTGTGTTCCCAACAAGCTAGGTGAAGGACGGCTTTCACACACACTTATCTCTCAGAACTAAGCATGTGGAGAGACGTTCGTTCATCTAGCACAAAGGGAACGGGTTGCAGGAGAAACTTTTACTCTGCTTTCTCAGTCTGTTTCCTAGTGCGTGTTTGAAGTTCCGGCAGTTTTCACTGTAAAACCGAGTTGGAGCTAGTACCTCCCCATATATATGTATGGAGTGGAGTTTGCAACTGAAAAGAAACTTTGTGTTCCCAAGAAGCTAGGTGAAGGACGGCTTTCACACACACTTATCTCTCAGAACTGAGCATGTGGAGAGACGTTCGTTCATCAAGAACAAAGGGAAAGGCTTGCAGGGAATCTTTTACTCTGGTTTCTCAGTCTGTTTCCTAGTGCCGTTTTGAAGTTCCTGCAGTTTTCACTGTAAAACCGAGTTGGATCTATACCACCCCATATATATGTATGGAGTGGAGTTTGCAACTGAAAAGAAACTTTATGTTCCCAACAAGCTTGGTGAAGGACGGCTTTCACACACACTTATCTCTCAGAACTGAGCATGTGGAGAGACGTTCGTTCATCTAGAACAAAGGGAACGGCTTGCAGGGGAATCTATTACTCTGGTTTCTCAGTCTGTTTCCTAGTGCCGGTTTGAAGTTCCTGCAGTTTTCACTGTAAAACCGAGTTCGAGCTAGTACCTCCCCATATATATGTATGGAGTGGAGTTTGCAACTGAAAAGAAACTTTGTGTTCCCAACAAGCTAGGTGAAGGACGGCTTTCACACACACTTATCTCTCAGAACTGAGCATGTGGAGAGACGTTCGTTCATCTAGAACAAAGGGAAAGGCTTGCAGGGAATCTTTTACTCTGGTTTCTCAGTCTGTTTCCTAGTGCCGGTTTGAAGTTCCTGCAGTTTTCACTGTAAAACCGGTTTGGAGCTAGTACCTCCCCATATATATGTATGAAGTGGGGTTTGCAACTGAAAAGAAACATTATGTTCCCAACAAACTAGTTGAAGGACGGCTTTCACACACACATATCTCTCAGAACTGAGCATGTGGAGAGACGTTCGTTCATCTAGCACAAATGGAACGGGTTGCAGGAGAAACTTTTACTCTGGTTTCTCAGTCTGTTTCCTAGTGCCGGTTTGAATTTCCTGCAGATTTCACAGTAAAACCGAGTTGGATCTAGTACCTCCCCATATATATGTATGGAATGGAGTTTGCAACTGAAAAGAAACTATGTGTTCCCAACATGCTAGTTGAAGGACGGCTTTCACCCACACTTATCTCTCAGAACTGAGCATGTGGAGAGACTTTCGTTCATCTAGCACAAAGGGAACGGGTTGCAGGAGAATCTTTTACTCTGGTTTCTGTCTGTTTCCTAGTGCCAGTTTGAATTTCCTGCAGTTTTCACTGTAAAACCGATTTGGAGCTAGTACCTCCCCATATATATGTATGGAGTGGAGTTTGCAACTGAAAAGAAACTTTGTGTTCCCAACAAGCTAGGTGAAGGACGGCTTTCACACACACTTATCTCTCTGAACTGAGCATCTGGAGAGACATTCTTTCATCTAGCACATTGGGAACGGGTTGCAGGAGTAAATTTTACTCTGGTTTCTCAGTCTGTTTCCTAGTGCCGGTTTGAAGTTCCTGCAGTTTTCACTGTAATACAGAGTTGGAGCTAGTACCTCCCCATATATATGTATGGAGTGGAGTTTGCAACTGAATAGAAACTTTGTGTTCCCAACAAGCTAGGTGAAGGAAGGCTTTCACAGACACTTATCTCTCAGAACTGAGCATGTGGAGAGACGTTCGTTCATCCAGCGCAAAGGGAACGGGTTGCAAGGAAACTTTTACTCTGGTTTCTCAGTCGGTTTCCTAGTGCCGGTTTGAAGTTCCTGCAGTTTTCACTGTAAAACCGAGTTGGAGCTAGTACCTCCCCTTATATATGTATGGAGTGGAGTTTGCAACTGAAAAGAAACTTTGTGTTCCCAAGAAGCTAGGTGAAGGACGGCTTTCACACACACATATCTCTCAGAACTGAGCATGTGGAGAGACGTTCGTTCATTTAGCACAAAGGGAACGGTTTGCAGGAGAATCTATTACTCTGGTTTCTCAGTCTGTTTCCTAGTGCCGGTTTGAAGTTCCTGCAGTTTTCACTGTAAAACCGAGTTGGAGCTAGTACCTCCCCATATATATGTATGGAGTGGAGTTTGCAACTGAAAAGAAACTTTGTGTTCCCAAAAAGCTAGGTAAAGGACGGCTTTCACACACACTTATCTCTCAGAACTAAGCATGTGGAGAGACGTTCGTTCATCTAGCACAAAGGGAACGGGTTGCAGGAGAAACTTTTACTCTGCTTTCTCAGTCTGTTTCCTAGTGCCTGTTTGAAGTTCCGGCAGTTTTCACTGTAAAACCGAGTTGGAGCTAGTACCTCCCCATATATATGTATGGAGTGGAGTTTGCAACTGAAAAGAAACTTTGTGTTCCCAACAAGCTAGGTGAAGGACGGCTTTCACACACACTTATCTCTCAGAACTGAGCATGTGGAGAGACGTTCGTTCATCTAGAACAAACGGAAAGGCTTGCAGGGAATCTTTTACTCTGGTTTCTCAGTCTGTTTCCTAGTGCCGTTTTGAAGTTCCTGCAGTTATCACTGTAAAACCGAGTTGGAGCTATACCACCCCATATATATGTATGGAGTGGAGTTTGCAACTGAAAAGAAACTTTATGTTCCCAACAAGCTAGGTGAAGGACGGCTTTCACACACACTTATCTCTCAGAACTGAGCATGTGGAGAGACGTTCGTTCATCTAGAACAAAGGGAACGGCTTGCAGGAGAATCTATTACTCTGGTTTCTCAGTCTGTTTCCTAGTGCCGGTTTGAAGTTCCTGCAGTTTTCACTGTAAAACCGAGTTCGAGCTAGTACCTCCCCATATATATGTATGGAGTGGAGTTTGCAACTGAAAAGAAACTTTGTGTTCCCAACAAGCTAGGTGAAGGACGGCTTTCACACACACTTATCTCTCAGAACTAAGCATGTGGAGAGACGTTCGTTCATCTAGCACAAAGGGAACGGGTTGCAGGAGAAACTTTTACTCTGCTTTCTCAGTCTGTTTCCTAGTGCCTGTTTGATATTCCGGCAGTTTTCACTGTAAAACCGAGTTGGAGCTAGTACCTCCCCATATATATGTATGGAGTGGAGTTTGCAACTGAAAAGAAACTTTGTGTTCCCAACAAGCTAGGTGAAAGACGGCTTTCACACATAATTATCTCACAGAACTGAGCATGTTGAGAGACGTTCGTTCATCTAGCAAAAAGGGAACGGGATGCAGGAGAATCTTTTACTCTGGTTTCTCAGTCTGTTTCCTAGTGCCGGTTGGAAGTTCCTGCAGTATTCACTGTAAAACCGAGTTGGAGCTTGTACCTCCAAATATTAATGTATGGAGTGGAGTTTGCAACTGAAAAGAAACTTTATGTTCCCAACAAGCTAGGTGAAGGACGGCTTTCACACACACTTATCTCTCAGAACTGAGCATGTGGAGAGACGTTCGTTCATCTAGAACAAAGGGAAAGGCTTGCAGGGAATCTTTTACTCTGTTTTCTCAGTCTGTTTCCTAGTGCCGGTTTGAAGTTCCTGCAGTTTTCACTGTAAAACCGGGTTAGAGCTATACCATCCCATATATAAGTATGGAGTGGTGTTTGCAACTGAAAAGAACCTTTATGTTCCCAACAAGCTAGGTGAAGGACGGCTTTCACACACATTTATCTCTCAGAACTGAGCATGTGGAGAGACGTTCGTTCATCTAGCACAAAGGGAACGGGTTGCAGGGGAATCTTTTACTCTGGTTTCTCAGTCTGTTTCCTACTGCCGGTTTGAAGTTCCTGCAGTTTTAACTGTAAAACCGAGTTGAAGCTTGTACCTCCCCATATATAGGTATGGAGTGGAGTTTGCAACTAAAAAGAAACTTTGTGTTCCCAACAAGCTAGGTGAAGGACGGCTTTCACACACACTTATCTCTCAGATCTGAGCATGTGGAGAGACGTTCGTTCATCTAGAACAAAGGGAACGGCTAGCAGGAGAATCTATTACTCTGGTTTCTCAGTCTGTTTCCTAGTGCCGGTATGAAGTTAATGCAGTTTTCACTGTAAAACCGAGTTGGAGCTAGTACCTCCCCATATATATGTATGGAGTGGAGTTTGCAACTGAAAAGAAACTTTGTGTTCCCAACAAGCTAGGTGAAGGACGGCTTTCACACACACTTATCTCTCAGAACTAAGCATGTGGAGAGACGTTCGTTCATCTAGCACAAATGGAACGGGTTGCTGGAGAAACTTTTACTCTGCTTTCTCAGTCTGTTTCCTAGTGCCGGTTTGAAGTTCCTGCAGTTTTCACTGTAAAACCGAGTTGGAGCTAGTACCTCCCCATATATATGTATGGAGTGGAGTTTGCAACTGAAAAGAAACTTTGTGTTCCCAACAAGCTAGGTGAAAGACTTCTTTCACACACACTTATCTCACAGAACTGAGCATGTAGAGAGACGTTCGTTCATCTAGCACAAAGGGAACGGGATGCAGGAGAAACTTTTACACTGGTTTCTCAGTCTTTTTCCTAGTTCCGGTTGGAAGTTCCTGCAGTTTTCACTGTAAAACCGAGTTGGAGCTAGTACTTCCCCATATATATGTATGGAGTGGAGTTTGCAACTGAAAAGAATCTTTGTGTTCCCAACAAGCTAGGTGAAGGACGGCTTTCACACACACTTATCTCTCAGAACTGAGCATGTGGAGAGACGTTCGTTCATCTAGAACAAAGGGAAAGGCTTGCAGGGAATCTTTTACTCTGGTTTCTCAGTCTGTTTCCTAGTGCCGGTATGAAGTTAATGCAGTTTTCACTGTAAAACAGAGTTGGAGCTAGTACCTCCCCATATATATGTATGGAGTGGAGTTTGCAACTGAAAAGAAACTTTGTGTTCCCAACAAGCTAGGTGAAGGACGGCTTTCACACACACTTATCTCTCAGAACTAAGCATGTGGAGAGACGTTCGTTCATCTAGCACAAATGGAACGGGTTGCAGGAGAAACTTTTACTCTGCTTTCTCAGTCTGTTTCCTAGTGCCGGTTTGAAGTTCCTGCAGTTTTCACTGTAAAACCGAGTTGGAGCTAGTACCTCCCCATATATATGTATGGAGTGGAGTTTGCAACTGAAAAGAAACTTTGTGTTCCCAACAAGCTAGGTGAAATACGGCTTTCACACACACTTATCTCACAGAACTGAGCATGTAGAGAGACGTTCGTTCATCTAGCACAAAGGGAACGGGATGCAGGAGAAACTTTTACTCTGGTTTCTCAGTCTTTTTCCTAGTTCCGGTTGGAAGTTCCTGCAGTTTTCACTGTAAAACCGAGTTGGAGCTAGTACTTCCCCATATATATGTATGGAGTGGAGTTTGCAACTGAAAAGAATCTTTGTGTTCCCAACAAGCTAGGTGAAGGACGGCTTTCACACACACTTATCTCTCAGAACTGAAAATGTGGAGAGACGTTCGTTCATCTAGAACAAAGGGAACGGCTTGCAGGAGGATCTTTTACTCTGGTTTCTCAGTATGTTTCCTAGTGCCGGTTTGAAGTTCCTGCAGTTTTCACTGTAAAACCGGGTTGGAGCTAGTAACGCCCCATATATATGTATGGAGTGGAGTTTGCAACTGAAAAGAAACTTTGTGTTCCCAACAAGCTAGGTGAAGGACGGCTTTCACACACACTTATCTCTCAGAACTGAGCATGTGGAGAGACGTTCGTTCATCTAGCACAAAGGGAACGGTTTGCAGGAGAAACTTTTACTCTGGTTTCTCAGTCTGTTTCCTAGTGCTGGTTGGAAGTTCCTGCAGTTTTCACTGTAAAACAGAGTTGGAGCTAGTACTTCCCCGTATATATGTATGGAGTGGAGTTTGCACCTGAAAAGAAACTTTGTGTTCCCAACAAGCTAGTTGAAGGACGGCTTTCACACACACTTATCTCTCAGAACTGAGTATGTGGAGAGACGTTCGTTCATCTAGCACAAAGGGAACGGGTTTCAGGAGAAACTTTTACTCTGCTTTCTCAGTCTGTTTCCTAGTGCCTGTTTGAAGTTCCGGCAGTTTTCACTGTAAAACCGGGTTGGAGCTAGTACCTCCCCATATATATATGTATGGAGTGGAGTTTGCAACTGAAAAGAAACTTTGTGTTCCCAACAAGCTAGGTGAAAAACGGCTTTCACACACACTTATCTCACAGAACTGAGCATGTAAAGAGACGTTCGTTCATCTAGCACAAAGGGAACGGGATGCAGGAGAAACTTTTACTCTGGTTTCTCAGTCTTTTTCCTATTTCCGGTTGGAAGTTCCTGCAGTTTTCACTGTAAAACCGATTTGGAGCTAGTACTTCACCATATATATGTATGGAGTGGAGTTTGCAACTGAAAAGAAACTTTGTGTTCCCAACAAGCTAGGTGAAGGACGGCTTTCACACACAATTATCTCTCAGAACTGAGCATGTGGAGAGACGTTCGTTCATCTAGCGCAAAGGGAACGGGTTGCAGGAGAATCTTTTACTCTGGTTTCTCAGTCTGTTTCCTAGTGCCGGTTTGAAGTTCCGGCAGTTTTCTCTGTAAAACCGAGTTGGAGCTAGTACCTACCCATATATATGTATGGAGTGGAGTTTGCAACTAGAAAGAAACTTTGTGTTCCCAACAAGCTAGGTGAAGGACGGCTTTCACACACAATTATCTCTCAGAACTGAGCATGTGGAGAGACGTTCGTTCATCTAGCACAAACGGAACGGGTTGCAGGAGAAACTTTTACTCTGGTTTCTCAGTCTGTTTCCTAGTGCCGGTTGGATGTTCCTGCAGTTTTCACTGTAAAACCGAGTTGGAGCTAGTACTTCCCCATATATATGTATGGAGTGGAATTTGCAACTGAAAAGAAACTATGTGTTCCCAACAAGCCAGGTGAAGGACGGCTTTCACACACACTTATCTCTCAGAACTGAGCATGTGGAGAGATGTTCGTTAATCTAGCACAAAATGGAACGGGTTGTAGGAGAAATATTTACTCTGGTTTCTCAGTCTGTTTCCTAGTGCCGGTTTGAAGTTCCTGCAGTTTTCACTGTAAAACCGAGTTGGAGCTAGTACTTCCCCATATATATATATGGAGAGGAGTTTGCAACTGAAAAGAAACTTTGTGTTCCCAACAAGCTAGGTGAAGGACGGCTTTCACACACACTTATCTCTCTGAACTGAGCATCTGGAGAGACGTTCTTTCATCTAGCACATAGGGAACGGGTTGCATGAGTAAATTTTACTCTGGATTCTCAGTCTGTTTCCTAGTGCCGGTTTGAAGTTCCTGCAGTTTTCACTGTAAAACAGAGTTGGAGCTAGTACCTCCCCATATATATGTATGGAGTGGAGTTTGCAACTGATAAGAAACTTTGTGTTCCCAACAAGCTAGGTGAAGGACGGCTTTCACACACACATATCTCTCAGAAGTGAGCATGTGGAGAGACTTTCGTTCATACAGCGCAAAGTGAACGGCTTCCAGGAGTATCTTTTACTCTGGTTTCTCAGTCTGTTTCCTAGTGCCGGTTTGAAGTTCCTGCAGTTTTCACTGTAAAACCGGGTTGGAGCTAGTACCTCCCCATATATATGTATGGAGTGGAGTTTGCAACAGAAAAGAAACATTTTGTTCCCAACAAGCTAGGTGAAGGACGGCTTTCACACACACTTATCTCTCAGAACTGAGCATGTGGAGAGACGTTCGTTCATCTAGCACAAATGGAACGGGTTGCAGGAGAATTTTTTACTCTGGTTTCTCAGTCTGTTTTCTAGTGCCGGTTTGAAGTTCCTGCAGTTTTCACTTTAAAACCGGGTTGGAGCTTGTACCTCCCCATATAAATGTATGGAGTGGAGTTTTCAACTGAAAAGAAACTTTGTGTTCCCAACAAGCTAGGTGAAGGACGGCTTTAACACACACTTATCTCTCAGAACTGAGCATGTGGAGAGACGTTCGTTCATCTAGCAAAAAGGGAACGGATTGCAGGAGAAACTTTTACTCTGGATTCTCAGTCTGCTTCCTAGTGCCGGTTTGAAGTTCCGGCAGTTTTCTCTGTAAAACCGAGTTGGAGCTAGTACCTCCCCACATATATGTATGGAGTGGAGTTTGCAACTGAATAGAAACATTTTGTTCCCAACAAGATAGGTGAAGGACGGCTTTCACACACACTTATCTCTCAGAACTGAGCATGTGGAGAGACGTTCGTTCATCTAGCACAAAGGGAACGGGTTGCAGGAGAAACTTTTACACTGGTTTCTCAGTCTGTTTCCTAGTGCCGGTTGGAAGTTCCTTCAGTTTTCACTGTAAAACCGAGTTGGAGCTAGTACTTCCCCATATATATGTATGGAGAGGAGTTTGCAACTGAAAAGAAACTTTGTGTTCCCAACAAGCTAGGTGAAGGACGGCTTTCTCACACACTTTTCTCTCAGAACTGAGCATGTAGAGAGTCGTTCGTTCATCTAGAACAAAGGGAACGGCTTGCAGGAGAAACTTTTACTCTGGTTTCTCAGTCTGTTTCCTAGTGCCGGTTTGAAGTTCCTGCAGTTTTCACTGTAAAACCGGGGTGGAGCTAGTACCTCACCATATATATGTATGGTTTGGGGTTTGCAACTGAAAAGAAACATTTTGTTCCCAACAAACTAGGTGAAGGACGGCTTTCACACACACTTATCTCTCAGAACTGAGCATGTGGAGAGACGTTCGTTCATGTAGCACAAAGGGAACGGGTTGCAGGAGAATCTTTTACTCTGGTTTCTGTCTGTTTCCTAGTGCCGGTATGAAGTTCCTGCAGTTTTCAGTGTAAAACTGATTTGGGGCTAGTACCTCCCCATATAAATTTATGGAGTGGAGTTTGTAACTGAAAAGAAACTTTGTGTTCCCAACAAGCTAGGTGAAGTACGGCTTTTACAAACAATTATCTGTCAGAACTGAGCATGTGGAGAGACGTTCGTTCATCTAGCACAAATGGAACGGGTTGCAGGAGAAACATTTACTCTGGATTCTCAGTCTGTTTCCTAGTGCCGGTTTGAAGTTCCTGCAGTTTTCACTGTAAAACCGAGTTGGAGCTAGTACATCCCCATATATATGTATGGAGTGGAGTTTACAAGTTAAAAGAAACTTTATGTTCCCAACAAGCTAGTTGAAGGACGGCTTTCACACACAATTATCTCTCAGAACTGAGCATGTGGATAGACGTTCGTTCATCTAGCACAAAGGGAACGGGTTGCAGGAGAAACTTTTACTCTGGTTTCTCAGTCCGTTTCCTAGTGCCGGTTTGAAGATCCTGCAGTTTTCACTGTAAAACTGATTTGGAGCTAGTACCTCCCCATATAAATTTATGGAGTGGAGTTTGCAACTGAAAAGAAACTTTGTGTTCCCAACAAGCTAGTTGAAGGACGGCTTTCACACACACATATCTTTCAGAACTGAGCATGTGGAGAGACGTTCGTTCATCTAGCACAAAAGGAACGGGTTGCAGGAGAAACTTTTGCTCTGGTTTCTCAGTCTGTTTCCTAGTGCCGGTTTGAAGTTCCTGCAGATTTCACTGTAAAACCGAGTTGGAGCTCGTACCTCCCCTTATATATGTATGGAGTGGAGTTTGCAACTGAAAAGAAACTTTGTGTTCCCAACAAGCTAGGTGAAGGACGGCTTTCACACACACATATCTCTCAGAACTGAGCATCTGGAGATACGTTCTTTCATCTAGCACATAGGGAACGGGTTGCAGGAGTAACTTTTACTCTGGTTTCTCAGTCTGTTTCCTAGTTCCGGGTGGAAGTTCCTGCAGTTTTCACTGTAAAACCGAGTTGGAGCTAGTACTTCACCATATATATGTATGGAGTGGAATTTGCAACTGAAAAGAAACTTTGTGTTCCCAACAAGCTAGGTGAAGGACGGCTTTCACACACACTTATCTCTCAGAACTGAGCATGTGGAGAGACGTTCGTTCATCTAGCGCAAAGGGAACGGGTTGCAGGAGAAACTTTTACTCTGGTTTCTCAGTCTGTTTCCTAGTGCCGGTTTGAAGTTCCGGCAGTTTTCTCTGTAAAACCGAGTTGGAGCTAGTACCTACCCATATATATGTATGGAGTGGAGTTTGCAACTAGAAAGAAACTTTGTGTTCCCAACAAGCTAGTTGAAGGACGGCTTTCACACACACTTATCTCTCAGAACTGAGCATGTGGAGAGACGTTCGTTCATCTAGCCCAAAGGGAACGGGTTGCAGGAGAAACATTTAATCTGTTTTCTCAGTCTTTTTCCTACTGCCGGTTGGAAGTTCCTGCAGTTTTCACTGTAAAACCGAGTTGGAGCTAGTACTTCCCCATATATATGTATGGAGTGGAATTTGCAACTGAAAAGAAACTATGTGTTCCCAACAAGCCAGGTGAAGGACGGCTTTCACACACACTTATCTCTCAGAACTGAGCATGTGGAGAGACGTTCGTTAATCTAGCACAAAATGGAACGGGTTGTAGGAGAAACATTTACTCTGGTTTCTCAGTCTGTTTCCTAGTGCCGGTTTGAAGTTCCTGCAGTTTTCACTGTAAAACCGAGTTGGAGCTAGTACTTCCCCATATATATATATGGAGAGGAGTTTGCAACTGAAAAGAAACTTTGTGTTCCCAACAAGCTAGGTGAAGGACGGCTTTCACACACACTTATCTCTCTGAACTGAGCATCTGGAGAGACGTTCTTTCATCTAGCACATAGGGAACGGGTTGCAGGAGTAAATTTTACTCTGGTTTCTCAGTCTGTTTCCTAGTGCCGGTTTGAAGTTCCTGCAGTTTTCACTGTAAAACAGAGTTGGAGCTAGTACGTCCCCATATATATGTATGGAGTGGAGTTTGCAAATGATAAGAAACTTTGTGTTCCCAACAAGCTAGGTGAAGGACGGCTTTCACACACACATATCTCTCAGAACTGAGCATGTGGAGAGACGTTCGTTCATCTAGCACAAAGGGAACGGGTTGCAGGAGAAACATTTACTCTGGTTTCTCAGTCTGTTTCCTAGTGCCGGTTGGAAGTTCCTGCAGTTTTCACTGTAAAACCGAGTTGGAGCTAGTACTTCCCCATATATATGTATGGAATGGAGTTTGCAACTGAAAAGAAACTTTGTGTTCCCTACAAGCTAGGGGAAGGACGGCTTTCACACACACTTATCTCTCAGAACTGAGCATGTGGAGAGTCGTTCGTTCATCTAGAACAAAGTGAACGGCTTCCAGGAGTATCTTTTACTCTGGTTTCTCAGTCTGCTTCCTAGTGCCGGTTTGAAGTTCCGGCAGTTTTCACTGTAAAACCGGGTTGGAGCTAGTACCTCCCCATATATATGTATGGAGTGGAGTTTGCAACTGAAAAGAAACATTTTGTTCCCAACAAGCTAGGTGAAGGATGGCTTTCACACACACTTATCTCTCAGAACTGAGCATGTGGAGAGACGTTCGTTCATCTAGCAAAAATGGAACGGGTTGCAGGAGAAGTTTTTACTCTGGTTTCTCAGTCTGTTTTCTAGTGCCGGTTTGAAGTTCCTGCAGTTTTCACTGTATAACCGGGTTGGAGCTTTTACCTCCCCATATATATGTATGGAGTGGAGTTTGCAACTGAAAAGAAACTTTGTGTTCCCAACAAGCTAGGTGAAGGACGGCTTTCACACACACTTATCTCTCAGAACTGAGCATGTGGAGAGACGTTCGTTCATCTAGCACAAAGGGAACGGGTTGTAGGAGAAACTTTTACTCTGGATTCTCAGTCTGCTTCCTAGTGCCGGTTTGAAGTTCCGGCAGTTTTCTCTGTAAAACCGAGTTGGAGCTAGTACCTTCCCACATATATGTATGGAGTGGAGTTTGCAACTGAAAAGAAACATTTTGTTCCCAACAAGCTATGTGAAGGACGGCTTTCACACGCACTTATCTCTCAGAACTGAGCATGTGGAGAGACGTTCGTTCATCTAGCACAAATGGAACGGGTTGCAGGAGAAACTTTTACTCTGGTTTCTCAGTCTGTTTCCTAGTGCCGGTTGGAAGTTCCTGCAGTTTTCACTGTAAAACCGAGTTGGAGCTAGTACTTCCCCATATATATGTATGGAGTGGAGTTTGCAACTGAAAAGAAACTTTGTGTTCCCAACAAGCTAGGTGAAGGACGGCTTTCACACACACTTATCTCTCAGAACTGAGCATGTGGAGAGTCGTTCGTTCATCTAGAACAAAGGGAACGGCTTGCAGGAGAAACTTTACTCTGGTTTCTCAGTCTGTTTCCTAGTGCCGGTTTGAAGTTCCTGCAGTTTTCACTGTAAAACCGGGGTGGAGCTAGTACCTCCCCATATATATGTATGGATTGGGGTTTGCAACTGAAAAGAAACATTTTGTTCCCAACAAACTAGTTGAAGGACGGCTTTCACACACACTTATCTCTCAGAACTGAGCATGTGGAGAGACGTTCGTTCATCTAGCACAAAGGGAACGGGTTGCAGGAGAATATTTTACTCTGGTTTCTGTCTGTTTCCTAGTGCCGGTATGAAGTTCCTGCAGTTTTCAGTGTAAAACTGATTTGGAGCTAGTACCTACCCATATATATGTATGGAGTGGAGTTTGCAACTAGAAAGAAACTTTGTGTTCCCAACAAGCTAGGTGAAGGACGGCTTTCACACACAATTATCTCTCAGAACTGAGCATGTGGATAGACATTCGTTCATCTAGCACAAACGGAACTGGTTGAAGGAGAAACTTTTACTCTGGTTTCTCAGTCTGTTTCCTAGTGCCGGTTGGAAGTTCCTGCAGTTTTCACTGTAAAACCGAGTTGGAGCTAGTACTTCCCCATATATATGTATGGAGTGGAATTTGCAACTGAAAAGAAACTATGTGTTCCCAACAAGCCAGGTGAAGGACGGCTTTCACACACACTTATCTCTCAGAACTGAGCATGTGGAGAGACGTTCGTTAATCTAGCACAAAATGGAACGGGTTGTAGGAGAAATATTTACTCTGGTTTCTCAGTCTGTTTCCTAGTGCCGGTTTGAAGTTCCTGCAGTTTTCACTGTAAAACCGAGTTGGAGCTAGTACTTCCCCATATATATATATGGAGAGGAGTTTGCAACTGAAAAGAAACTTTGTGTTCCCAACAAGCTAGGTGAAGGACGGCTTTCACACACACTTATCTCTCTGAACTGAGCATCTGGAGAGACGTTCTTTCATCTAGCACATAGGGAACGGGTTGCATGAGTAAATTTTACTCTGGTTTCTCAGTCTGTTTCCTAGTGCCGGTTTGAAGTTCCTGCAGTTTTCACTGTAAAACAGAGTTGGAGCTAGTACCTCCCCATATATATGTATGGAGTGGAGTTTGCAACTGATAAGAAACTTTGTGTTCCCAACAAGCTAGGTGAAGGACGGCTTTCACACACACATATCTCTCAGAAGTGAGCATGTGGAGAGACTTTCGTTCATCTAGCAAAAAGGGAACGGGTTGCAGGAGAAACTTTTACTCTGTATTCTCAGTCTGCTTCCTAGTGCCGGTTTGAAGTTCCGGCAGTTTTCTCTGTAAAACCGAGTTGGAGCTAGTACCTCCCCACATATATGTATGGAGTGGAGTTTGCAACTGAAAAGAAACATTTTGTTCCCAACAAGCTAGGTGAAGGACGGCTTTCACACACACTTATCTCTCAGAACTGAGCATGTGGAGAGACGTTCGTTCATCTAGCACAAAGGGAGCGGGTTGCAGGAGAAACTTTTACACTGTTTCTCAGTCTGTTTCCTAGTGCCGGTTGGAAGTTCCTTCAGTTTTCACTGTAAAACCGAGTTGGAGCTAGTACTTCCCCATATATATGTATGGAGAGGAGTTTGCAACTGAAAAGAAACTTTGTGTTCCCAACAAGCTATGTGAAGGACGGCTTTCACACACACTTATCTCTCAGAACTGAGCATGTAGAGAGTCGTTCGTTCATCTAGAACAAAGGGAACGGCTTGCAGGAGAAACTTTTACTCTGGTTTCTCAGTCTGTTTCCTAGTGCCGGTTTGAAGTTCCTGCAGTTTTCACTGTAAAACCGGGGTGGAGCTAGTACATCCCCATATATATGTATGGTTTGGGGTTTGCAACTGAAAAGAAACATTTTGTTCCCAACAAACTAGGTGAAGGACGGCTTTCACACACACTTATCTCTCAGAACTGAGCATGTGGAGAGACGTTCGTTCATGTAGCACAAAGGGAACGGGTTGCAGGAGAATCTTTTACTCTGGTTTCTGTCTGTTTCCTAGTGCCGGTATGAAGTTCCTGCAGTTTTCAGTGTAAAACTGATTTGGGGCTAGTACCTCCCCATATAAATTTATGGAGTGGAGTATGTAACTGAAAAGAAACTTTGTGTTCCCAACAAGCTAGGTGAAGTACGGCTTTTACAAACACTTATCTGTCAGAACTGAGCATGTGGAGAGACGTTCGTTCATCTAGCACAAATGGAACGGGTTGCAGGAGAAACATTTACTCTGGATTCTCAGTCTGTTTCCTAGTGCCGGTTTGAAGTTCCTGCAGTTTTCACTGTAAAACCGAGTTGGAGCTAGTACATCCCCATATATATGTATGGAGTGGAGTTTACAAGTTAAAAGAAACTTTGTGTTCCCAACAAGCTAGTTGAAGGACGGCTTTCACACACAATTATCTCTCAGAACTGAGCATGTGGATAGACGTTCGTTCATCTAGCACAAAGGGAACGGGTTGCAGGAGAAACTTTTACTCTGGTTTCTCAGTCCGTTTCCTAGTGCCGGTTTGAAGATCCTGCAGTTTTCACTGTAAAACTGATTTGGAGCTAGTACCTCCCCATATAAATTTATGGAGTGGAGTTTGCAACTGAAAAGAAAATTTGTGTTCCCAACAAGCTAGGTGAAGGACGGCTTTCACACACACTTATCTCTCAGAACTGAGCATGTGGAGAGACGTTCGTTCATCTAGCACAAATGGAACGGGTTGCAGGAGAATTTTTTACTCTGGTTTCTCAGTCTGTTTTCTAGTGCCGGTTTGAAGTTCCTGCAGTTTTCACTGTAAAACCGGGTTGGAGCTTGTACCTCCCCATATATATGTATGGAGTGGAGTTTGCAACTGAAAAGAAACTTTGTGTTCCCAACAAGCTAGGTGAAGGACGGCTTTAACACACACTTATCTCTCAGAACTGAGCATGTGGAGAGACATTCGTTCATCTAGCAAAAAGGGAACGGGTTGCAGGAGAAACTTTTACTCTGTATTCTCAGTCTGCTTCCTAGTGCCGGTTTGAAGTTCCGGCAGTTTTCTCTGTAAAACCGAGTTGGAGCTAGTACCTCCCCACATATATGTATGGAGTGGAGTTTGCAACTGAAAAGAAACATTTTGTTCCCAACAAGCTAGGTGAAGGACGGCTTTCACACACACTTATCTCTCAGAACTGAGCATGTGGAGAGACGTTCGTTCATCTAGCACAAAGGGAACGGGTTGCAGGAGAAACTTTTACACTGGTTTCTCAGTCTGTTTCCTAGTGCCGGTTGGAAGTTCCTTCAGTTTTCACTGTAAAACCGAGTTGGAGCTAGTACTTCCCCATATATATGTATGGAGAGGAGTTTGCAACTGAAAAGAAACTTTGTGTTCCCAACAAGCTATGTGAAGGACGGCTTTCACACACACTTATCTCTCAGAACTGAGCATGTAGAGAGTCGTTCGTTCATCTAGAACAAAGGGAACGGCTTGCAGTAGAAACTTTTACTCTGGTTTCTCAGTCTGTTTCCTAGTGCCGGTCTGAAGTTCCTGCAGTTTTCACTGTAAAACCGGGGTGGAGCTAGTACCTCCCCATATATATGTATGGTTTGGGGTTTGCAACTGAAAAGAAACATTTTGTTCCCAACAAACTAGGTGAAGGACGGCTTTCACACACACTTATCTCTCAGAACTGAGCATGTGGAGAGACGTTCGTTCATGTAGCACAAAGGGAACGGGTTGCAGGAGAATTTTTAATCTGGTTTCTGTCTGTTTCCTAGTGCCGGTATGAAGTTCCTGCAGTTTTCCGTGTAAAACTGATTTGGGGCTAATACCTCCCCATATAAATTTATGGAGTGGAGTATGTAACTGAAAAGAAACTTTGTGTTCCCAACAAGCTAGGTGAAGTACGGCTTTTACAAACACTTATCTGTCAGAACTGAGCATGTGGAGAGACGTTCGTTCATCTAGCACAAATGGAACGGGTTGCAGGAGAAACATTTACTCTGGATTCTCAGTCTGTTTCCTAGTGCCGGTTTGAAGTTCCTGCAGTTTTCACTGTAAAACCGAGTTGGAGCTAGTACATCCCCATATATATGTATGGAATGGAGTTTACAAGTTAAAAGAAACTTTGTGTTCCCAACAAGCTAGTTGAAGGACGGCTTTCACACACAATTATCTCTCAGAACTGAGCATGTGGATAGACGTTCGTTCATCTAGCACAAAGGGAAAGGGTTGCAGGAGAAACTTTTACTCTGGTTTCTCAGTCCGTTTCCTAGTGCCGGTTTGAAGATCCTGCAGTTTTCACTGTAAAACTGATTTGGAGCTAGTACCTCCCCATATAAATTTATGGAGTGGAGTTTGCTACTGAAAAGAAACTTTGTGTTCCCAACAAGCTAGTTGAAGGACGGCTTTCACACACACATATCTCTCAGAACTGAGCATGTGGAGAGACGTTCGTTCATCTAGCACAAAAGGAACGGGTTGCAGGAGAAACTTTTGCTCTGGTTTCTCAGTCTGTTTCCTAGTGCCGGTTTGAAATTCCTGCAGATTTCACTGTAAAACCGAGTTGGAGCTAGTACTTCCCCATATATATGTATGGAATGGAGTTTGCAACTGAAAAGAAACTTTGTGTTCCCTACAAGCTAGGGGAAGGACGGCTTTCACACACACTTATCTCTCAGAACTGAGCATGTGGAGAGTCGTTCGTTCATCTAGAACAAAGTGAACGGCTTCCAGGAGTATCTTTTACTCTGGTTTCTCAGTCTGTTTCCTAGTGCCGGTTTGAAGTTCCTGCAGTTTTCACTGTAAAACCGGGTTGGAGCTAGTACCTCCCCATATATATGTATGGAGTGGACTTTGCAACTGAAAAGAAACATTTTGTTCCCAACAAGCTAGGTGAAGGACGGCTTTCACACACACTTATCTCTCAGAACTGAGCATGTGGAGAGACGTTCGTTCATCTAGCACAAATGGAACGGGTTGCAGGAGAAGTTTTTACTCTGGTTTCTCAGTCTGTTTTCTAGTGCCGGTTTGAAGTTCCTGCAGTTTTCACTGTAAAACCGGGTTGGAGCTTGTACCTCCCCATATATATGTATGGAGTGGAGTTTGCAACTGAAAAGAAACTTTGTGTTCCCAACAAGCTAGGTGAAGGACGGCTTTCACACACACTTATCTCTCAGAACTGAGCATGTGGAGAGACGTTCGTTCATCTAGCACAAAGGGAACGGGTTGCAGGAGAAACTTTTACTCTGGATTCTCAGTCTGCTTCCTAGTGCCGGTTTGAAGTTCCGGCAGTTTTCTCTGTAAAACCGAGTTGGAGCTAGTACCTCCCCACATATACGTATGGAGTGGAGTTTGCAACTGAAAAGAAACATTTTGTTCCCAACAAGCTAGGTGAAGGACGGCTTTCACACACACTTATCTCTCAGAACTGAGCATGTGGAGAGACGTTCGTTCATCTAGCACAAATGGAACGGGTTGCAGGAGAAACTTTTACTCTGGTTTCTCAGTCTGTTTCCTAGTGCCGGTTGGAAGTTCCTGCAGTTTTCACTGTAAAACCGAGTTGGAGCTAGTACTTCCCCATATATATGTATGGAGTGGAGTTTGCAACTGAAAAGAAACTTTGTGTTCCCAACAAGCTAGGTGAAGGACGGCTTTCACACACACTTATCTCTCAGAACTGAGCATGTGGAGAGACGTTCGTTCATCTAGCACAAAGGGAACGGGTTGCAGGAGAATATTTTACTCTGGTTTCTGTCTGTTTCCTAGTGCCGGTATGAAGTTCCTGCAGTTTTCAGTGTAAAACTGATTTGGGGCTAGTACCTTCCCATATAAATTTATGGAGTGGAGTTTGTAACTGAAAAGAAACTTTGTGTTCCCAACAAGCTAGGTGAAGTACGGCTTTTACAAACACTTATCTGTCAGAACTGAGCATGTGGAGAGACGTTCGTTCATCTAGCACAAATGGAACGGGTTGCAGGAGAAACATTTACTCTGGATTCTCAGTCTGTTTCATAGTGCCGGTTTGAAGTTCCTGCAGTTTTCACTGTAAAACCGAGTTGGAGCTTGTACCTCCCCATATATATATTTGGAGTGGAGTTTGCAACTGAAAAGAATCTTTGTGTTCCCAACAAGCTAGGTGAAGGACGGCTTTCACACACACTTATCTCTCAGAAATGAGCATGTGGAGAGACTTTCGTTCATCTAGCACAAAGGGAAAGGGTTGCAGGTGAATCTTTTACTCTGGTTTCTCAGTCTGTTTCCTAGTGCCGGTTTGAAGTTCCTGCAGTTTTCACTGTAAAACTGATTTGGAGCTAGTACCTCCCCATATAAATTTATGGAGTGGAGTTTGCAACTGAAAAGAAACTTTGTGTTCCCAACAAGCTAGGTGAAGGACTGCTTTCACACACACTTATCTCTCTGAACTGAGCATCTGGAGAGACGTTCTTTCATCTAGCACATAGGGAAAGGGTTGCAGGAGTAAATTTTACTCTGGTTTCTCAGTCTGTTTCCTAGTGCCGGTTTGAAGTTCCTGCAGTTTTCACTGTAAAACAGAGTTGGAGCTAGTACCTCCCCATATATATGTATGGAGTGGAGTTTGCAAATGATAAGAATCTTTGTGTTCCCAACAAGCTAGGTGAAGGACGGCTTTCACACACACATATCTCTCAGAACTGAGCATGTGGAGAGACGTTCGTTCGTCTAGCACAAAGGGAACGGGTTGCAGGAGAAACATTTACTCTGGTTTCTCAGTCTGTTTCCTAGTGCCGGTTGGAAGTTCCTGCAGTTTTCACTGTAAAACCGAGTTGGAGCTAGTACTTCCCCATATATATGTATGGAATGGAGTTTGCAACTGAAAAGAAACTTTGTGTTCCCTACAAGCTACGGGAAGGACGGCTTTCACACACACTTATCTCTCAGAACTGAGCATGTGCAGAGTCGTTCGTTCATCTAGAACAAAGTGAACGGCTTCCAGGAGTAACTTTTACTCTGGTTTCTCAGTCTGTTTCCTAGTGCTGGTTTGAAGTTCCTGCAGTTTTCACTGTAAAACCGATTTGAAGCTAGTACCTCCCCATATATATGTATGGAGTGGAGTTTGCAACTGAAAAGAAACTTTGTGTTCCCAACATGCTAGTTGAAGGAAGGCTTTCACACACACTTATCTCTCAGAACTGAGCATGTGGAGAGACGTTCGTTCATCTAGCGCAAAGGGAACGGGTTGCAGGAGAAACTTTTACTCTGGTTTCTCAGTCTGTTTCCTAGTGCCGGTTTGAAGTTCCGGCAGTTTTCTCTGTAAAACCGAGTTGGAGCTAGTACCTACCCATATATATGTATGGAGTGGAGTTTGCAACTAGAAGGAAACTTTGTGTTCCCAACAAGCTAGGTGAAGGACGGCTTTCACACACAATTATCTCTCAGAACTGAGCATGTGGAGAGACGTTCGTTCATCTAGCACAAAGGGAACGGGTTGCAGGAGAAACTTTTACTCTGGTTTCTCAGTCTGTTTCCTAGTGCCGGTTGGAAGTTCCTGCAGTTTTCACTGTAAAACCGAGTTGGAGCTAGTACTTCCCCATATATATGTATGGAGTGGAATTTGCAACTGAAAAGAAACTATGTGTTCCCAACAAGCCAGGTGAAGGACGGCTTTCACACACACTTATCTCTCAGAACTGAGCATGTGGAGAGACGTTCGTTAATCTAGCACAAAATGGAACGGGTTTTAGGAGAAACATTTACTCTGGTTTCTCAGTCTGTTTCCTAGTGCCGGTTTGAAGTTCCTGCAGTTTTCACTGTAAAACCGAGTTGGAGCTAGTACTTCCCCATATATATATATGGAGAGGAGTTTGCAACTGAAAAGAAACTTTGTGTTCCCAACAAGCTAGGTGAAGGACGGCTTTCACACACACTTATCTCTCTGAACTGAGCATCTGGAGAGACGTTCTTTCATCTAGCACATAGGGAACGGGTTGCAGGAGTAAATTTTACTCTGGTTTCTCAGTCTGTTTCCTAGTGCCGGTTTGAAGTTCCTGCAGTTTTCACTGTAAAACAGAGTTGGAGCTAGTACCTCCCCATATATATGTATGGAGTGGAGTTTGCAACTGATAAGAAACTTTGTGTTCCCAACAAGCTAGGTGAAGGACGGCTTTCACACACACATATCTCTCAGAAGTGAGCATGTGCAGAGACTTTCGTTCATACAGCGCAAAGGGAACGGGTTGCAAGAGAAACTTTTACTCTGGTTTCTCAGTCTGTTTCCTAGTGCCGGTTGGAAGTTCCTGCAGTTTTCACTGTAAAACCGAGTTGGAGCTAGTACTTCCCCATATATATGTATGGAGTGGAGTTTGCAACTGAAAAGAAACTTTGTGTTCCCAACAAGCTAGGTGAAGGACGGCTTTCACACACACTTATCTCTCAGAACTGAGCATGTGGAGAGTCGTTCGTTCATGTAGAACAAAGGGAACGGCTTGCAGGAGAAACTATACTCTGGTTTCTCAGTTTGTTTCCTAGTGCCGGTTTGAAGTTCCTGCAGTTTTCAATGTAAAACCGGGGTGGAGCTAGTACCTCCCCATATATATGTATGGATTGGGGTTTGCAACTGAAAAGAAACATTTTGTTCCCAACAAACTAGGTGAAGGACGGCTTTCACACACACTTATCTCTCAGAACTGAGCATGTGGAGAGACGTTCGTTCATCTAGCACAAAGGGAACGGGTTGCAGGAGAATATTTTACTCTGGTTTCTGTCTGTTTCCTAGTGCCGGTATGAAGTTCCTGCAGTTTTCAGTGTAAAACTGATTTGGGGCTAGTACCTCCCCATATAAATTTATGGAGTGTAGTTTGTAACTGAAAAGAAACTTTGTGTTCCCAACAAGCTAGGTGAAGTACGGCTTTTACAAACACTTATCTGTCAGAACTGAGCATGTGGAGAGACGTTCGTTCATCTAGCACAATTGGAACGGGTTGCAGGAGAAACATTTACTCTGGATTCTCAGTCTGTTTCCTAGTGCCGGTTTGAAGTTCCTGCAGTTTTCACTGTAAAACCGAGTTGGAGCTTGTACCTCCCCATATATATATTTGGAGTGGAGTTTGCAACTGAAAAGAATCTTTGTGTTCCCAACAAGCTAGGTGAAGGACGGCTTTCACACACACTTATCTCTCAGAAATGAGCATGTGGAGAGACGTTCATTCATCTAGCACAAAGGGAACGTGTTGCAGGTGAATCTTTTACTCTGGTTTCTCAGTCTGTTTCCTAGTGCCGGTTTGAAGTTCCTGCAGTTTTCACTGTAAAACTGATTTGGAGCTAGTACCTCCCCATATAAATTTATGGAGTGGAGTTTGCAACTGAAAAGAAACTGTGTGTTCCCAACAAGCTAGGTGAAGGACGGCTTTCACACACACTTATCTCTCTGAACTGAGCATCTGGAGAGACGTTCTTTCATCTAGCACATAGGGAACGGGTTGCAGGAGTAAATTTTACTCTGGTTTCTCAGTCTGTTTCCTAGTGCCGGTTTGAAGTTCCTGCAGTTTTCACTGTAAAACAGAGTTGGAGCTAGTACCTCCCCATATATATATGTATGGAGTGGAGTTTGCAACTGAAAAGAAACTTTGTGTTCCCAACAAGCTAGGTGAAGGACGGCTTTCACACACACATATCTCTCAGAACTGAGCATGTGGAGAGACGTTCGTTCATCTAGCACAAAGGGAACGGGTTGCAGGGAAACATTTACTCTGGTTTCTCAGTCTGTTTCCTAGTGCCGGTTTGAAGTTCCTGCAGTTTTCACTGTAAAACCGAGTTGGAGCTAGTACTTCCCCATATATATGTATGGAATGGAGTTTGCAACTGAAAAGAAACTTTGTGTTCCCTACAAGCTAGGGGAAGGACGGCTTTCACACACACTTGTCTCTCAGAACTGAGCATGTGGAGAGTCGTTCGTTCATCTAGAACAAAGTGAACGGCTTCCTGGAGTATCTTTTACTCTGGTTTCTCAGTCTGTTTCCTAGTGCCGGTTTGAAGTTCCTGCAGTTTTCACTGTAAAACCGGGTTGGAGCTAGTACCTCCCCATATATATGTATGGAGTGGACTTTGCAACTGAAAAGAAACATTTTGTTCCCAACAAGCTAGGTGAAGGACGGCTTTCACACACACTTATCTCTCAGAACTGAGCATGTGGAGAGACGTTCGTTCATCTAGCACAAATGGAACGGGTTGCAGGAGAAGTTTTTACTCTGGTTTCTCAGTCTGTTTTCTAGTGCCGGTTTGAGGTTCCTGCAGTTTTCACTGTAAAACCGGGTTGGAGCTTGTACCTCCCCATATATATGTATGGAGTGGAGTTTGCAACTGAAAAGAAACTTTGTGTTCCCAACAAGCTAGGTGAAGGACGGCTTTCACACACACTTATCTCTCAGAACTGAGCATGTGGAGAGACGTTCGTTCATCTAGCACAAAGGGAACGGGTTGCAGGAGAAACTTTTACTCTGGATTCTCAGTCTGCTTCCTAGTGCCGGTTTGAAGTTCCGGCAGTTTTCTCTGTAAAACCGAGTTGGAGCTAGTACCTCCCCACATATATGTATGGAGTGGAGTTTGCAACCGAAAAGAAACATTTTGTTCCCAACAAGCTAGGTGAAGGACGGCTTTCACACACACTTATCTCTCAGAACTGAGCATGTGGAGAGACGTTCGTTCATCTAGCACAAATGGAACGGGTTGCAGGAGAAACTTATACTCTGGTTTCTCAGTCTGTTTCCTAGTGCCGGTTTGAAGTTCCTGCAGTTTTCACTGTAAAACCGAGTTGGAGCTAGTACTTCCCCATATATATGTATGGAGTGGAGTTTGCAACTGAAAAGAAACTTTGTGTTCCCAACAAGCTAGGTGAAGGACGGCTTTCACACACACTTATCTCTCAGAACTGAGCATGTGGAGAGTCGTTCGTTCATCTAGAACAAAGGGAACGGCTTGCAGGAGAAACTTTACTCTGGTTTCTCAGTCTGTTTCCTAGTGCCGGTTTGAAGTTCCTGCAGTTTTCACTGTAAAACCGGGGTGGAGCTAGTACCTCCCCATATATATGTATGGATTGGGGTTTGCAACTGAAAAGAAACATTTTGTTCCCAACAAACTAGGTGAAGGACGGCTTTCACACACACTTATCTCTCAGAACTGAGCATGTGGAGAGACGTTCGTTCATCTAGCACAAAGGGAACGGGTTGCAGGAGAATATTTTACTCTGGTTTCTGTCTGTTTCCTAGTGCCGGTATGAAGTTCCTGCAGTTTTCAGTGTAAAACTGATTTGGGGCTAGTACCTCCCCATATAAATTTATGGAGTGGAGTTTGTAACTGAAAAGAAACTTTGTGTTCCCAACAAGCTAGGTGAAGTACGGCATTTACAAACACTTATCTGTCAGAACTGAGCATGTGGAGAGACGTTCGTTCATCTAGCACAAATGGAACGGGTTGCAGGAGAAACATTTACTCTGGATTCTCAGTCTGTTTCCTAGTGCCGGTTTGAAGTTCCTGCAGATTTCACTGTAAAACCGAGTTGGAGCTCGTACCTCCTCTTATATATGGATAGAGTGGAGTTTGCAACTGAAAAGAAACTTTGTGTTCCCAACAAGCTAGGTGAAGGACGGCTTTCACACACACATATCTCTCAGAACTGAGCATCTGGAGATACGTTCTTTCATCTAGCACATAGGGAACGGGTTGCAGGAGTAACTTTTACTCTGGTTTCTCAGTCTGTTTCCTAGTGCCGCTTTGAAGTTCCGGCAGTTTTCTCTGTAAAACCGAGTTGGAGCTAGTACCTACCCATATATATGTATGGAGTGGAGTTTGCAACTAGAAGGAAACTTTGTGTTCCCAACAAGCTAGGTGAAGGACGGCTTTCACACACACTTATCTCTCAGAACTGAGCATGTGGAGAGACGTTCGTTCATCTAGCACAAAGGGAACGGGTTGCAGGAGAAACTTTTACTCTGGTTTCTCAGTCTGTTTCCTAGTGCCGGTTGGAAGTTCCTGCAGTTTTCACTGTAAAACCGAGTTGGAGCTAGTACTTCCCCATATATATGTATGGAGTGGAATTTGCAACTGAAAAGAAACTATGTGTTCCCAACAAGCCAGGTGAAGGACGGCTTTCACACACACTTATCTCTCAGAACTGAGCATGTGGAGAGACGTTCGTTAATCTAGCACAAAATGGAACGGTTTTTAGGAGAAACATTTACTCTGGTTTCTCAGTCTGTTTCCTAGTGCCGGTTTGAAGTTCCTGCAGTTTTCACTGTAAAACAGAGTTGGAGCTAGTACCTCCCCATATATATGTATGGAGTGGAGTTTGCAACTGATAAGAAACTTTGTGTTCCCAACAAGCTAGGTGAAGGACGGCTTTCACACACACATATCTCTCAGAAGTGAGCATGTGGAGAGACTTTCGTTCATACAGCGCAAAGGGAACGGGTTGCAAGAGAAACTTTTACTCTGGTTTCTCAGTCTGTTTCCTAGTGCCGGTTTGAAGTTCCGGCAGTTTTCACTGTAAAACCGAGTTGGAGCTAATACCTCCCCATATATATGTATGGAGTTGAGTTTTCAACAGAAAAGAAACTTTGTGTTCCCAACAAGCTAGGTGAAGGACGGCTTTCACACACACATATCTCTCAGAACTGAGCATGTGGAGAGACGTTCGTTCATCTAGCACAAAGGGAACGGGTTGCAGGAGAAACATTTTCTCTGGTTTCTCAGTCTGTTTCCTAGTGCCGGTTGGAAGTTCCTGCAGTTTTCAATGTAAAACAGAGTTGGAGCTAGTACTTCCCCATATATATGTATGGAGTGGAGTTTGCAACTGAAAAGAAACTTTGTGTTCCCTACAAGCTAGGGGAAGGACGGCTTTCACACACACTTATCTCTCAGAACTGAGCAAGTGGAGAGTCGTTCTTTCATCTAGAACAAAGTGTACGGCTTCCAGGAGTATCTTTAACTCTGGTTTCTCAGTCTGTTTCCTAGTGCCGGTTTGAAATTCCTGCAGTTTTCACTGTAAAACTGGGTTGGAGCTAGTACCTCCCCATATATATGTATGGAGTGGAGTTTGCAACTGAATAGAAACATTTTGTTCCCAACAAGGTAGGTGAAGGACGGCTTTCACACACACTTATCTCTCAGAACTGAGCATGTGGAGAGACGTTCGTTCATCTAGCACAAAGGGAACGGGTTGCAAGAGAAACTTTTACTCTGGTTTCTCAGTCTGTTTCCTAGTGCCGGTTGGAAGTTCCTGCAGTTTTCACTGTAAAACCGAGTTGGAGCTAGTACTTCCCCATATATATGTATGGAGTGGAGTTTGCAACTGAAAAGAAACTTTGTGTTCCCAACAAGCTAGTTGAAGGACGGCATTCACACACACTTATCTCTCAGAACTGAGCATGTGGAGAGTCGTTCGTTCATCTATAACAAAGGGAACGGCTTGCAGGAGAAACTTTTACTCTGGTTTCTCAGTCTGTTTCCTAGTGCCGGTTTGAAGTTCCTGCAGTTTTCACTGTAAAAAAGGGGTGGAGCTAGTACCTCCACATATATATGTATGGATTGGGGTTTGCAACTGAAAAGAAACATTTTGTTCCCAACAAGCTAGGTGAAGGACGGCTTTCACACACACTTATCTCTCAGAACTGAGCATGTGGAGAGACGTTCGTTCATCTAGCACAAAGGGAACGGGTTGCAGGAGAATCTTTTACTCTGGTTTCTGTCTGTTTCCTAGTGCCGGTATGAAGTTCCTGCAGTTTTCAGTGTAAAACTGATTTGGGGCTAGTACCTCCCCATATAAATTTATGGAGTGGAGTTTGTAACTGAAAAGAAACTTTGTGTTCCCAACAAGCTAGGTGAAGTACGGCTTTTACAAACACTTATCTGTCAGAACTGAGCATGTGGAGAGACGTTCGTTCATCTAGCACAAATGGAACGGGTTGCAGGAGAAACATTTACTCTGGATTCTCAGTCTGTTTCATAGTGCCGGTTTGAAGTTCCTGCAGTTTTCACTGTAAAACCGAGTTGGAGCTTGTACCTCCCCATATATATATTTGGAGTGGAGTTTGCAACTGAAAAGAATCTTTGTGTTCCCAACAAGCTAGGTGAAGGACGGCTTTCACACACACTTATCTCTCAGAAATGAGCATGTGGAGAGACTTTCGTTCATCTAGCACAAAGGGAAAGGGTTGCAGGTGAATCTTTTACTCTGGTTTCTCAGTCTGTTTCCTAGTGCCGGTTTGAAGTTCCTGCAGTTTTCACTGTAAAACTGATTTGGAGCTAGTACCTCCCCATATAAATTTATGGAGTGGAGTTTGCAACTGAAAAGAAACTTTGTGTTCCCAACAAGCTAGGTGAAGGACTGCTTTCACACACACTTATCTCTCTGAACTGAGCATCTGGAGAGACGTTCTTTCATCTAGCACATAGGGAACGGGTTGCAGGAGTAAATTTTACTCTGGTTTCTCAGTCTGTTTCCTAGTGCCGGTTTGAAGTTCCTGCAGTTTTCACTGTAAAACAGAGTTGGAGCTAGTACCTCCCCATATATATGTATGGAGTGGAGTTTGCAAATGATAAGAATCTTTGTGTTCCCAACAAGCTAGGTGAAGGACGGCTTTCACACACACATATCTCTCAGAACTGAGCATGTGGAGAGACGTTCGTTCGTCTAGCACAAAGGGAACGGGTTGCAGGAGAAACATTTACTCTGGTTTCTCAGTCTGTTTCCTAGTGCCGGTTGGAAGTTCCTGCAGTTTTCACTGTAAAACCGAGTTGGAGCTAGTACTTCCCCATATATATGTATGGAATGGAGTTTGCAACTGAAAAGAAACTTTGTGTTCCCTACAAGCTACGGGAAGGACGGCTTTCACACACACTTATCTCTCAGAACTGAGCATGTGCAGAGTCGTTCGTTCATCTAGAACAAAGTGAACGGCTTCCAGGAGTAACTTTTACTCTGGTTTCTCAGTCTGTTTCCTAGTGCTGGTTTGAAGTTCCTGCAGTTTTCACTGTAAAACCGATTTGAAGCTAGTACCTCCCCATATATATGTATGGAGTGGAGTTTGCAACTGAAAAGAAACTTTGTGTTCCCAACATGCTAGTTGAAGGAAGGCTTTCACACACACTTATCTCTCAGAACTGAGCATGTGGAGAGACGTTCGTTCATCTAGCGCAAAGGGAACGGGTTGCAGGAGAAACTTTTACTCTGGTTTCTCAGTCTGTTTCCTAGTGCCGGTTTGAAGTTCCGGCAGTTTTCTTTGTAAAACCGAGTTGGAGCTAGTACCTACCCATATATATGTATGGAGTGGAGTTTGCAACTAGAAGGAAACTTTGTGTTCCCAACAAGCTAGGTGAAGGACGGCTTTCACACACAATTATCTCTCAGAACTGAGCATGTGGAGAGACGTTCGTTCATCTAGCACAAAGGGAACGGGTTGCAGGAGAAACTTTTACTCTGGTTTCTCAGTCTGTTTCCTAGTGCCGGTTGGAAGTTCCTGCAGTTTTCACTGTAAAACCGAGTTGGAGCTAGTACTTCCCCATATATATGTATGGAGTGGAATTTGCAACTGAAAAGAAACTATGTGTTCCCAACAAGCCAGGTGAAGGACGGCTTTCACACACACTTATCTCTCAGAACTGAGCATGTGGAGAGACGTTCGTTAATCTAGCACAAAATGGAACGGGTTTTAGGAGAAACATTTACTCTGGTTTCTCAGTCTGTTTCCTAGTGCCGGTTTGAAGTTCCTGCAGTTTTCACTGTAAAACCGAGTTGGAGCTAGTACTTCCCCATATATATATATGGAGAGGAGTTTGCAACTGAAAAGAAACTTTGTGTTCCCAACAAGCTAGGTGAAGGACGGCTTTCACACACACTTATCTCTCTGAACTGAGCATCTGGAGAGACGTTCTTTCATCTAGCACATAGGGAACGGGTTGCAGGAGTAAATTTTACTCTGGTTTCTCAGTCTGTTTCCTAGTGCCGGTTTGAAGTTCCTGCAGTTTTCACTGTAAAACAGAGTTGGAGCTCGTACCTCCCCATATATATGTATGGAGTGGAGTTTGCAACTGATAAGAAACTTTGTGTTCCCAACAAGCTAGGTGAAGGACGGCTTTCACACACACATATCTCTCAGAAGTGAGCATGTGCAGAGACTTTCGTTCATACAGCGCAAAGGGAACGGGTTGCAAGAGAAACTTTTACTCTGGTTTCTCAGTCTGTTTCCTAGTGCCGGTTGGAAGTTCCTGCAGTTTTCACTGTAAAACCGAGTTGGAGCTAGTACTTCCCCATATATATGTATGGAGTGGAGTTTGCAACTGAAAAGAAACTTTGTGTTCCCAACAAGCTAGGTGAAGGACGGCTTTCACACACACTTATCTCTCAGAACTGAGCATGTGGAGGGTCGTTCGTTCATGTAGAACAAAGGGAACGGCTTGCAGGAGAAACTATACTCTGGTTTCTCAGTTTGTTTCCTAGTGCCGGTTTGAAGTTCCTGCAGTTTTCAATGTAAAACCGGGGTGGAGCTAGTACCTCCCCATATATATGTATGGATTGGGGTTTGCAACTGAAAAGAAACATTTTGTTCCCAACAAACTAGGTGAAGGACGGCTTTCACACACACTTATCTCTCAGAACTGAGCATGTGGAGAGACGTTCGTTCATCTAGCACAAAGGGAACGGGTTGCAGGAGAATATTTTACTCTGGTTTCTGTCTGTTTCCTAGTGCCGGTATGAAGTTCCTGCAGTTTTCAGTGTAAAACTGATTTGGGGCTAGTACCTCCCCATATAAATTTATGGAGTGGAGTTTGTAACTGAAAAGAAACTTTGTGTTCCCAACAAGCTAGGTGAAGTACGGCTTTTACAAACACTTATCTGTCAGAACTGAGCATGTGGAGAGACGTTCGTTCATCTAGCACAATTGGAACGGGTTGCAGGAGAAACATTTACTCTGGATTCTCAGTCTGTTTCCTAGTGCCGGTTTGAAGTTCCTGCAGTTTTCACTGTAAAACCGAGTTGGAGCTTGTACCTCCCCATATATATATTTGGAGTGGAGTTTGCAACTGAAAAGAATCTTTGTGTTCCCAACAAGCTAGGTGAAGGACGGCTTTCACACACACTTATCTCTCAGAAATGAGCATGTGGAGAGACGTTCATTCATCTAGCACAAATGGAACGGGTTGCAGGAGAAGTTTTTACTCTGGTTTCTCAGTCTGTTTTCTAGTGCCGGTTTGAGGTTCCTGCAGTTTTCACTGTAAAACCGGGTTGGAGCTTGTACCTCCCCATATATATGTATGGAGTGGAGTTTGCAACTGAAAAGAAACTTTGTGTTCCCAACAAGCTAGGTGAAGGACGGCTTTCACACACACTTATCTCTCAGAACTGAGCATGTGGAGAGACGTTCGTTCATCTAGCACAAAGGGAACGGGTTGCAGGAGAAACTTTTACTCTGGATTCTCAGTCTGCTTCCTAGTGCCGGTTTGAAGTTCCGGCAGTTTTCTCTGTAAAACCGAGTTGGAGCTAGTACCTCCCCACATATATGTATGGAGTGGAGTTTGCAACCGAAAAGAAACATTTTGTTCCCAACAAGCTAGGTGAAGGACGGCTTTCACACACACTTATCTCTCAGAACTGAGCATGTGGAGAGACGTTCGTTCATCTAGCACAAATGGAACGGGTTGCAGGAGAAACTTATACTCTGGTTTCTCAGTCTGTTTCCTAGTGCCGGTTTGAAGTTCCTGCAGTTTTCACTGTAAAACCGAGTTGGAGCTAGTACTTCCCCACATATATGTATGGAGTGGAGTTTGCAACTGAAAAGAAACTTTGTGTTCCCAACAAGCTAGGTGAAGGACGGCTTTCACACACACTTATCTCTCAGAACTGAGCATGTGGAGAGTCGTTCGTTCATCTAGAACAAAGGGAACGGCTTGCAGGAGAAACTTTACTCTGGTTTCTCAGTCTGTTTCCTAGTGCCGGTTTGAAGTTCCTGCAGTTTTCACTGTAAAACCGGGGTGGAGCTAGTACCTCCCCATATATATGTATGGATTGGGGTTTGCAACTGAAAAGAAACATTTTGTTCCCAACAAACTAGGTGAAGGACGGCTTTCACACACACTTATCTCTCAGAACTGAGCATGTGGAGAGACGTTCGTTCATCTAGCACAAAGGGAACGGGTTGCAGGAGAATATTTTACTCTGGTTTCTGTCTGTTTCCTAGTGCCGGTATGAAGTTCCTGCAGTTTTCAGTGTAAAACTGATTTGGGGCTAGTACCTCCCCATATAAATTTATGGAGTGGAGTTTGTAACTGAAAAGAAACTTTGTGTTCCCAACAAGCTAGGTGAAGTACGGCATTTACAAACACTTATCTGTCAGAACTGAGCATGTGGAGAGACGTTCGTTCATCTAGCACAAATGGAACGGGTTGCAGGAGAAACATTTACTCTGGATCCTCAGTCTGTTTCCTAGTGCCGGTTTGAAGTTCCTGCAGATTTCACTGTAAAACCGAGTTGGAGCTCGTACCTCCTCTTATATATGGATAGAGTGGAGTTTGCAACTGAAAAGAAACTTTGTGTTCCCAACAAGCTAGGTGAAGGACGGCTTTCACACACACATATCTCTCAGAACTGAGCATCTGGAGATACGTTCTTTCATCTAGCACATAGGGAACGGGTTGCAGGAGTAACTTTTACTCTGGTTTCTCAGTCTGTTTCCTAGTGCCGCTTTGAAGTTCCGGCAGTTTTCTCTGTAAAACCGAGTTGGAGCTAGTACCTACCCATATATATGTATGGAGTGGAGTTTGCAACTAGAAGGAAACTTTGTGTTCCCAACAAGCTAGGTGAAGGACGGCTTTCACACACACTTATCTCTCAGAACTGAGCATGTGGAGAGACGTTCGTTCATCTAGCACAAAGGGAACGGGTTGCAGGAGAAACTTTTACTCTGGTTTCTCAGTCTGTTTCCTAGTGCCGGTTGGAAGTTCCTGCAGTTTTCACTGTAAAACCGAGTTGGAGCTAGTACTTCCCCATATATATGTATGGAGTGGAATTTGCAACTGAAAAGAAACTATGTGTTCCCAACAAGCCAGGTGAAGGACGGCTTTCACACACACTTATCTCTCAGAACTGAGCATGTGGAGAGACGTTCGTTAATCTAGCACAAAATGGAACGGTTTTTAGGAGAAACATTTACTCTGGTTTCTCAGTCTGTTTCCTAGTGCCGGTTTGAAGTTCCTGCAGTTTTCACTGTAAAACAGAGTTGGAGCTAGTACCTCCCCATATATATGTATGGAGTGGAGTTTGCAACTGATAAGAAACTTTGTGTTCCCAACAAGCTAGGTGAAGGACGGCTTTCCCACACACATATCTCTCAGAAGTGAGCATGTGGAGAGACTTTCGTTCATACAGCGCAAAGGGAACGGGTTGCAAGAGAAACTTTTACTCTGGTTTCTCAGTCTGTTTCCTAGTGCCGGTTTGAAGTTCCGGCAGTTTTCACTGTAAAACCGAGTTGGAGCTAATACCTCCCCATATATATGTATGGAGTTGAGTTTTCAACAGAAAAGAAACTTTGTGTTCCCAACAAGCTAGGTGAAGGACGGCTTTCACACACACATATCTCTCAGAACTGAGCATGTGGAGAGACGTTCGTTCATCTAGCACAAAGGGAACGGGTTGCAGGAGAAACATTTTCTCTGGTTTCTCAGTCTGTTTCCTAGTGCCGGTTGGAAGTTCCTGCAGTTTTCAATGTAAAACAGAGTTGGAGCTAGTACTTCCCCATATATATGTATGGAGTGGAGTTTGCAACTGAAAAGAAACTTTGTGTTCCCTACAAGCTAGGGGAAGGACGGCTTTCACACACACTTATCTCTCAGAACTGAGCAAGTGGAGAGTCGTTCTTTCATCTAGAACAAAGTGTACGGCTTCCAGGAGTATCTTTAACTCTGGTTTCTCAGTCTGTTTCCTAGTGCCGGTTTGAAATTCCTGCAGTTTTCACTGTAAAACTGGTTTGGAGCTAGTACCTCCCCATATATATGTATGGAGTGGAGTTTGCAACTGAATAGAAACATTTTGTTCCCAACAAGGTAGGTGAAGGACGGCTTTCACACACACTTATCTCTCAGAACTGAGCATGTGGAGAGACGTTCGTTCATCTAGCACAAAGGGAACGGGTTGCAGGAGAATATTTTACTCTGGTTTCTGTCTGTTTCCTAGTGCCGGTATGAAGTTCCTGCAGTTTTCAGTGTAAAACTGATTTGGGGCTAGTACCTCCCCATATAAATTTATGGAGTGGAGTTTGTAACTGAAAAGAAACTTTGTGTTCCCAACAAGCTAGGTGAAGTACGGCATTTACAAACACTTATCTGTCAGAACTGAGCATGTGGAGAGACGTTCGTTCATCTAGCACAAATGGAACGGGTTGCAGGAGAAACATTTACTCTGGATCCTCAGTCTGTTTCCTAGTGCCGGTTTGAAGTTCCTGCAGATTTCACTGTAAAACCGAGTTGGAGCTCGTACCTCCTCTTATATATGGATAGAGTGGAGTTTGCAACTGAAAAGAAACTTTGTGTTCCCAACAAGCTAGGTGAAGGACGGCTTTCACACACACATATCTCTCAGAACTGAGCATCTGGAGATACGTTCTTTCATCTAGCACATAGGGAACGGGTTGCAGGAGTAACTTTTACTCTGGTTTCTCAGTCTGTTTCCTAGTGCCGCTTTGAAGTTCCGGCAGTTTTCTCTGTAAAACCGAGTTGGAGCTAGTACCTACCCATATATATGTATGGAGTGGAGTTTGCAACTAGAAGGAAACTTTGTGTTCCCAACAAGCTAGGTGAAGGACGGCTTTCACACACACTTATCTCTCAGAACTGAGCATGTGGAGAGACGTTCGTTCATCTAGCACAAAGGGAACGGGTTGCAGGAGAAACTTTTACTCTGGTTTCTCAGTCTGTTTCCTAGTGCCGGTTGGAAGTTCCTGCAGTTTTCACTGTAAAACCGAGTTGGAGCTAGTACTTCCCCATATATATGTATGGAGTGGAATTTGCAACTGAAAAGAAACTATGTGTTCCCAACAAGCCAGGTGAAGGACGGCTTTCACACACACTTATCTCTCAGAACTGAGCATGTGGAGAGACGTTCGTTAATCTAGCACAAAATGGAACGGTTTTTAGGAGAAACATTTACTCTGGTTTCTCAGTCTGTTTCCTAGTGCCGGTTTGAAGTTCCTGCAGTTTTCACTGTAAAACAGAGTTGGAGCTAGTACCTCCCCATATATATGTATGGAGTGGAGTTTGCAACTGATAAGAAACTTTGTGTTCCCAACAAGCTAGGTGAAGGACGGCTTTCCCACACACATATCTCTCAGAAGTGAGCATGTGGAGAGACTTTCGTTCATACAGCGCAAAGGGAACGGGTTGCAAGAGAAACTTTTACTCTGGTTTCTCAGTCTGTTTCCTAGTGCCGGTTTGAAGTTCCGGCAGTTTTCACTGTAAAACCGAGTTGGAGCTAATACCTCCCCATATATATGTATGGAGTTGAGTTTTCAACAGAAAAGAAACTTTGTGTTCCCAACAAGCTAGGTGAAGGACGGCTTTCACACACACATATCTCTCAGAACTGAGCATGTGGAGAGACGTTCGTTCATCTAGCACAAAGGGAACGGGTTGCAGGAGAAACATTTTCTCTGGTTTCTCAGTCTGTTTCCTAGTGCCGGTTGGAAGTTCCTGCAGTTTTCAATGTAAAACAGAGTTGGAGCTAGTACTTCCCCATATATATGTATGGAGTGGAGTTTGCAACTGAAAAGAAACTTTGTGTTCCCTACAAGCTAGGGGAAGGACGGCTTTCACACACACTTATCTCTCAGAACTGAGCAAGTGGAGAGTCGTTCTTTCATCTAGAACAAAGTGTACGGCTTCCAGGAGTATCTTTAACTCTGGTTTCTCAGTCTGTTTCCTAGTGCCGGTTTGAAATTCCTGCAGTTTTCACTGTAAAACTGGGTTGGAGCTAGTACCTCCCCATATATATGTATGGAGTGGAGTTTGCAACTGAATAGAAACATTTTGTTCCCAACAAGGTAGGTGAAGGACGGCTTTCACACACACTTATCTCTCAGAACTGAGCATGTGGAGAGACGTTCGTTCATCTAGCACAAAGGGAACGGGTTGCAAGAGAAACTTTTACTCTGGTTTCTCAGTCTGTTTCCTAGTGCCGGTTGGAAGTTCCTGCAGTTTTCACTGTAAAACCGAGTTGGAGCTAGTACTTCCCCATATATATGTATGGAGTGGAGTTTGCAACTGAAAAGAAACTTTGTGTTCCCAACAAGCTAGTTGAAGGACGGCATTCACACACACTTATCTCTCAGAACTGAGCATGTGGAGAGTCGTTCGTTCATCTATAACAAAGGGAACGGCTTGCAGGAGAAACTTTTACTCTGGTTTCTCAGTCTGTTTCCTAGTGCCGGTTTGAAGTTCCTGCAGTTTTCACTGTAAAAAAGGGGTGGAGCTAGTACCTCCACATATATATGTATGGATTGGGGTTTGCAACTGAAAAGAAACATTTTGTTCCCAACAAACTAGGTGAAGGACGGCTTTCACACACACTTATCTCTCAGAACTGAGCATGTGGAGAGACGTTCGTTCATCTAGCACAAAGGGAACGGGTTGCAGGAGAATCTTTTACTCTGGTTTCTGTCTGTTTCCTAGTGCCGGTATGAAGTTCCTGCAGTTTTCAGTGTAAAACTGATTTGGGGCTAGTACCTCCCCATATAAATTTATGGAGTGGAGTTTGTAACTGAAAAGAAACTTTGTGTTCCCAACAAGCTAGGTGAAGTACGGCTTTTACAAACACTTATCTGTCAGAACTGAGCATGTGGAGAGACGTTCGTTCATCTAGCACAAATGGAACGGGTTGCAGGAGAAACTTTTGCTCTGGTTTCTCAGTCTGTTTCCTAGTGCCGGTTTGAAGTTCCTGCAGATTTCACTGTAAAACCGAGTTGGAGCTCGTACCTCCCCTTATATATGTATGGAGTGGAGTTTGCAACTGAAAAGAAACTTTGTGTTCCCAACAAGCTAGGTGAAGGACGGCTTTCACACACACATATCTCTCAGAACTGAGCATCTGGAGATACGTTCTTTCATCTAGCACATAGGGAACGGGTTGCAGGAGTAACTTTTACTCTGGTTTCTCAGTCTGTTTCCTAGTGCTGGTTTGAAGTTCCTGCAGTTTTCACTGTAAAACCGATTTGAAGCTAGTACCTCCCCATATATATGTATGGAGTGGAGTTTGCAACTGAAAAGAAACTTTGTGTTCCCAACAAGCTAGGTGAAGGACGGCTTTCACACACACTTATCTCTCAGAACTGAAAATGTGGAGAGACGTTCGTTCATCTAGCGCAAAGAGAACGGGTTGCAGGAGAAACTTTTACTCTGGTTTCTCAGTCTGTTTCCTAGTGCCGGTTTGAAGTTCCGGCATTTTTCTCTGTAAAACCGAGGTGGAGCTAGTACCTCCCCTTATATATGTATGGAGTGGAGTTTGCAACTGGAGAGAAACTTTGTGTTCCCAACAAGCTAGGTGAAGTACGGCTTTCATACACACTTATCTCTCAGAAATGAACATGTGGAGAGACGTTCGTTCATCTAGCAAAAAGGGAACGGGTTGTAGGTGAAACTTTAATTCTTTTTTCTCAGTCTGTTTCCTAGTGCCGGTTGGAAGTTCCTGCAGTTTTCACTGTAAAACCGAGTTGGAGCTGGTACTTCCCCATATATATGTATGGAGTTGAGTTTGCAACTGAAAAGAAACTTTGTGTTCCCAACAAGCTAGGTGAAGGACGGCTTTCACACACACTTATCTCTCAGAACTGAGCATGTGGAGAGACGTTCGTTCATCTAGAACAAAGGGAACGGCTTGCAGGAGAAACTTTTACTCTGGTTTCTCAGTCTGTTTCCTAGTGCCGGTTTGAAGTTCCTGCAGTTTTCACTGTAAAACCGGGTTGGAGCTAGTACCTCCCCATATACATGTATGGAGTGGAGTTTGCAACTTAAAAGAAACTTTGTGTTCCCAGCAAGCTAGGTGAAGTACGGCTTTTACAAACACTTATCTCTCAGAACTGAGCGTGTGGAGAGAAGTTCGTTCATCTACCACAAAGGGAACGGGTTGCAGGAGAAACTTTTACTCTGGTTTCTCAGTCTGTTTCCTAGTGCCGGTTTGAAGATCCTGCACTTTTCACTGTAAAACTGATTTGGAGCTAGTACCTCCCCATATAAATTTATGGAGTAGAGTTTGCAACTGAAAAGAAACTTTGTGTTCCCAACAAGCTAGGTGAAGGACGGCTTTCACACACACTTATGTCTCAGAACTGAACATGTGGAGAGACGTTCGTTCATCTAGCACAAAGGGAACGGGTTGCAGGAGAATCTTTTACTCTGGTTTCTCAGTCTGTTTTCTAGTGCCGGTTTGAAATTCCTGCAGTTTTCACTGTAAAACCGTGTTGGAGTTAGTACCTCCCCATATATATGTATGGATTGGAGTTTGGAACTGAAAAGAAACTTTGTGTTCCCAACAAGCTAGGTGAAGGACGGCTTTCACACACACTTATCTCTCAGAACTGAGCATGTGGAGAGACGTTCGTTCATCTAGCACAAAGGGAACGGGTTGCAAGAGAAACTTTTACTCTGGTTTCTCAGTCTGTTTCCTAGTGCCGGTTGGAAGTTCCTGCAGTTTTCACTGTAAAACCGAGTTGGAGCTAGTACTTCCCCATATATATGTATGGAGTGGAGTTTGCAACTGAAAAGAAACTTTGTGTTCCCAACAAGCTAGGTGAAGGACGGCTTTCACACACACTTATCTCTCAGAACTGAGCATGTGGAGAGTCGTTCGTTCATCTATAACAAAGGGAACGGCTTGCAGGAGAAACTTTTACTCTGGTTTCTCAGTCTGTTTCCTAGTGCCGGTTTGAAGTTCCTGCAGTTTTCACTGTAAAAAAGGGGTGGAGCTAGTACCTCCCCATATATATGTATGGATTGGGGTTTGCAACTGAAAAGAAACATTTTGTTCCCAACAAACTAGGTGAAGGACGGCTTTCACACACACTTATCTCTCAGAACTGAGCATGTGGAGAGACGTTCGTTCATCTAGAACAAAGGGAACGGGTTGCAGGAGAATCTTTTACTCTGGTTTCTCAGTCTGTTTTCTAGTGCCGGTTTGAAGTTCCTGCAGTTTTCACTGTAAAACCGTGTTGGAGTTAGTACCTCCCCATATATATGTATGGATTGGAGTTTGGAACTGAAAAGAAACTTTGTGTTCTCAACAAGCTAGGTGAAGGACGGCTTTCACACACACTTATCTCTCAGAACTGGGCATGTGGAGAGACTTTCGTTCATCTAGCACAAATGGAACGGGTTGCAGGAAAAACTTTTACTCTGGTTTCTCAGTCTGTTTCCTAGTGCCGGTTTGAAATTCCTGCAGTTTTCACTGTAAAACCGAGTTGGAGCTAGTACATCCCCATATATATGTATGGAGTGGAGTTTGCAACTGAAAAGAAACTTTGTGTTCCCAACAAGCTAGGTGAAGGACGGCTTTCACACACACTTATCTCTCAGAACTGAGCATGTGGAGAGCCGTTCGTTCATCTAGAACAAAGTGAACGGCTTGCAGGAGTATCTTTTACTCTGGATTCTCAGTCTGTTTCCTAGTGCCGGTTTGAAGTTCCTGCAGTTTTAACTGAAAAACCGAGTTGGAGCTAGTACCTCCCCATATATATGTATGGAGTGGAGTTTGCAACTGAAAAGAAACATTTTGTTCCCAACAAGCTAGGTGAAGGACGGCTTTCACACACACATATCTCTCAGAACTGAGCATCTGGAGGGACGTTCGTTCATCTAGCACAAATGGAACGGGTTGCAGGAGAATTTTTACTCTGGTTTCTCAGTCTGTTTTCTAGTGCCGGTTTGAAGTTCCTGCAGTTTTCACTGTAAAACAGAGTTGGAGCTAGTACCTACCCATATATATGTATGGAGTGGAGTTTGCAACTGAAAAGAAACTTTGTGTTCTCAACAAGCTAGGTGAAGGACGGCTTTCACACACACTTATCTCTCAGAACTGAGCATGTGGAGAGACGTTCGTTCATCCAGCGCAAAGGGAACGGGTTGCAAGAGAAACTTTTACTCTGGTTTCTCAGTCTGTTTCCTAGTGCCGTTTTGAAGTTCCGGCAGTTTTCACTGTAAAACCGAGTTGGAGCTAGTACCTCCCCATATATATGTATGGAGTGGAGTTTGCAACTGAAAAGAAACTTTGTGTTCCCAACAAGCTAGGTGAAGGACGGCTTTCACACACACTTATCTCTCAGAACTGATCATGTGGAGAGACGTTCGTTCATCTAGCACAAAGGGAACGGGTTGCAGGAGAAACATTTACTCTGGTTTCTCAGTCTGTTTCCTAGTGCCGGTTTGAAGTTCCTGCAGTTTTCACTGTAAAACCGGGTTGGAGCTTGTACCTCCCCATATATATGTATGGAGTGTAGTTTGCAACTGAAAAGAAACATTTTGTTCCCAACAAGCTAGGTGAAGGACGGCTTTCACACACACTTATCTCTCAGAACTGAGCATGTGGAGAGACGTTCGTTCATCTAGCACAAATGGAACGGGTTGCAGGAGAATTTTTTACTCTGGTTTCTCAGTCTGTTTTCTAGTGCCGGTTTGAAGTTCCTGCAGTTTTCAGTGTAATACTGGGTTGGAGCTTGTACCTCCCCATATATATGTATGGATTGGAGTTTGCAACTGAAAAGAAACTTTGTGTTCCCAACAAGCTAGGTGAAGGACGGCTTTCACACACACTTATCTCTCAGAACTGAGCATGTGGAGAGACGTTCGTTCATCTAGCACAAAGGGAACGGGTTGCAGGAGAAACTTTTACTCTGGATTCTCAGTCTGCTTCCTAGTGCCGGTTTGAAGTTCCTGCAGTTTTCTCTGTAAAACCGAGTTGGAGCTAGTACCTCCCCATATATATGTATGGAGTGGGGTTTGCAACTGAAAAGAAACATTTGGTTCCCAACAAACTAGGTGAAGGACGGCTTTCACACACACTTATCTCTCAGAACTGAGCATGTGGAGAGACGTTCGTTCAAATAGCACAAATGGAACGGGTTGCAGGAGAAACTTTTACTCTGGTTTCTCAGTCTGTTTCCTAGTGCCGGTTAGAATTTCCTGCAAATTTCACTGTAAAACCGAGTTGGATCTAGTACCTCCCCATATAAATGTATGGAATGGAGTTTGCAACTGAAAAGAAACTTTGTGTTCCCAACATGCTAGGTGAAGGACGGCTTTCACACACACTTATCTCTCAGATCTGAGCATGTGGAGAGACGTTCGTTCATCTAGCACAAAGGGAACGTGTTGCAGGAGAATCTTTTACTCTGGTTTCTGTCTGTTTCCTAGTGCCGTTTTGAAGTTCCTGCAGTTTTCACTGTAATACAGAGTTGGAGCTAGTACTTCCCCATATATATGTATGGAGTGGAGTTTGCAACTGAATAGAAACTTTGTGTTCCCAACAAGCTAGGTGAAGGACGGCTTTTACACACACTTATCTCTCAGAACTGAGCATGTGGAGAGACGTTCGTTCATCCAGCGCAAAGGGAACGGGTTGCAAGAGAAACTTTTACTCTGGTTTCTCAGTCTGTTTCCTAGGGCCGGTTTGAAGTTCGTGCAGTTTTCACTGTAAAACCGGGTTGGAGCTAGTACCTCCCCATATATATGTATGGAGTGGAGTTTGCAACTGAAAAGAAACATTTTGTTCCCAACAAGCTAGGTGAAGGACGGCTTTCACACAAACATATCTCTCAGAACTGAGCATGTGGAGAGACGTTCGTTCATCTAGCACAAATGGAACGGGTTGCAGGAGAATTTTTACTCTGGTTTCTCAGTCTGTTTTCTAGTGCCGGTTTGAAGTTCCTGCAGTTTTCACTGTAAAACAGAGTTGGAGCTAGTACCTACCCATATATATGTATGGAGTGGAGTTTGCAACTGAAAAGAAACTTTGTGTTCTCAACAAGCTAGGTGAAGGACGGCTTTCACACACACTTATCTCTCAGAACTGAGCATGTGGAGAGACGTTCGTTCATCCAGCGCAAAGGGAACGGGTTGCAAGAGAAACTTTTACTCTGGTTTCTCAGTCTGTTTCCTAGTGCCGTTTTGAAGTTCCGGCAGTTTTCACTGTAAAACCGAGTTGGAGCTAGTACCTCCCCATATATATGTATGGAGTGGAGTTTGCAACTGAAAAGAAACTTTGTGTTCCCAACAAGCTAGGTGAAGGACGGCTTTCACACACACTTATCTCTCAGAACTGATCATGTGGAGAGACGTTCGTTCATCTAGCACAAATGGAACGGGATGCAGGAGAAACTTTTACTCTGGTTTCTCAGTCTGTTTCCTAGTGCCGGTTTGAATTTCCTGCAAATTTCACTGTATAACCGAGTTGGATCTAGTACCTCCCCATATATATGTATGGAATGGGGTTTGCAACTGAAAAGAAACTTTGTGTTCCCAACATACTAGGTGAAGGACGGCTTTCACACACACTTATCTCTCAGAACTGAGCATGTGGAGAGACGTTCGTTCATCTAGCACAAAGGGAACGCGTTGCAGGAGAATCTTTTACTCTGGTTTCTGTCTGTTTCCTAGTGCCGTTTTGAAGTTCCTGCAGTTTTCACTGTAAAACCGAGTTGGAGCTAGTACCTCCCCATATATATGTATGGAGTGGAGTTTGCAACTGAAAAGAAACTTTGTGTTCCCAACAAGCTAGTTGAAGGGCGGCTTTCACACACACTTATCTCTCTGAACTGAGCATCTGGAGAGACGTTCTTTCATCTAGCTCATAGGGAACGGGTTGCAGGAGTAAATTTTACTCTGGTTTCTCAGTCTGTTTCCTAGTGCCGGTTTGAAGTTCCTGCAGTTTTCACTGTAATACAGAGTTGGAGCTAGTACCTCCCTATATATATGTATGGAGTGGAGTTTGCAACTGAATAGAAACTTTGTGTTCCAAACAAGCTAGGTGAAGGACGGCTTTCACACACACTTATCTCTCAGAACTGAGCATGTGGAGAGACGTTCGTTCATCCAGCGCAAAGGGAACGGGTTGCAAGAGAAACTTTTACTCTGGTTTCTCAGTCTGTTTCCTAGGGCCGGTTTGAAGTTCGTGCAATTTTCACTGTAAAACCGGGTTGGAGCTAGTACCTCCCCATATATATGTATGGAGTGGAGTTTGCAACTGAAAAGAAACATTTTGTTCACAACAAGCTAGGTGAAGGACGGCTTTCACACAAACATATCTCTCAGAACTGAGCATGTGGAGAGACGTTCGTTCATCTAGCACAAATGGAACGGGTTGCAGGAGAATTTTTACTCTGGTTTCTCAGTCTGTTTTCTAGTGCCGGTTTGAAGTTCCTGCAGTTTTCACTGTAAAACAGAGTTGGAGCTAGTACCTACCCATATATATGTATGGAGTGGAGTTTGCAACTGAAAAGAAACTTTGTGTTCTCAACAAGCTAGGTGAAGGACGGCTTTCACACACACTTATCTCTCAGAACTGAGCATGTGGAGAGACGTTCGTTCATCCAGCGCAAAGGGAACGGGTTGCAAGAGAAACTTTTACTCTGGTTTCTCAGTCTGTTTCCTAGTGCCGTTTTGAAGTTCCGGCAGTTTTCACTGTAAAACCGAGTTGGAGCTAGTACCTCCCCATATATATGTATGGAGTGGAATTTGCAACTGAAAAGAAACTTTGTGTTCCCAACAAGCTAGGTGAAGGACGGCTTTCACACACACTTATCTCTCAGAACTGATCATGTGGAGAGACGTTCGTTCATCTAGCACAAAGGGAACGGGTTGCAGGAGAAACATTTACTCTGGTTTCTCAGTCTGTTTCCTAGTGCCGGTTTGAAGTTCCTGCAGTTTTCACTGTAAAACCGGGTTGGAGCTAGTACCTCCCCATATATATGTATGGAGTGGAGTTTGCAACTGAAAAGAAACATTTTGTTCCCAACAAGCTAGGTGAAGGACGGCTTTCACACACACTTATCTCTCAGAACTGAGCATGTGGAGAGACGTTCGTTCATCTAGCACAAATGGAACGGGTTGCAGGAGAATTTTTTACTCTGGTTTCTCAGTCTGTTTTCTAGTGCCGGTTTGAAGTTCCTGCAGTTTTCACTGTAAAACTGGGTTGGAGCTTGTACCTCCCCATATATATGTATGGATTGGAGTTTGCAACTAAAAAAGAAACTTTGTGTTCCCAACAAGCTAGGTGTAGGACGGCTTTCACACACACTTATCTCTCAGAACTGAGCATGTGGAGAGACGTTCGTTCATCTAGCACAAAGGGAACGGGTTGCAGGAGAAACTTTTACTCTGGATTCTCAGTCTGCTTCCTAGTGCCGGTTTGAAGTTCCGGCAGTTTTCTCTGTAAAACCGAGTTGGAGCTAGTACCTCCCCATATATATGTATGGAGTGGAGTTTGCAACTGAAAAGAAACTTTGTGTTCTCAACAAGCTAGGTGAAGGACGGCTTTCACACACACTTATCTCTCAGAACTGAGCATGTGGAGAGACGTTCGTTCATCCAGCGCAAAGGGAACGGGTTGCAAGAGAAACTTTTACTCTGGTTTCTCAGTCTGTTTCCTAGTGCCGTTTTGAAGTTCCGGCAGTTTTCACTGTAAAACCGAGTTGGAGCTAGTACCTCCCCATATATATGTATGGAGTGGAGTTTGCAACTGAAAAGAAACTTTGTGTTCCCAACAAGCTAGGTGAAGGACGGCTTTCACACACACTTATCTCTCAGAACTGATCATGTGGAGAGACGTTCGTTCATCTAGCACAAAGGGAACGGGTTGCAGGAGAAACATTTACTCTGGTTTCTCAGTCTGTTTCCTAGTGCCGGTTTGAAGTTCCTGCAGTTTTCACTGTAAAACAGGGTTGGAGCTAGTATCTCCCCATATATATGTATGGAGTGGAGTTTGCAACTGAAAAGAAACATTTTGTTCCCAACAAGCTAGGTGAAGGACGGAATTCACACACACTTATCTCTCAGAACTGAGCATGTGGAGAGACGTTCGTTCATCTAGCACAAATGGAACGGGTTGCAGGAGAATTTTTTACTCTGGTTTCTCAGTCTGTTTTCTAGTGCCGGTTTAAACTTCCTGCAGTTTTCACTGTAAAACAGGGTTGGAGCTAGTACCTCCCCATATATATGTATGGAGTGGGGTTTGCAACTGAAAAGAAACATTTGGTTCCCAACAAACTAGGTGAAGGACGGCTTTCACACACACTTATCTCTCAGAACTGAGCATGTGGAGAGACGTTCGTTCATCTAGCACAAATGGAACGGGATGCAGGAGAAACTTTTACTCTGCTTTCTCAGTCTGTTTCCTAGTGCCGGTTTGAATTTCCTGCAAATTTCACTGTATAACCGAGTTGGATCTAGTACCTCCCCATATATATGTATGGAATGGGGTTTGCAACTGAAAAGAAACTTTGTGTTCCCAACATACTAGGTGAAGGACGGCTTTCACACACACTTATCTCTCAGAACTGAGCATGTGGAGAGACGTTCGTTCATCTAGCACAAAGGGAACGGGTTGCAGGAGAATCTTTTACTCTGGTTTCTGTCTGTTTCCTAGTGCCGTTTTGAAGTTCCTGCAGTTTTCACTGTAAAACCGAGTTGGAGCTAGTACCTCCCCATATATATGTATGGAGTGGAGTTTGCAACTGAAAAGAAACTTTGTGTTCCCAACAAGCTAGTTGAAGGGCGGCTTTCACACACACTTATCTCTCTGAAATGAGCATCTGGAGAGACGTTCTTTCATCTAGCTCATAGGGAACGGGTTGCAGGAGTAAATTTTACTCTGGTTTCTCAGTCTGTTTCCTAGTGCCGGTTTGAAGTTCCTGCAGTTTTCACTGTAATACAGAGTTGGAGCTAGTACCTCCCTATATATATGTATGGAGTGGAGTTTGCAACTGAATAGAAACTTTGTGTTCCCAACAAGCTAGGTGAAGGACGGCTTTCACACACACTTATCTCTCAGAACTGAGCATGTGGAGAGACGTTCGTTCATCCAGCGCAAAGGGAACGGGTTGCAAGAGAAACTTTTACTCTGGTTTCTCAGTCTGTTTCCTAGGGCCGGTTTGAAGTTCGTGCAGTTTTCACTGTAAAACCGGGTTGGAGCTAGTACCTCCCCATATATATGTATGGAGTGGAGTTTGCAACTGAAAAGAAACATTTTGTTCACAACAAGCTAGGTGAAGGACGGCTTTCACACAAACATATCTCTCAGAACTGAGCATGTGGAGAGACGTTCGTTCATCTAGCACAAATGGAACGGGTTGCAGGGGAATTTTTACTCTGGTTTCTCAGTCTGTTTTCTAGTGCCGGTTTGAAGTTCCTGCAGTTTTCACTGTAAAACAGAGTTGGAGCTAGTACCTACCCATATATATGTATGGAGTGGAGTTTGCAACTGAAAAGAAACTTTGTGTTCTCAACAAGCTATGTGAAGGACGGCTTTCACACACACTTATCTCTCAGAACTGAGCATGTGGAGAGACGTTCGTTCATCCAGCGCAAAGGGAACGGGTTGCAAGAGAAACTTTTACTCTGGTTTCTCAGTCTGTTTCCTAGTGCCGTTTTGAAGTTCCGGCAGTTTTCACTGTAAAACCGAGTTGGAGCTAGTACCTCCCCATATATATGTATGGAGTGGAGTTTGCAACTGAAAAGAAACTTTGTGTTCCCAACAAGCTAGGTGAAGGACGGCTTTCACACACACTTATCTCTCAGAACTGATCATGTGGAGAGACGTTCGTTCATCTAGCACAAAGGGAACGGGTTGCAGGAGAAACATTTACTCTGGTTTCTCAGTCTGTTTCCTAGTGCCGGTTTGAAGTTCCTGCAGTTTTCACTGTAAAACCGGGTTGGAGCTAGTACCTCCCCATATATATGTATGGAGTGGAGTTTGCAACTGAAAAGAAACATTTTGTTCCCAACAAGCTAGGTGAAGGACGGCTTTCACACACACTTATCTCTCAGAACTGAGCATGTGGAGAGACGTTCGTTCATCTAGCACAAATGGAACGGGTTGCAGGAGAATTTTTTACTCTGGTTTCTCAGTCTGTTTTCTAGTGCCGGTTTGAAGTTCCTGCAGTTTTCACTGTAAAACTGGGTTGGAGCTTGTACCTCCCCATATATATGTATGGATTGGAGTTTGCAACTAAAAAAGAAACCTTGTGTTCCCAACAAGCTAGGTGTAGGACGGCTTTCACACACACTTATCTCTCAGAACTGAGCATGTGGAGAGACGTTCGTTCATCTAGCACAAAGGGAACGGGTTGCAGGAGAAACTTTTTCTCTGGATTCTCAGTCTGCTTCCTAGTGCCGGTTTGAAGTTCCGGCAGTTTTCTCTGTAAAACCGAGTTGGAGCTAGTACCTCCCCATATATATGTATGGAGTGGAGTTTGCAACTGAAAAGAAACTTTGTGTTCCCAACAAGCTAGGTGAAGGACGGCTTTCACACACACTTATCTCTCAGAACTGAGCATGTGGAGAGACGTTCGTTCATCTAGCACAAAGGGAACGGGTTGCAGGAGAAACTTTTACTCTGGTTTCTCAGTCTGTTTCCTAGTGCCGGTTGGAAGTTCCGGCAGTTTTCACTGTAAAACCGAGTTGGAGCTAGTACTTCCCCATATATATGTATGGATTGGAGTTTGCAACTGAAAAGAAACTTTGTTTTCCCAACAAGCTAGGTGAAGGACGGCTTTCACACACACTTATCTCTCAGAACTGAGCATGTGGAGAGTCGTTCGTTCATCTAGAACAAAGGGAACGGCTTGCAGGAGATACTTTTACTCTGGTTTCTCAGTCTGTTTCCTAGTGCCGGTTTGAAGTTCCTGCAGTTTTCACTGTAAAACAGGGTTGGAGCTAGTACCTCCCCATATATATGTATGGAGTGGGGTTTGCAACTGAAAAGAAACATTTGGTTCCCAACAAACTAGGTGAAGGACGGCTTTCACACACACTTATCTCTCAGAACTGAGCATGTGGATAGACGTTCGTTCATCTAGCACAAATGGAACGGGTTGCAGGAGAAACTTTTACTCTGGTTTCTCAGTCTGTTTCCTAGTGCCGGTTTGAATTTCCTGCAAATTTCACTGTATAACCGAGTTGGATCTAGTACCTCCCCATATATATGTATGGAATGGAGTTTGCAACTGAAAAGAAACTTTGTGTTCCCAACATGCTAGGTGAAGGACGGCTTTCACACACACTTATCTCTCAGAAATGAGCATGTGGAGAGACGTTCGTTCATCTAGCACAAAGGGAACGGGTTTCAGGAGAATCTTTTACTCTGGTTTCTGTCTGTTTCCTAGTGCCGTTTTGAAGTTCCTGCAGTTTTCACTGTAAAACCGAGTTGGAGCTAGTACCTCCCCATATATATGTATGGAGTGGAGTTTGCAACTGAAAAGAAACTTTGTGTTCCCAACAAGCTAGTTGAAGGGCGGCTTTCACACACACTTATCTCTCTGAACTGAGCATCTGGAGAGACGTTCTTTCATCTAGCACATAGGGAACGGGTTGCAGGAGTAAATTTTACTCTGGTTTCTCAGTCTGTTTCCTAGTGCCGGTTTGAAGTTCCTGCAGTTTTCACTGTAATACAGATTTGGAGCTAGTACCTCCCCATATATATGTATGGAGTGGAGTTTGCAACTGAATAGAAACTTTGTGTTCCCAACAAGCTAGGTGAAGGACGGCTTTCACACACACTTATCTCTCAGAATTGAGCATGTGGAGAGACGTTCGTTAATCCAGCGCAAAGGGAACGGGTTGCAAGAGAAACTTTTACTCTGGTTTCTCAGTCTGTTTCCTAGTGCCGGTTTGAAGTTCGTGCAGTTTTCACTGTAAAACCGGGTTGGAGCTAGTACCTCCCCATATATATGTATGGAGTGGAGTTTGCAACTGAAAAGAAACATTTTGTTCACAACAAGCTAGGTGAAGGACGGCTTTCACACAAACTTATCTCTCAGAACTGAGCATGTGGAGAGACGTTCGTTCATCTAGCACAAATGGAACGGGTTGCAGGAGAATTTTTTACTCTGTTTTCTCAGTATGTTTTCTAGTGCCGGTTTGAAGTTCCTGCAGTTTTCACTGTAAAACCGGGTTGGAGCTTGTACCTCCCCATATATATGTATGGAGTGGAGTTTGCAACTGAAAAGAAACTTTGTGTTCCCAACAAGCTAGGTGAAGGACGGCTTTCACACACACTTATCTCTCAGAACTGAGCATGTGGAGAGACGTTCGTTCATGTAGCACAAAGGGAACGGGTTGCAGGAGAAACTTTTACTCTGGATTCTCAGTCTGCTTCCTAGTGCCGTTTTGAAGTTCCGGCAGTTTTCTCTGTAAAACCGAGTTGGAGCTAGTACCTCCCCATATATATGTATGGAGTGGAGTTTGCAACTGAAAAGAAACTTTGTGTTCCCAACAAGCTAGGTGAAGGACGGCTTTCACACAAACATATCTCTCAGAACTGAGCATGTGGAGAGACGTTCGTTCATCTAGCACAAAGGGAACGGGTTGCAGGAGAAACTTTTACTCTGGTTTCTCAGTCTGTTTCCTAGTGCCGGTTGGAAGTTCCGGCAGTTTTCACTGTAAAACCGAGTTAAGGCTAGTACTTCCCCATATATATGTATGGATTGGAGTTTGCAAGTGAAAAGAAACTTTGTTTTCCCAACAAGCTAGGTGAAGGACGGCTTTCACACACACTTATCTCTCAGAACTGAGCATGTGGAGAGTCGTTCGTTCATCTAGAACAAAGGGAACGGCTTGCAGGAGAAACTTTTACTCTGGTTTCTCAGTCTGTTTCCTAGTGCCGGTTTGAAGTTCCTGCAGTTTTCACTGTAAAACAGGTTTGGAGCTAGTACCTCCCCATATATATGTATGGAGTGGGGTTTGCAACTGAAAAGAAACATTTGGTTCCCAACAAACTAGGTGAAGGACGGCTTTCACACACACTTATCTCTCAGAACTGAGCATGTGGAGAGACGTTCGTTCATCTAGCACAAATGGAACGGGTTGCAGGAGAAACTTTTACTCTGGTTTCTCAGTCTGTTTCCTAGTGCCGGTTTGAATTTCCTGCAAATTTCACTGTATAACCGATTTGGATCTAGTACCTCCCCATATATATGTATGGAATGGAGTTTGCAACTGAAAAGAAACTTTGTGTTCCCAACATGCTAGGTGAAGGACGGCTTTCACACACACTTATCTCTCAGAACTGAGCATGTGGAGAGACGTTCGTTCATCTAGCACAAAGGGAACGGGTTGCAGGAGAATCTTTTACTCTGGTTTCTGTCTGTTTCCTAGTGCCGGTTTGAAGTTCCTGCAGTTTTCACTGTAAAACCGAGTTGGAGCTAGTACATCCCCATATATATGTATGGAGTGGAGTTTGCAACTGAAAAGAAGCATTTTGTTCCCAACAAGCTAGGTGAAGGACGGCTTTCACACACACTTATCTCTCAGAACTGAGCATGTGGAGAGACGTTCGTTCATCTAGCACAAATGGAACGGGTTGCAGGAGAATTTTTTACTCTGGTTTCTCAGTCTGTTTTCTAGTGCCGGTTTAAAGTTCCTGCAGTTTTCACTGTAAAACAGGGTTGGAGCTAGTACCTCCCCATATATATGTATGGAGTGGGGTTTGCAACTGAAAAGAAACATTTGGTTCCCAACAAACTAGGTGAAGGACGGCTTTCACACACACTTATCTCTCAGAACTGAGCATGTGGAGAGACGTTCGTTCATCTAGCACAAATGGAACGGGATGCAGGAGAAACTTTTACTCTGGTTTCTCAGTCTGTTTCCTAGTGCCGGTTTGAATTTCCTGCAAATTTCACTGTATAACCGAGTTGGATCTAGTACCTCCCCATATATATGTATGGAATGGGGTTTGCAACTGAAAAGAAACTTTGTGTTCCCAACATACTAGGTGAAGGACGGCTTTCACACACACTTATCTCTCAGAACTGAGCATGTGGAGAGACGTTCGTTCATCTAGCACAAAGGGAACGGGTTGCAGGAGAATCTTTTACTCTGGTTTCTGTCTGTTTCCTAGTGCCGTTTTGAAGTTCCTGCAGTTTTCACTGTAAAACCGAGTTGGAGCTAGTACCTCCCCATATATATGTATGGAGTGGAGTTTGCAACTGAAAAGAAACTTTGTGTTCCCAACAAGCTAGTTGAAGGGCGGCTTTCACACACACTTATCTCTCTGAAATGAGCATCTGGAGAGACGTTCTTTCATCTAGCTCATAGGGAACGGGTTGCAGGAGTAAATTTTACTCTGGTTTCTCAGTCTGTTTCCTAGTGCCGGTTTGAAGTTCCTGCAGTTTTCACTGTAATACAGAGTTGGAGCTAGTACCTCCCTATATATATGTATGGAGTGGAGTTTGCAACTGAATAGAAACTTTGTGTTCCCAACAAGCTAGGTGAAGGACGGCTTTCACACACACTTATCTCTCAGAACTGAGCATGTGGAGAGACGTTCGTTCATCCAGCGCAAAGGGAACGGGTTGAAAGAGAAACTTTTACTCTGGTTTCTCAGTCTGTTTCCTAGGGCCGGTTTGAAGTTCGTGCAGTTTTCACTGTAAAACCGGGTTGGAGCTAGTACCTCCCCATATATATGTATGGAGTGGAGTTTGCAACTGAAAAGAAACATTTTGTTCACAACAAGCTAGGTGAAGGACGGCTTTCACACAAACATATCTCTCAGAACTGAGCATGTGGAGAGACGTTCGTTCATCTAGCACAAATGGAACGGGTTGCAGGGGAATTTTTACTCTGGTTTCTCAGTCTGTTTTCTAGTGCCGGTTTGAAGTTCCTGCAGTTTTCACTGTAAAACAGAGTTGGAGCTAGTACCTACCCATATATATGTATGGAGTGGAGTTTGCAACTGAAAAGAAACTTTGTGTTCTCAACAAGCTAG